>NC_054467.1:67300655-67627322 GCF_017639515.1 Carcharodon carcharias | reverse complement strand
ATACTGGACAAATTCGGCGGTGTTCTGTATGTGGGTGAATCTGGACAAATGCGACAGTGTCCTGTATGTGAGTGACACTGGATAAATACAGCAGTATTCTGTATGTGAGCGACACTCGACAAACACGGCAGCGTTCTGTTTGTGACTGACACGGGGCAAATATAACAGTATTCTGTATGTGAGTGACACTGGACAAATACGACAGTGTTCTGTATGTGCGTGACACTGGACAAACATGACAGTGTTCTGTATGTGACTGACACTGGACAAACACGGCAGTGTTCTTTATGTGAGTGAACCTGGACAAATACGACAGTATTCTGTATGTGAATGACACTGGACAAATACGGCAGTGTCCTGTATGTGATTGACACTGGAAAATACATCAGTGTTCTGTTTTTGAGTGAATCTGGACAAATACGGCAGTGTTCTGTATGTGATTGACACTGGACAAATACGGCAGTGTTCTGTATGTGAGTGAATCTGGACAAATACGGCAGTAATCTGTATGTGATTGACACTGGACAAATATGACAGTGTTCTGTATATGAGTGACACTGGATCAATACAGCAGTGTTCTGTATGTGACTGACACTAGACAAATATGGCAGTGTTCTGTATGTGATTGACACTAGACAAATCCGGCAGTATTCTGTATGTGACTGACACTAGACAAATCCGGCAGTATTCCGTATGTGATTGACACTGGACAAATACGGCAGTGTTTTGTATGTGATTGACACTGCACAAATACAGCAATGTTCTGTGCTGAATGACACTGAACAAATACGGCAGTATTCTGTATGTGATTGACACTGGACAAAGTCGGCGGTGTTCTGTATGTGGGTGAATCTGGACAAATGCGACAGTATTCTGTATGTGATTTACACGGGATAAATACAGCAGTATTCTGTATGTGAGTGACACTCGACAAACACGGCAGTGTTCTGTATGTGACTGACACGGGGCAAATACGGCAGTGTTCTGTATGTGACTGACACTGGACAAGTACAACAGTGTTCTGTATGTGAGAGACACTGGACAAGTACAACAGCGTTCTGTATTTGAGTGACACTTGACAAATACGACAGTATTCTGTTTGTGAGTGACTCTGGACAAATACGGCAGTGTTCTGTATGTGAGTGACACTGGACAAATACGACAGTATTCTGTATGTGAATGACACTGGACAAATACGGCAGTGTCCTGTATGTGATTGACACTGGAAAATACAGCAGTGTTCTGTTTTTGAGTGAATCTGGACAAATACGGCAGTGTTCTGTATGTGATTGACACTGGACAAATACGGCAGTGTTCTGTATGTGAGTGAATCTGGACAAATACGGCAGTAATCTGTATGTGATTGACACTGGACAAATATGACAGTGTTCTGTATATGAGTGACACTGGATCAATACAGCAGTGTTCTGTATGTGACTGACACTAGACAAATATGGCAGTGTTCTGTATGTGATTGACACTAGACAAATCCGGCAGTATTCTGTATGTGACTGACACTAGACAAATCCGGCAGTATTCCGTATGTGATTGACACTGGACAAATACGGCAGTGTTTTGTATGTGATTGACACTGCACAAATACAGCAATGTTCTGTGCTGAATGACACTGAACAAATACGGCAGTATTCTGTATGTGATTGACACTGGACAAAGTCGGCGGTGTTCTGTATGTGGGTGAATCTGGACAAATGCGACAGTATTCTGTATGTGATTTACACGGGATAAATACAGCAGTATTCTGTATGTGAGTGACACTCGACAAACACGGCAGTGTTCTGTATGTGACTGACACGGGGCAAATACGGCAGTGTTCTGTATGTGACTGACACTGGACAAGTACAACAGTGTTCTGTATGTGAGAGACACTGGACAAGTACAACAGCGTTCTGTATTTGAGTGACACTTGACAAATACGACAGTATTCTGTTTGTGAGTGACTCTGGACAAATACGGCAGTGTTCTGTATGTGAGTGACACTGGACAAATACGACAGTATTCTGTATGTGAATGACACTGGACAAATACGGCAGTGTCCTGTATGTGATTGACACTGGAAAATACAGCAGTGTTCTGTTTTTGAGTGAATCTGGACAGATACGGCAGTGTTCTGTATGTGATTGACACTGGACAAATACGGCAGTGTTCTGTATGTGAGTGAATCTGGACAAATACGGCAGTAATCTGTATGTGATTGACACTGGACAAATATGACAGTGTTCTGTATATGAGTGACACTGGATCAATACAGCAGTGTTCTGTATGTGACTGACACTAGACAAATATGGCAGTGTTCTGTATGTGATTGACACTAGACAAATCCGGCAGTATTCTGTATGTGACTGACACTAGACAAATCCGGCAGTATTCCGTATGTGATTGACACTGGACAAATACGGCAGTGTTTTGTATGTGATTGACACTGCATAAATACAGCAATGTTCTGTATTGAATGACACTGAACAAATACGGCAGTATTCTGTATGTGATTGACACTGGACAAGTATGACAGTGTTCTGTATGTGACTGGCACTGGAAAAATACAACAGTGTTCTGTATGTGATTGACACTGGACAAATATGGCACTGTCCTGTATGTGATTGACACTGGACAAATACGGCAGTTTTCTGTATGTGATTGACAATGGACAAATACGGCAGTGTTCTGTATGTGACTGACACTGGATAAATACGGCAGTTTTCTGTATGTGACTGACACTGGACAAATACGGAAGTGTTCTGTATGTGACTGACACTGGACAAATACGGGAGTGTTCTGTATGCGATTGACACTGGACAAATACAACAGTGTTCTGAATGTGAGTGAAACTGGACAAATACAACAGTATTCTATTATGTGACTGACACTGAACAAATACGACAGTATTCTGTATGTGAGTAACACTGGACAAGTACAACAGTATTCTGTATGTGAGTGACACTGGACAAATACGACAGTGTTCTGTATGTGACTGACACTGGACAAATACGGTAGTGTTTTGTATATGATTGACACTGCATAAATACAGCAGTGTTCTGTATGTGATTGACAATGGACAAATACGGCAGTGTTCTGTATGTGACTGACACTGGATAAATACGGCAGTGTTCTGTATGTGACTGACACTGGACAAATACAGCAGTGTTCTGTATGTGATTGACAATGGACAAATATGGCAGTGTTCTGTATGTGACTGACACTGGATAAATACGGCAGTGTTCTGTATGTGACTGACACTGGAGAAATACAGCAGTGTTCTGTATGT
Source organism: Carcharodon carcharias (assembly GCF_017639515.1). Classification (NCBI taxonomy): domain Eukaryota; kingdom Metazoa; phylum Chordata; class Chondrichthyes; order Lamniformes; family Lamnidae; genus Carcharodon; species Carcharodon carcharias. The sequence goes on along the minus strand of NC_054467.1, from coordinate 67,624,039 downwards.
GATTGACACTGGACAAATACGGCAGTGTTCTGTACGTGACTGACACTGGACAAATACGGGAGTATTCTGTATGTGCCTGGCACTGGACAAATACGGCAGTGTGCTGCATGTGACTGACACTGGACAAATACGGGAGTATTCTGTACATGCCTGACACTGGACAAATACGGCAGTGTTCTGCATGTGACTGACAGCGGACACATTCGTCAGTGTTCTGTATGTGAGTGACACTGGACAAGGATGACAGTGTTCTGTATGTGACTGACAGCGGACACATTCGTCAGTATTCTGTATGTGATTGACACTGGACAAATTTGGCGGTGTTCTTTATGTGTGTGAATCTGGACAAATGTGACAGTATTCTGTATGTGATTGACACTGGATAAATACAGCAGTATTCTGTATGTGAGTGACACTCGACAAACACGGCAGTGTTCTGTATGTGACTGACACGGGGCAAGTACGGAAGTGCTCTGAATGCGACTGACACTGGACAAGTACAACAGTGTTCTGTATGTGAGTGACACTGGACAAATACAACAGTGTTCTGTATGTGAGTGACACTGGACAAATACAACAGTATTCTGTATGTGATTGACACTGGACAAATACAACAGTATTCTATTTGTGAGTGACACTGGACAAATACAACAGTATTCTATTTGTCAGTGACACTTGACAAATACAACAGTGTTCTATTTGTGAGTGACACTCGACAAATACGACAGTATTCTGTATGTGAGTGACACTGGACAAATATGACAGTGTTCTGTATGTGAGTGACACTGGACAAATACGACAGTGTTCTGTATGTGAGTGAATCTGGACAAATACGGCAGGATTCCCTATGTGAGTGAATCTGGACAAATACGGCAGGATTCCGTACGTTACTGACACTGGACAAATACGCTAGTGTTATATATATGATTGACACTGCATATATACAGCACTGCTCTGTATGTGACTGACACTGAACAAATACGGCAGTGTTCTGTATGTGATTGACAATGGACAAATATGGCAGTATTCTGTATGTGATTGACACTGCATAAATACAGCAGTATTCTGTACGTCACTGACACTGGACAAGTACGACAGTGTTCTGTATGCGATTGACACTGGACAAATACGGCAGTGTTCTGCATGTGAGGGACACTGGACAAATACGGCAGTGTTCTGTATATGACTGACACTGGACAAATACGGCAGTGTTCTGCATGTGAGGGACACTGGACAAATACGGCAGTGTTCTGTATATGACTGACACTGGACAAAAACGGCAGTGTTCTATATGTGATTGACACTGGACAAATCCGGCAGTGTTCTGTAGGTGAGTGACACTGGACAAATCCCGCAGTGTTCTGTATGTGACTGACACTAGACAAATATGGCAGTGTTCTGTATGTGACTGACACTAGACAAATATGGCAGTGTTCTTTATGTGACTGACACTAGACAAATATGGCAGTGTTCTGTATGTGACTGACACTAGACAAATATGGCAGTGTTCTGTATGTGACTGACACTAGACAAACATGGCAGTGTTCTTTATGTGACTGACACTAGACAAATATGGCAGTATTCTGTATGTGACTGACACTAGACAAATCCGGCAGTATTCCGTATGTGATTGACACTGGACAAATACGGCAATGTTCTTTATTGAATGACACTGAACAAATACGGCAGTATTCTGTATGTGATTGACACTGGACAAGTACGACAGTGTTCTGCATGTGACTGACACTGGATAAATACGGCAGTGTTCTGTATGTGACTGACACTGGAGAAATACAGCAGTGTTCTGTATGTGATTGACACTGGACAAATACGGCAGTGTTCTGTATGTGACTGACACTGGACAAATACGGGAGTATTCTGTATGTGCCTGGCACTGGACAAATACGGCAGTGTGCTGCATGTGACTGACACTGGACAAATACGGGAGTATTCTGTACGTGCCTGACACTGGACAAATACGGCAGTGTTCTGCATGTGACTGACAGCGGACACATTCGTCAGTGTTCTGTATGTGAGTGACACTGGACAAGGATGACAGTGTTCTGTATGTGACTGACAGCGGACACATTCGTCAGTATTCTGTATGTGATTGACACTGGACAAATTTGGCGGTGTTCTTTATGTGTGTGAATCTGGACAAATGTGACAGTATTCTGTATGTGATTGACACTGGATAAATACAGCAGTATTCTGTATGTGAGTGACACTCGACAAACACGGCAGTGTTCTGTATGTGACTGACACGGGGCAAGTACGGAAGTGCTCTGAATGCGACTGACACTGGACAAGTACAACAGTGTTCTGTATGTGAGTGACACTGGACAAATACAACAGTGTTCTGTATGTGAGTGACACTGGACAAATACAACAGTATTCTGTATGTGATTGACACTGGACAAATACAACAGTATTCTATTTGTGAGTGACACTGGACAAATACAACAGTATTCTATTTGTCAGTGACACTTGACAAATACAACAGTATTCTATTTGTGAGTGACACTTGACAAATACGACAGTATTCTGTATGTGAGTGACACTGGACAAATATGACAGTGTTCTGTATGTGAGTGACACTGGACAAATACGACAGTGTTCTGTATGTGAGTGAATCTGGACAAATACGGCAGGATTCCCTATGTGAGTGAATCTGGACAAATACGGCAGGATTCCGTACGTTACTGACACTGGACAAATACGCTAGTGTTATATATATGATTGACACTGCATATATACAGCACTGCTCTGTATGTGACTGACACTGAACAAATACGGCAGTGTTCTGTATGTGATTGACAATGGACAAATATGGCAGTATTCTGTATGTGATTGACACTGCATAAATACAGCAGTATTCTGTATGTCACTGACACTGGACAAGTACGACAGTGTTCTGTATGCGATTGACACTGGACAAAAACGGCAGTGTTCTGAATGTGAGGGACACTGGACAAATACGGCAGTGTTCTGTATATGACTGACACTGGACAAATACGGCAGTGTTCTGCATGTGAGGGACACTGGACAAAAACGGCAGTGTTCTATATGTGATTGACACTGGACAAATCCGGCAGTGTTCTGTAGGTGAGTGACACTGGACAAATCCCGCAGTGTTCTGTATGTGACTGACACTAGACAAATATGGCAGTGTTCTGTATGTGACTGACACTAGACAAATATGGCAGTGTTCTTTATGTGACTGACACTAGACAATTATGGCAGTGTTCTGTATGTGACTGACACTAGACAAATATGGCAGTGTTCTGTATGTGACTGACACTAGACAAACATGGCAGTGTTCTTTATCTGACTGACACTAGACAAATATGGCAGTATTCTGTATGTGACTGACACTAGACAAATCCGGCAGTATTCCGTATGTGATTGACACTGGACAAATACGGCAATGTTCTTTATTGAATGACACTGAACAAATACGGCAGTATTCTGTATGTGATTGACACTGGACAAGTACGACAGTGTTCTGTATGTGACTGGCACTGGACAAATACAACAGTGTTCTGTATGTGATTGACACTGGACAAATATGGCACTGTCCTATATGTGATTGACACTGGATAAATACGGCAGTATTCTGTATGTGAGCGACACTCGACAAACACGGCAGTGTTCTGTATGTGACTGACACGGGGCAAATATAACAGTATTCTGTATGTGAGTTACACTGGACAAATACGACAGTGTTCTGTATGTGAGTGACACTGGATAAATACAGCAGTATTCTGTATGTGAGCGACACTCGACAAACACGGCAGTGTTCTGTATGTGACTGACACGGGGCAAATATAACAGTATTCTGTATGTGAGTAACACTGGACAAATACGACAGTGTTCTGTATGTGCGTGACACTGGACAAACATGACAGTGTTCTGTATGTGACTGACACTGGACAAATATGGCAGTGTTCTTTACGTGAGTGAACCTGGACAAATACGGCAGTGTTCTGTATGTGACTGACACTTGACAAATATGGCAGTATTCTGTATGTGATTGACACTGGAAAAAAGCGGCAGTGTTTTGTATGTGATTGACACTGCATAAATACAGCAATGTTCTTTATTGAATGACACTGAACAAATACGGCAGTATTCTGTATGTGATTGACACTGGACAAGTATGACAGTGTTCTGTATGTGACTGACACTGGATAAATACGGCAGTGTTCTGTATGTGACTGACACTGGACAAATACGGGAGTATTCTGTATGTGCCTGGCACTGGACAAATATGGCAGTGTGCTGCATGTGACTGACAGCGGACACATTCGTCAGTGTTCTGTATGTGAGTGACACTGGACAAGGATGACAGTGTTCTGTATGTGACTGACAGCGGACACATTCGTCAGTATTCTGTATGTGATTGACACTGGACAAATTCAGCGGTGTTCTTTATGTGTGTGAATCTGGACAAATGTGACAGTATTCTGTATGTGATTGACACTGGATAAATACAGCAGTATTCTATATGTGAGTGACACTCGACAAACACGGCAGTGTTCTGTATGTGACTGACACTGGACAAGTACAACAGTGTTCTGTATGTGAGTGACACTGGACAAATACAACAGTGTTCTGTATGTGAGTGACACTGGACAAATACAACAGTATTCTGTATGTGAGTGACACTGGACAAATACAACAGTGTTCTGTATGTGAGTGACACTGGACAAATACAACAGTATTATGTATGTGAGTGACACTGGACAAATACAACAGTATTCTATTTGTGAGTGACACTGGACAAATACAACAGTATTCTATTTGTCAGTGACACTTGACAAATACAACAGTATTCTATTTGTGAGTGACACTTGACAAATACGACAGTATTCTGTATATGAGTGACACTGGACAAATACGACAGTGTTCTGTATGTGAGTGAATCTGGACAAATACGGCAGGATTCCCTATGTGAGTGAATCTGGACAAATACGGCAGGATTCCGTACGTGACTGACACTGGACAAATACGCTAGTGTTATATATATGATTGACACTGCATATATACAGCACTGCTCTGTATGTGACTGACACTGAACAAATACGGCAGTGCTCTGTATGTGATTGACAATGGACAAATACGGCAGTGTTCTGTATGTGATTGACACTGCATAAATACAGCAGTATTCTGTATGTCACTGACACTGGACAAGTACGACAGTGTTCTGTATGCGACTGACACTGGACAAATACGGCAGTGTTCTGCATGTGAGGGACACTGGACAAATACGGCAGTGTTCTGTATATGACTGACACTGGACAAATACGGCAGTGTTTTGCATGTGAGGGACACTGGACAAATACGGCAGTGTTCTGTATATGACTGACACTGGACAAAAACGGCAGTGTTCTGTATGTGCGTGACACTGGACAAACATGACAGTGTTCTGTATGTGACTGACACTGGACAAATACGGCAGTGTTCTTTACGTGAGTGAACCTGGACAAATACGGCAGTGTTCTGTATGTGACTGACACTTGACAAATATGGCAGTATTCTGTATGTGATTGACACTGGAAAAAAGCGGCAGTGTTTTGTATGTGATTGACACTGCATAAATACAGCAATGTTCTTTATTGAATGACACTGAACAAATACGGCAGTATTCTGTATGTGATTGACACTGGACAAGTATGACAGTGTTCTGTATGTGACTGACACTGGATAAATACGGCAGTGTTCTGTATGTGATTGACACTGGACAAATATGGCACTGTCCTGTATGTGATTGACACTGGACAAATACGGCAGTTCTCTGTATGTGATTGACACTGGATAAATACGGCAGTGTTCTGTAGGGGATTGAAGTTGGACAAATACGACAGTATTCTGTATGTGACTGACACTGGATAAATACGGCAGTGTGCTGTATGTGACTGACACTGGACAAATACGGGAGTATTCTGTATGTGCCTGACACTGGACAAATATAGCAGTGTTCTGCACGTGGCTGACAGTGGACACATTCGTCAGTATTCTGTATGTGATTGATACTGGACAAATTCGGCGGTGTTCTGTATGTGGGTGAATCTGGACAAATGCGACAGTGTCCTGTATGTGAGTGACACTGGATAAATCCAGCAGTATTCTGTATGTGAGCGACACTCGACAAACACGGCAGCGTTCTGATTGTGACTGACACGGGGCAAATATAACAGTATTCTGTATGTGAGTGACACTGGACAAATACGACAGTGTTCTGTATGTGCGTGACACTGGACAAACATGACAGTGTTCTGTATGTGACTGACACTGGACAAACTCGGCAGTGTTCTTTATGTGAGTGAACCTGGACAAATACGGCAGTGTCCTGTATGTGATTGACACTGGACAAATACGGCTGTTTTCTGTATGTGATTGACACTGGACAAATATGAGAGTGTTCTGTATATGAGTGACACTGGATCAATACAGCAGTGTTCTGCATGTGACTAACACTGAACAAATATGGCAGTGTGCTGTATGTGAGTGACACTCGACAAATCCGGCAGTGTTCTGTATATGATTAACACTGGACAAAAACGGCAGTGTTCTGTATGTGATTGACAGTGGACAAATACGCCAGTGTTCTGTATGTGATTGACACTGGACAAATACGACAGTTTTCTGTATATGATTAACACTGGACAAAACGGCAGTGTTCTATATGTGATTAACACTGGACAAATACGGGAGTGTTCTCTATGTGAGTGACACAGGAAAAACAAGGCAGTATTCTGTATGTCACTGACACTGGATAAATACGACAGTGTTGTGTATGTAAGTGACACTGGACAAATACGACAGTGTTCTGTATGTGAGTGTCACTGGACAAATACAATAGTATTCTGTATGTGAGTGACACTGGACAAGTACGACAGTATTCTGTATGTGTGGGACACTGGACAAATACGAGTGTTCTGTATGTGAGGGACACTGGACAAATACGACAGTGGTCTGTATGTGACCGACACTGGACAAATAGGGCAGTGTGCTGTATGTGACTGACACTCGACAAATATGGCAGTATTCTGTGTGAGACCGACATTGGACAAATACGACAGTATTCTGTATGTGATTGACACTGGACAAATACGGCAGTGTCCTGTATGTGATTGACAATGGACAAAAAACGGCAGTTTTCTGTATGTGATTGACACTGGACAAATACGGCAGTATTGATTATGTGATTGATACTGGACATAAACGGCAGTGTTCTGTATGTGATTGATACTGGACAAATACGGCAGTGTTCTGTAAGTGATTGACACTGGACAATTACGGCAGTGTTCTGTATGTGATTGACACTGGACAAATACGGCAGTGTTTTGTATGTGATTGACACTGCATAAATACGGCAGTGTTCTGTATGTGAGTGACACTGGACAAATACGACAGTGTTCTGTATGTTAGTGGCACTGGAGAAATACGGCAATGTTCTGTATGTGAGTGAATCTGGACAAATACGGCAGTGTTCTGTATGTGACTGACACTGGACAAATGCGGCAGTATTCTGTATGTGATTGACAATGGACAAATACGGCAGTATTCTGTATGTGAGTGACATTGGACAAGTATGACAGTGTTCTGTATGTGACTGGCACTGGACAAAGACGACAGTGTTTGTATGTGATTGACATTGGACAAATACGGCACTGTACTGTATGTGATGGACACTGGACAAATACGGCAGTTTTCTTTATGTGATTGACACTGGACAAATACGGCAGTATTGTGTATGTGATTGATACTGGACATATACGGCAGTGTTCTGTATGTGATTGACACTGGATAAATACTGCAGTGTTCTGTAGGGGATTGGCGTTGGACAAATACGACAGTATTCTGTATGTGACTGACACTGGATAAATACGGCAGTGTTCTGTATGTGACTGACACTGGACAAATACGGGCGTATTCTGTATGTGCCTGACACCGGACAAATATGGCAGTGTTCTGCACGTGACTGACAGCGGACACATTCGTCAGTATTCTGTAAGTGATTGACACTGGACAAAGTCGGCGGTGTTCTGTATGTGGGTGAATCTGGACAAATGCGACAGTATTCTGTATGTGATTTACACGGGATAAATACAGCAGTATTCTGTATGTGAGTGACACTCGACAAACACGGCAGTGTTCTGTATGTGACTGACACGGGACAAATACGGCAGTGTTCTGTATGTGACTGACACTGGACAAATACGGTAGTGTTTTGTATATGATTGACACTGCATAAATACAGCAGTGTTCTGTATGTGATTGACAATGGACAAATACGGCAGTGTTCTGTATGTGACTGACACTGGATAAATACGGCAGTGTTCTGTATGTGACTGACACTGGACAAATACAGCAGTGTTCTGTATGTGATTGACAATGGACAAATACGGCAGTGTTCTGTATGTGACTGACACTGGATAAATACGGCAGTGTTCTGTATGTGACTGACACTGGAGAAATACAGCAGTGTTCTGTATGTGATTGACACTGGATAAATACAGCAGTATTCTGTATGTGAGTGACACTCGACAAACACGGCAGTGTTCTGTATGTGACTGACACGGGGCAAGTACGGAAGTGCTCTGAATGCGACTGACACTGGACAAGTACAACAGTGTTCTGTATGTGAGTGACACTGGACAAATACAACAGTGTTCTGTATGTGAGTGACACTGGACAAATACAACAGTATTCTGTATGTGATTGACACTGGACAAATACAACAGTATTCTATTTGTGAGTGACACTGGACAAATACAACAGTATTCTATTTGTCAGTGACACTTGACAAATACAACAGTATTCTATTTGTGAGTGACACTTGACAGATACAACAGTATTCTATTTGTGAGTGACACTTGACAAATACGACAGTGTTCTGTATGTGAGTGACACTGGACAAATATGACAGTGTTCTGTATGTGAGTGTCACTGGACAAATACGACAGTGTTCTGTATGTGAGTGAATCTGGACAAATACGGCAGGATTCCCTATGTGAGTGAATCTGGACAAATACGGCAGGATTCCGTACGTTACTGACACTGGACAAATACGCTAGTGTTATATATATGATTGACACTGCATATATACAGCACTGCTCTGTATGTGACTGACACTGAACAAATACGGCAGTGTTCTGTATGTGATTGACAATGGACAAATATGGCAGTGTTCTGTATGTGATTGACACTGCATAAATACAGCAGTATTCTGTATGTCACTGACACTGGACAAGTACGACAGTGTTCTGTATGCGATTGACACTGGACAAATACGGCAGTGTTCTGCATGTGAGGGACACTGGACAAATACGGCAGTGTTCTGTACATGACTGACACTGGACAATTACGGCAGTGTTCTGTATGTAACTGACACTGGATAAATACGGCAGTTTTCTGTATGTGACTGACACTGGAGAAATACAGCAGTGTTCTGTATGTGATTGACACTGGACAAATACGGCAGTGTTCTGTATGTGATTGACACTGGACAAATACGGGAGTATTCTGTATGTGCCTGGCACTGGACAAATACGGCAGTGTGCTGCATGTGACTGACACTGGACAAATACGGGAGTATTCTGTACATGCCTGACACTGGACAAATACGGCAGTGTTCTGCATGTGACTGACAGCGGACACATTCGTCAGTGTTCTGTATGTGAGTGACACTGGACAAGGATGACAGTGTTCTGTATGTGACTGACAGCGGACACATTCGTCAGTATTCTGTATGTGATTGACACTGGACAAATTTGGCGGTGTTCTTTATGTGTGTGAATCTGGACAAATGTGACAGTATTCTGTATGTGATTGACACTGGATAAATACAGCAGTATTCTGTATGTGAGTGACACTCGACAAACACGGCAGTGTTCTGTATGTGACTGACACGGGGCAAGTACGGAAGTGCTCTGAATGTGACTGACACTGGACAAGTACAACAGTGTTCTGTATGTGAGTGACACTGGACAAATACAACAGTGTTCTGTATGTGAGTGACACTGGACAAATACAACAGTATTCTGTATGTGAGTGACACTGGTCAAATACAACAGTATTCTGTATGTGAGTGACCCTGGACAAATACAACAGTATTCTATTTGTGAGTGACACTGGACAAATACAACAGTATTCTATTTGTCAGTGACACTTGACAAATACAACAGTATTCTATTTGTGAGTGACACTTGACAAATACGACAGTATTCTGTATGTGAGTGACACTGGACAAATACGACAGTGTTCTGTATGTGAGTGAATCTGGACAAATACGGCAGGATTCCCTATGTGAGTGAATCTGGACAAATACGGCAGGATTCCGTACGTTACTGACACTGGAAAAATACGCTAATGTTATATATATGATTGACACTGCATATATACAGCACTGCTCTGTATGTGACTGACACTGAACAAATACGGCAGTGCTCTGTATGTGATTGACAATGGACAAATACGGCACTGTCCTGTATGTGATTGACACTGGACAAATACGGCAGTTTTCTTTATGTGATTAACACTGGACAAATACGGCAGTGTTCTGTAAGTGATTGACACTGGACAAATACAGCAGTATTGTGTATGTGATTGATACTGGACATATACGGCAGTGTTCTGTATGTGATTGACACTGGATAAATACGGCAGTGTTCTGTAGGGGATTGACGTTGGACAAATACGACAGTATTCTGTATGTGACTGACACTGGATAAATACGGCAGTGTTCTGTATGTGACTGACACTGGACAAATACGGGCGTATTCTGTATGTGCCTGACACTGGACAAATACGGCAGTGTTCTGCACGTGACTGACAGCGGACACATTCGTCAGTATTCTGTATGTGATTGACACTGGACAAAGTCGGCGGTGTCCTGTATGTGGGTGAATCTGGACAAATGCGACAGTGTTCTGTATGTGATTTACACAGGATAAATACAGCAGTATTCTGTATGTGAGTGACACTCGACAAACACGGCAGTGTTCTGTATGTGACTGACACGGGGCAAATACGGCAGTGTTCTGTATGTGACTGACACTGGACAAGTACAACAGCGTTCCGTATGTGAGTGACACTTGACAAATACGACAGTATTCTGTATGTGAGTGACTCTGGACAAATACGGCAGTGTTCTGTATGTGAGTGACACTGGGCAAATACAACAGTGTTTTGTATGTGAGTGACACTGGACAAATACGACAGTATTGTGTATATGAGTGACACTGGACAAATACAACAGTATTCTATTTGTGAGTGACACTTGACAAATACGACAGTATTCTGTATGTGAGTGACACTGGGCAAATACGACAGTATTCTGTATGTGAGTGACACTGGACAAATACGACAGTGTTCTGTATGTGAGTGACACTGGACAAGTCCAACAGTGTTCTGTACGTGAGTGAATCTGGACAAATACGGCAGGATTCCGTATGTGAGTGACACTGGACAAATACGGTAGTGTTTTGTATATGATTGACACTTGACAAATACGACAGTGTTCTGTATGTGAGTGAAACTGGACAAATACAACAGTATTCTATTATGTGACTGACACTGGACAAATATGACAGTGTTCTGGATGTGAGTAACACTGGACAAATATGACAGTGTTCTGTATGTGACTGACACTGGACAAATATGGTAGTGTTTTGTATATGATTGACACTGCATAAATACAGCAGTGTTCTGTATGTGACTGACACTGGATAAATACGGCAGTGTTCTGTATGTGATTGACACTGGACAAATATGGCACTGTCCTGTATGTGATTGACACTGGACAAATACGGCAGTTTTCTGTATGTGATTAACACTGGATAAATACGGCAGTTTTCTGTCTGTGACTGACACTGGACAAATACGGAAGTGTTCTGTATGTGACTGACACTGGACAAATACGGGAGTGTTCTGTATGCGATTGACACTGGACAAATACAACAGTGTTGTGAATGTGAGTGAAACTGGACAAATACAACAGTATTCTATTAAGTGACTGACACTGAACAAATACGACAGTATTCTGTATGTGAGTAACACTGGACAAGTACAACAGTATTCTGTATGTGAGTGACACTGGACAAATACGACAGTGTTCTGTATGTGACAGACACTGGACAAATACGGTAGTGTTTTGTATATGATTGACACTGCATAAATACAGCAGTGTTCTGTATGTGATTGACAATGGACAAATACGGCAGTGTTCTGTATGTGACTGACACTGGATAAATACGGCAGTGTTCTGTATGTGACTGACACTGGACAAATACAGCAGTGTTCTGTATGTGATTGACAATGGACAAATACGGCAGTGTTCTGTATGTGACTGACACTGGATAAATAAGGCAGTGTTCTGTATGTGACTGACACTGGAGAAATACAGCAGTGTTCTGTATGTGATTGACACTGGACAAATACGGCAGTGTTCTGTATGTGACTGACACTGGACAAATACGGGAGTATTCTGTATGTGCCTGGCACTGGACAAATACGGCAGTGTGCTGCATGTGACTGACACTGGACAAATACGGGAGTATTCTGTACGTGCCTGACACTGGACAAATACGGCAGTGTTCTGCATGTGACTGACAGCGGACACATTCGTCAGTGTTCTGTATGTGAGTGACACTGGACAAGGATGACAGTGTTCTGTATGTGACTGACAGCGGACACATTCGTCAGTATTCTGTATGTGATTGACACTGGACAAATTTGGCGGTGTTCTTTATGTGTGTGAATCTGGACAAATGTGACAGTATTCTGTATGTGATTGACACTGGATAAATACAGCAGTATTCTGTATGTGAGTGACACTCGACAAACACGGCAGTGTTCTGTATGTGACTGACACGGGGCAAGTACGGCAGTGCTCTGAATGCGACTGACACTGGACAAGTACAACAGTGTTCTGTATGTGAGTGACACTGGACAAATACAACAGTGTTCTGTATGTGAGTGACACTGGACAAATACAACAGTATTCTGTATGTGAGTGACACTGGACAAATACAACAGTATTCTATTTGTGAGTGACACTGGACAAATACAACAGTATTCTATTTGTCAGTGACACTTGACAAATACAACAGTATTCTATTTGTGAGTGACACTTGACAAATACGACAGTATTCTGTATGTGAGTGACACTGGACAAATATGACAGTGTTCTGTATGTGAGTGACACTGGACAAATACGACAGTGTTCTGTATGTGAGTGAATCTGGACAAATACGGCAGGATTCCCTATGTGAGTGAATCTGGACAAATACGGCAGGATTCCGTACGTTACTGACACTGGACAAATACGCTAGTGTTATATATATGATTGACACTGCATATATACAGCACTGCTCTGTATGTGACTGACACTGAACAAATACGGCAGTGTTCTGTATGTGATTGACAATGGACAAATATGGCAGTGTTCTGTATGTGTCCTGCATAAATACAGCAGTATTCTGTATGTCACTGACACTGGACAAGTACGACAGTGTTCTGTATGCGATTGACACTGGACAAATACGGCAGTGTTCTGCATGTGAGGGACACTGGACAAATACGGCAGTGTTCTGTACATGACTGACACTGGACAAATACGGCAGTGTTCTGTATGTGACTGACACTGGATAAATACGGCAGTGTTCTGTATGTGACTGACACTGGAGAAATACAGCAGTGTTCTGTATGTGATTGACACTGGACAAGTACGACAGTGTTCTGTATGCGATTGACACTGGACAAATACGGCAGTGTTCTGCATGTGAGGGACACTGGACAAATACGGCAGTGTTCTGTATATGACTGACACTGGACAAATACGGCAGTGTTCTGCATGTGAGGGACACTGGACAAATACGGCAGTGTTCTGTATATGACTGACACTGGACAAAAACGGCAGTGTTCTATATGTGATTGACACTGGACAAATCCGGCAGTGTTCTGTAGGTGAGTGACACTGGACAAATCCCGCAGTGTTCTGTATGTGACTGACACTAGACAAATATGGCAGTGTTCTGTATGTGACTGACACTAGACAAATATGGCAGTGTTCTTTATGTGACTGACACTAGACAAATATGGCAGTGTTCTGTATGTGACTGACACTAGACAAATATGGCAGTGTTCTGTATGTGACTGACACTAGACAAATATGGCAGTGTTCTTTATGTGACTGACGCTAGACAAATATGGCAGTGTTCTGTATGTGACTGACACTAGACAAATGCGGCAGTATTCCGTACGTGATTGACACTGGACAAATACGGCAGTGTTTTGTATGTGATTGACACTGCATAAATACAGCAATGTTCTTTATTGAATGACACTGAACAAATACGGCAGTATTCTGTATGTGATTGACACTGGACAAGTACGACAGTGTTCTGTATGTGACTGGCACTGGACAAATACAACAGTGTTCTGTATGTGATTGACACTGGACAAATATGGCACTGTCCTATATGTGACTGACACTGGATAAATACGGCAGTATTCTGTATGTGAGTGACACTCGACAAACACGGCAGTGTTCTGTATGTGACTGACACGGGGCAAATATAACAGTATTCTGTATGTGAGTGACACTGGACAAATACGACAGTGTTCTGTATGTGAGTGACACTGGATAAATACAGCAGTATTCTGTATGTGAGCGACACTCGACAAACACGGCAGTGTTCTGTATGTGACTGACACGGGGCAAATATAACAGTATTCTGTATGTGAGTGACACTGGACAAATACGACAGTGTTCTGTATGTGCGTGACACTGGACAAACATGACAGTGTTCTGTATGTGACTGACACTGGACAAATACGGCAGTGTTCTTTATGTGAGTGAACCTGGACAAATACGGCAGTGTTCTGTATGTGACTGACACTTGACAAATACGGCAGTGTTCTGTATGTGAGTGACACTGGACAAATACGGCAGTGTCCTGTACGTGATTGACAATGGACAAAAAACGGCAGTTTCCTGTATGTGATTGACACTGGACAAATACGGCAGTACTGTGTATGTGATTGATACTGGACATAAACGGCAGTGTTCTGTATGTGATTTACACTGGACAAATACGGCAGTGTTCTGTAAGTGATTGACACTGGACAATTACGGCAGTGTTCTGTATGTGATTGACACTGGACAAATATGGCAGTGATTTGTATGTGATTGACACTGCATAAATACGGCAGTGTTCTGTATGTTAGTGGCACTGGAGAAATACGGCAGTGTTCTGTATGTGAGTGAATCTGGACAAATACGGCAGTGTCTTGTATGTGATTGACACTGGACAAATACAGCAATGTTCTTTATGTGACTGACACTGAACAAATACGGCAGTGTTCTGTATGTGATTGACACTGGACAAATACGGCAGTGTTCTGTATGTGACTGACACTGGACAAATACGGCAGTATTCTGTATGTGATTGACAATGGACAAATACGGCAGTATTCTGTATGTGAGTGACACTGGACAAGTATGACAGTGTTCTGTATGTGACTGGCACTGGACAAAGACGACAGTGTTCTGTATGTGATTGACATTGGACAAATACGGCACTGTCCTGTATGTGATTGACACTGGACAAATACGGCAGTTTTCTTTATGTGATTAACACTGGACAAATACGGCAGTGTTCTGTAAGTGATTGACACTGGACAAATACAGCAGTATTCTGTATGTGATTGATACTGGACATATACGGCAGTGTTCTGTATGTGATTGACACTGGATAAATACGGCAGTGTTCTGTAGGGGATTGACGTTGGACAAATACGACAGTATTCTGTATGTGACTGACACTGGATAAATACGGCAGTGTTCTGTATGTGACTGACACTGGACAAATACGGGCGTATTCTGTATGTGCCTGACACTGGACAAATACGGCAGTGTTCTGCACGTGACTGACAGCGGACACATTCGTCAGTATTCTGTATGTGATTGACACTGGACAAAGTCGGCGGTGTCCTGTATGTGGGTGAATCTGGACAAATGCGACAGTGTTCTGTATGTGATTTACACAGGATAAATACAGCAGTATTCTGTATGTGAGTGACACTCGACAAACACGGCAGTGTTCTGTATGTGACTGACACGGGGCAAATACGGCAGTGTTCTGTATGTGACTGACACTGGACAAGTACAACAGCGTTCCGTATGTGAGTGACACTTGACAAATACGACAGTATTCTGTATGTGAGTGACTCTGGACAAATACGGCAGTGTTCTGTATGTGAGTGACACTGGGCAAATACAACAGTGTTTTGTATGTGAGTGACACTGGACAAATACGACAGTATTGTGTATATGAGTGACACTGGACAAATACAACAGTATTCTATTTGTGAGTGACACTTGACAAATACGACAGTATTCTGTATGTGAGTGACACTGGGCAAATACGACAGTATTCTGTATGTGAGTGACACTGGACAAATACGACAGTGTTCTGTATGTGAGTGACACTGGACAAGTCCAACAGTGTTCTGTACGTGAGTGAATCTGGACAAATACGGCAGGATTCCGTATGTGAGTGACACTGGACAAATACGGTAGTGTTTTGTATATGATTGACACTCGACAAATACGACAGTGTTCTGTATGTGAGTGAAACTGGACAAATACAACAGTATTCTATTATGTGACTGACACTGGACAAATACGACAGTGTTCTGGATGTGAGTAACACTGGACAAATATGACAGTGTTCTGTATGTGACTGACACTGGACAAATATGGTAGTGTTTTGTATATGATTGACACTGCATAAATACAGCAGTGTTCTGTATGTGACTGACACTGGATAAATACGGCAGTGTTCTGTATGTGATTGACACTGGACAAATATGGCACTGTCCTGTATGTGATTGACACTGGACAAATACGGCAGTTTTCTGTATGTGATTGACAATGGACAAATACGGCAGTGTTCTGTATGTGACTGACACTGGATAAATACGGCAGTTTTCTGTCTGTGACTGACACTGGACAAATACGGAAGTGTTCTGTATGTGACTGACACTGGACAAATACGGGAGTGTTCTGTATGCGATTGACACTGGACAAATACAACAGTGTTGTGAATGTGAGTGAAACTGGACAAATACAACAGTATTCTATTAAGTGACTGACACTGAACAAATACGACAGTATTCTGTATGTGAGTAACACTGGACAAGTACAACAGTATTCTGTATGTGAGTGACACTGGACAAATACGACAGTGTTCTGTATGTGACTGACACTGGACAAATACGGTAGTGTTTTGTATATGATTGACACTGCATAAATACAGCAGTGTTCTGTATGTGATTGACAATGGACAAATACGGCAGTGTTCTGTATGTGACTGACACTGGATAAATACGGCAGTGTTCTGTATGTGACTGACACTGGACAAATACAGCAGTGTTCTGTATGTGATTGACAATGGACAAATACGGCAGTGTTCTGTATGTGACTGACACTGGATAAATAAGGCAGTGTTCTGTATGTGACTGACACTGGAGAAATACAGCAGTGTTCTGTATGTGATTGACACTGGACAAATACGGCAGTGTTCTGTATGTGACTGACACTGGACAAATACGGGAGTATTCTGTATGTGCCTGGCACTGGACAAATACGGCAGTGTGCTGCATGTGACTGACACTGGACAAATACGGGAGTATTCTGTACGTGCCTGACACTGGACAAATACGGCAGTGTTCTGCATGTGACTGACAGCGGACACATTCGTCAGTGTTCTGTATGTGAGTGACACTGGACAAGGATGACAGTGTTCTGTATGTGACTGACAGCGGACACATTCGTCAGTATTCTGTATGTGATTGACACTGGACAAATTTGGCGGTGTTCTTTATGTGTGTGAATCTGGACAAATGTGACAGTATTCTGTATGTGATTGACACTGGATAAATACAGCAGTATTCTGTATGTGAGTGACACTCGACAAACACGGCAGTGTTCTGTATGTGACTGACACGGGGCAAGTACGGCAGTGCTCTGAATGCGACTGACACTGGACAAGTACAACAGTGTTCTGTATGTGAGTGACACTGGACAAATACAACAGTGTTCTGTATGTGAGTGACACTGGACAAATACAACAGTATTCTGTATGTGAGTGACACTGGACAAATACAACAGTATTCTATTTGTGAGTGACACTGGACAAATACAACAGTATTCTATTTGTCAGTGACACTTGACAAATACAACAGTATTCTATTTGTGAGTGACACTTGACAAATACGACAGTATTCTGTATGTGAGTGACACTGGACAAATATGACAGTGTTCTGTATGTGAGTGACACTGGACAAATACGACAGTGTTCTGTATGTGAGTGAATCTGGACAAATACGGCAGGATTCCCTATGTGAGTGAATCTGGACAAATACGGCAGGATTCCGTACGTTACTGACACTGGACAAATACGCTAGTGTTATATATATGATTGACACTGCATATATACAGCACTGCTCTGTATGTGACTGACACTGAACAAATACGGCAGTGTTCTGTATGTGATTGACAATGGACAAATATGGCAGTGTTCTGTATGTGTCCTGCATAAATACAGCAGTATTCTGTATGTCACTGACACTGGACAAGTACGACAGTGTTCTGTATGCGATTGACACTGGACAAATACGGCAGTGTTCTGCATGTGAGGGACACTGGACAAATACGGCAGTGTTCTGTACATGACTGACACTGGACAAATACGGCAGTGTTCTGTATGTGACTGACACTGGATAAATACAGCAGTGTTCTGTATGTGATTGACACTGGACAAGTACGACAGTGTTCTGTATGCGATTGACACTGGACAAATACGGCAGTGTTCTGCATGTGAGGGACACTGGACAAATACGGCAGTGTTCTGTATATGACTGACACTGGACAAATACGGCAGTGTTCTGCATGTGAGGGACACTGGACAAATACGGCAGTGTTCTGTATACGACTGACACTGGACAAAAACGGCAGTGTTCTATATGTGATTGACACTGGACAAATCCGGCAGTGTTCTGTAGGTGAGTGACACTGGACAAATCCCGCAGTGTTCTGTATGTGACTGACACTAGACAAATATGGCAGTGTTCTGTATGTGACTGACACTAGACAAATATGGCAGTGTTCTTTATGTGACTGACACTAGACAAATATGGCAGTGTTCTGTATGTGACTGACACTAGACAAATATGGCAGTGTTCTGTATGTGACTGACACTAGACAAATATGGCAGTGTTCTTTATGTGACTGACACTAGACAAATATGGCAGTGTTCTGTATGTGACTGACACTAGACAAATCCGGCAGTATTCCGTATGTGATTGACACTGGACAAATACGGCAGTGTTTTGTATGTGATTGACACTGCATAAATACAGCAATGTTCTTTATTGAATGACACTGAACAAATACGGCAGTATTCTGTATGTGATTGACACTGGACAAGTACGACAGTGTTCTGTATGTGACTGGCACTGGACAAATACAACAGTGTTCTGTATGTGATTGACACTGGACAAATATGGCACTTTCCTATATGTGATTGACACTGGATAAATACGGCAGTATTCTGTATGTGAGCGACACTCGACAAACACGGCAGTGTTCTGTATGTGACTGACACGGGGCAAATATAACAGTATTCTGTATGTGAGTGACACTGGACAAATACGACACTGTTCTGTATGTGAGTGACACTGGATAAATACAGCAGTATTCTGTATGTGAGCGACACTTGACAAACACGGCAGTGTTCTGTATGTGACTGACACGGGGCAAATATAACAGTATTCTGTATGTGACTGACACTGGACAAATACGGCAGTGTTCTTTACGTGAGTGAACCTGGACAAATACAGCAGTGGTCTGTATGTGATTGACAATGGACAAATACGGCAGTGTTCTGTATGTGACTGACACTGGATAAATAAGGCAGTGTTCTGTATGTGACTGACACTGGAGAAATACAGCAGTGTTCTGTATGTGATTGACACTGGACAAATACGGCAGTGTTCTGTATGTGACTGACACTGGACAAATACGGGAGTATTCTGTATGTGCCTGGCACTGGACAAATACGGCAGTGTGCTGCATGTGACTGACACTGGACAAATACGGGAGTATTCTGTACGTGCCTGACACTGGACAAATACGGCAGTGTTCTGCATGTGACTGACAGCGGACACATTCGTCAGTGTTCTGTATGTGAGTGACACTGGACAAGGATGACAGTGTTCTGTATGTGACTGACAGCGGACACATTCGTCAGTATTCTGTATGTGATTGACACTGGACAAATTTGGCGGTGTTCTTTATGTGTGTGAATCTGGACAAATGTGACAGTATTCTGTATGTGATTGACACTGGATAAATACAGCAGTATTCTGTATGTGAGTGACACTCGACAAACACGGCAGTGTTCTGTATGTGACTGACACGGGGCAAGTACGGCAGTGCTCTGAATGCGACTGACACTGGACAAGTACAACAGTGTTCTGTATGTGAGTGACACTGGACAAATACAACAGTGTTCTGTATGTGAGTGACACTGGACAAATACAACAGTATTCTGTATGTGAGTGACACTGGACAAATACAACAGTATTCTATTTGTGAGTGACACTGGACAAATACAACAGTATTCTATTTGTCAGTGACACTTGACAAATACAACAGTATTCTATTTGTGAGTGACACTTGACAAATACGACAGTATTCTGTATGTGAGTGACACTGGACAAATATGACAGTGTTCTGTATGTGAGTGACACTGGACAAATACGACAGTGTTCTGTATGTGAGTGAATCTGGACAAATACGGCAGGATTCCCTATGTGAGTGAATCTGGACAAATACGGCAGGATTCCGTACGTTACTGACACTGGACAAATACGCTAGTGTTATATATATGATTGACACTGCATATATACAGCACTGCTCTGTATGTGACTGACACTGAACAAATACGGCAGTGTTCTGTATGTGATTGACAATGGACAAATATGGCAGTGTTCTGTATGTGTCCTGCATAAATACAGCAGTATTCTGTATGTCACTGACACTGGACAAGTACGACAGTGTTCTGTATGCGATTGACACTGGACAAATACGGCAGTGTTCTGCATGTGAGGGACACTGGACAAATACGGCAGTGTTCTGTACATGACTGACACTGGACAAATACGGCAGTGTTCTGTATGTGACTGACACTGGATAAATACGGCAGTGTTCTGTATGTGACTGACACTGGAGAAATACAGCAGTGTTCTGTATGTGATTGACACTGGACAAGTACGACAGTGTTCTGTATGCGATTGACACTGGACAAATACGGCAGTGTTCTGCATGTGAGGGACACTGGACAAATACGGCAGTGTTCTGTATATGACTGACACTGGACAAATACGGCAGTGTTCTGCATGTGAGGGACACTGGACAAATACGGCAGTGTTCTGTATATGACTGACACTGGACAAAAACGGCAGTGTTCTATATGTGATTGACACTGGACAAATCCGGCAGTGTTCTGTAGGTGAGTGACACTGGACAAATCCCGCAGTGTTCTGTATGTGACTGACACTAGACAAATATGGCAGTGTTCTGTATGTGACTGACACTAGACAAATATGGCAGTGTTCTTTATGTGACTGACACTAGACAAATATGGCAGTGTTCTGTATGTGACTGACACTAGACAAATATGGCAGTGTTCTGTATGTGACTGACACTAGACAAATATGGCAGTGTTCTTTATGTGACTGACGCTAGACAAATATGGCAGTGTTCTGTATGTGACTGACACTAGACAAATGCGGCAGTATTCCGTACGTGATTGACACTGGACAAATACGGCAGTGTTTTGTATGTGATTGACACTGCATAAATACAGCAATGTTCTTTATTGAATGACACTGAACAAATACGGCAGTATTCTGTATGTGATTGACACTGGACAAGTACGACAGTGTTCTGTATGTGACTGGCACTGGACAAATACAACAGTGTTCTGTATGTGATTGACACTGGACAAATATGGCACTGTCCTATATGTGACTGACACTGGATAAATACGGCAGTATTCTGTATGTGAGTGACACTCGACAAACACGGCAGTGTTCTGTATGTGACTGACACGGGGCAAATATAACAGTATTCTGTATGTGAGTGACACTGGACAAATACGACAGTGTTCTGTATGTGAGTGACACTGGATAAATACAGCAGTATTCTGTATGTGAGCGACACTCGACAAACACGGCAGTGTTCTGTATGTGACTGACACGGGGCAAATATAACAGTATTCTGTATGTGAGTGACACTGGACAAATACGACAGTGTTCTGTATGTGCGTGACACTGGACAAACATGACAGTGTTCTGTATGTGACTGACACTGGACAAATACGGCAGTGTTCTTTATGTGAGTGAACCTGGACAAATACGGCAGTGTTCTGTATGTGACTGACACTTGACAAATACGGCAGTGTTCTGTATGTGAGTGACACTGGACAAATACGGCAGTGTCCTGTACGTGATTGACAATGGACAAAAAACGGCAGTTTCCTGTATGTGATTGACACTGGACAAATACGGCAGTACTGTGTATGTGATTGATACTGGACATAAACGGCAGTGTTCTGTATGTGATTTACACTGGACAAATACGGCAGTGTTCTGTAAGTGATTGACACTGGACAATTACGGCAGTGTTCTGTATGTGATTGACACTGGACAAATATGGCAGTGATTTGTATGTGATTGACACTGCATAAATACGGCAGTGTTCTGTATGTTAGTGGCACTGGAGAAATACGGCAGTGTTCTGTATGTGAGTGAATCTGGACAAATACGGCAGTGTCTTGTATGTGATTGACACTGGACAAATACAGCAATGTTCTTTATGTGACTGACACTGAACAAATACGGCAGTGTTCTGTATGTGATTGACACTGGACAAATACGGCAGTGTTCTGTATGTGACTGACACTGGACAAATACGGCAGTATTCTGTATGTGATTGACAATGGACAAATACGGCAGTATTCTGTATGTGAGTGACACTGGACAAGTATGACAGTGTTCTGTATGTGACTGGCACTGGACAAAGACGACAGTGTTCTGTATGTGATTGACATTGGACAAATACGGCACTGTCCTGTATGTGATTGACACTGGACAAATACGGCAGTTTTCTTTATGTGATTAACACTGGACAAATACGGCAGTGTTCT
This sequence comes from Carcharodon carcharias, assembly GCF_017639515.1. Lineage (NCBI taxonomy): Eukaryota > Metazoa > Chordata > Chondrichthyes > Lamniformes > Lamnidae > Carcharodon > Carcharodon carcharias. Next base: position 67,600,754 of record NC_054467.1, on the reverse strand, counting down.
GTAAGTGATTGACACTGGACAAATACAGCAGTATTGTGTATGTGATTGATACTGGACATATACGGCAGTGTTCTGTATGTGATTGACACTGGATAAATACGGCAGTGTTCTGTAGGGGATTGACGTTGGACAAATACGACAGTATTCTGTATGTGACTGACACTGGATAAATACGGCAGTGTTCTGTATGTGACTGACACTGGACAAATACGGGCGTATTCTGTATGTGCCTGACACTGGACAAATACGGCAGTGTTCTGCACGTGACTGACAGCGGACACATTCGTCAGTATTCTGTATGTGATTGACACTGGACAAAGTCGGCGGTGTCCTGTATGTGGGTGAATCTGGACAAATGCGACAGTGTTCTGTATGTGATTTACACAGGATAAATACAGCAGTATTCTGTATGTGAGTGACACTCGACAAACACGGCAGTGTTCTGTATGTGACTGACACGGGGCAAATACGGCAGTGTTCTGTATGTGACTGACACTGGACAAGTACAACAGCGTTCCGTATGTGAGTGACACTTGACAAATACGACAGTATTCTGTATGTGAGTGACTCTGGACAAATACGGCAGTGTTCTGTATGTGAGTGACACTGGGCAAATACAACAGTGTTTTGTATGTGAGTGACACTGGACAAATACGACAGTATTGTGTATATGAGTGACACTGGACAAATACAACAGTATTCTATTTGTGAGTGACACTTGACAAATACGACAGTATTCTGTATGTGAGTGACACTGGGCAAATACGACAGTATTCTGTATGTGAGTGACACTGGACAAATACGACAGTGTTCTGTATGTGAGTGACACTGGACAAGTCCAACAGTGTTCTGTACGTGAGTGAATCTGGACAAATACGGCAGGATTCCGTATGTGAGTGACACTGGACAAATACGGTAGTGTTTTGTATATGATTGACACTCGACAAATACGACAGTGTTCTGTATGTGAGTGAAACTGGACAAATACAACAGTATTCTATTATGTGACTGACACTGGACAAATACGACAGTGTTCTGGATGTGAGTAACACTGGACAAATATGACAGTGTTCTGTATGTGACTGACACTGGACAAATATGGTAGTGTTTTGTATATGATTGACACTGCATAAATACAGCAGTGTTCTGTATGTGACTGACACTGGATAAATACGGCAGTGTTCTGTATGTGATTGACACTGGACAAATATGGCACTGTCCTGTATGTGATTGACACTGGACAAATACGGCAGTTTTCTGTATGTGATTGACAATGGACAAATACGGCAGTGTTCTGTATGTGACTGACACTGGATAAATACGGCAGTTTTCTGTCTGTGACTGACACTGGACAAATACGGAAGTGTTCTGTATGTGACTGACACTGGACAAATACGGGAGTGTTCTGTATGCGATTGACACTGGACAAATACAACAGTGTTGTGAATGTGAGTGAAACTGGACAAATACAACAGTATTCTATTAAGTGACTGACACTGAACAAATACGACAGTATTCTGTATGTGAGTAACACTGGACAAGTACAACAGTATTCTGTATGTGAGTGACACTGGACAAATACGACAGTGTTCTGTATGTGACTGACACTGGACAAATACGGTAGTGTTTTGTATATGATTGACACTGCATAAATACAGCAGTGTTCTGTATGTGATTGACAATGGACAAATACGGCAGTGTTCTGTATGTGACTGACACTGGATAAATACGGCAGTGTTCTGTATGTGACTGACACTGGACAAATACAGCAGTGTTCTGTATGTGATTGACAATGGACAAATACGGCAGTGTTCTGTATGTGACTGACACTGGATAAATAAGGCAGTGTTCTGTATGTGACTGACACTGGAGAAATACAGCAGTGTTCTGTATGTGATTGACACTGGACAAATACGGCAGTGTTCTGTATGTGACTGACACTGGACAAATACGGGAGTATTCTGTATGTGCCTGGCACTGGACAAATACGGCAGTGTGCTGCATGTGACTGACACTGGACAAATACGGGAGTATTCTGTACGTGCCTGACACTGGACAAATACGGCAGTGTTCTGCATGTGACTGACAGCGGACACATTCGTCAGTGTTCTGTATGTGAGTGACACTGGACAAGGATGACAGTGTTCTGTATGTGACTGACAGCGGACACATTCGTCAGTATTCTGTATGTGATTGACACTGGACAAATTTGGCGGTGTTCTTTATGTGTGTGAATCTGGACAAATGTGACAGTATTCTGTATGTGATTGACACTGGATAAATACAGCAGTATTCTGTATGTGAGTGACACTCGACAAACACGGCAGTGTTCTGTATGTGACTGACACGGGGCAAGTACGGCAGTGCTCTGAATGCGACTGACACTGGACAAGTACAACAGTGTTCTGTATGTGAGTGACACTGGACAAATACAACAGTGTTCTGTATGTGAGTGACACTGGACAAATACAACAGTATTCTGTATGTGAGTGACACTGGACAAATACAACAGTATTCTATTTGTGAGTGACACTGGACAAATACAACAGTATTCTATTTGTCAGTGACACTTGACAAATACAACAGTATTCTATTTGTGAGTGACACTTGACAAATACGACAGTATTCTGTATGTGAGTGACACTGGACAAATATGACAGTGTTCTGTATGTGAGTGACACTGGACAAATACGACAGTGTTCTGTATGTGAGTGAATCTGGACAAATACGGCAGGATTCCCTATGTGAGTGAATCTGGACAAATACGGCAGGATTCCGTACGTTACTGACACTGGACAAATACGCTAGTGTTATATATATGATTGACACTGCATATATACAGCACTGCTCTGTATGTGACTGACACTGAACAAATACGGCAGTGTTCTGTATGTGATTGACAATGGACAAATATGGCAGTGTTCTGTATGTGTCCTGCATAAATACAGCAGTATTCTGTATGTCACTGACACTGGACAAGTACGACAGTGTTCTGTATGCGATTGACACTGGACAAATACGGCAGTGTTCTGCATGTGAGGGACACTGGACAAATACGGCAGTGTTCTGTACATGACTGACACTGGACAAATACGGCAGTGTTCTGTATGTGACTGACACTGGATAAATACAGCAGTGTTCTGTATGTGATTGACACTGGACAAGTACGACAGTGTTCTGTATGCGATTGACACTGGACAAATACGGCAGTGTTCTGCATGTGAGGGACACTGGACAAATACGGCAGTGTTCTGTATATGACTGACACTGGACAAATACGGCAGTGTTCTGCATGTGAGGGACACTGGACAAATACGGCAGTGTTCTGTATATGACTGACACTGGACAAAAACGGCAGTGTTCTATATGTGATTGACACTGGACAAATCCGGCAGTGTTCTGTAGGTGAGTGACACTGGACAAATCCCGCAGTGTTCTGTATGTGACTGACACTAGACAAATATGGCAGTGTTCTGTATGTGACTGACACTAGACAAATATGGCAGTGTTCTTTATGTGACTGACACTAGACAAATATGGCAGTGTTCTGTATGTGACTGACACTAGACAAATATGGCAGTGTTCTGTATGTGACTGACACTAGACAAATATGGCAGTGTTCTTTATGTGACTGACACTAGACAAATATGGCAGTGTTCTGTATGTGACTGACACTAGACAAATCCGGCAGTATTCCGTATGTGATTGACACTGGACAAATACGGCAGTGTTTTGTATGTGATTGACACTGCATAAATACAGCAATGTTCTTTATTGAATGACACTGAACAAATACGGCAGTATTCTGTATGTGATTGACACTGGACAAGTACGACAGTGTTCTGTATGTGACTGGCACTGGACAAATACAACAGTGTTCTGTATGTGATTGACACTGGACAAATATGGCACTTTCCTATATGTGATTGACACTGGATAAATACGGCAGTATTCTGTATGTGAGCGACACTCGACAAACACGGCAGTGTTCTGTATGTGACTGACACGGGGCAAATATAACAGTATTCTGTATGTGAGTGACACTGGACAAATACGACACTGTTCTGTATGTGAGTGACACTGGATAAATACAGCAGTATTCTGTATGTGAGCGACACTTGACAAACACGGCAGTGTTCTGTATGTGACTGACACGGGGCAAATATAACAGTATTCTGTATGTGACTGACACTGGACAAATACGGCAGTGTTCTTTACGTGAGTGAACCTGGACAAATACAGCAGTGGTCTGTATGTGATTGACAATGGACAAATACGGCAGTGTTCTGTATGTGACTGACACTGGATAAATAAGGCAGTGTTCTGTATGTGACTGACACTGGAGAAATACAGCAGTGTTCTGTATGTGATTGACACTGGACAAATACGGCAGTGTTCTGTATGTGACTGACACTGGACAAATACGGGAGTATTCTGTATGTGCCTGGCACTGGACAAATACGGCAGTGTGCTGCATGTGACTGACACTGGACAAATACGGGAGTATTCTGTACGTGCCTGACACTGGACAAATACGGCAGTGTTCTGCATGTGACTGACAGCGGACACATTCGTCAGTGTTCTGTATGTGAGTGACACTGGACAAGGATGACAGTGTTCTGTATGTGACTGACAGCGGACACATTCGTCAGTATTCTGTATGTGATTGACACTGGACAAATTTGGCGGTGTTCTTTATGTGTGTGAATCTGGACAAATGTGACAGTATTCTGTATGTGATTGACACTGGATAAATACAGCAGTATTCTGTATGTGAGTGACACTCGACAAACACGGCAGTGTTCTGTATGTGACTGACACGGGGCAAGTACGGCAGTGCTCTGAATGCGACTGACACTGGACAAGTACAACAGTGTTCTGTATGTGAGTGACACTGGACAAATACAACAGTGTTCTGTATGTGAGTGACACTGGACAAATACAACAGTATTCTGTATGTGAGTGACACTGGACAAATACAACAGTATTCTATTTGTGAGTGACACTGGACAAATACAACAGTATTCTATTTGTCAGTGACACTTGACAAATACAACAGTATTCTATTTGTGAGTGACACTTGACAAATACGACAGTATTCTGTATGTGAGTGACACTGGACAAATATGACAGTGTTCTGTATGTGAGTGACACTGGACAAATACGACAGTGTTCTGTATGTGAGTGAATCTGGACAAATACGGCAGGATTCCCTATGTGAGTGAATCTGGACAAATACGGCAGGATTCCGTACGTTACTGACACTGGACAAATACGCTAGTGTTATATATATGATTGACACTGCATATATACAGCACTGCTCTGTATGTGACTGACACTGAACAAATACGGCAGTGTTCTGTATGTGATTGACAATGGACAAATATGGCAGTGTTCTGTATGTGTCCTGCATAAATACAGCAGTATTCTGTATGTCACTGACACTGGACAAGTACGACAGTGTTCTGTATGCGATTGACACTGGACAAATACGGCAGTGTTCTGCATGTGAGGGACACTGGACAAATACGGCAGTGTTCTGTACATGACTGACACTGGACAAATACGGCAGTGTTCTGTATGTGACTGACACTGGATAAATACGGCAGTGTTCTGTATGTGACTGACACTGGAGAAATACAGCAGTGTTCTGTATGTGATTGACACTGGACAAAAACGGCAGTGTTCTATATGTGATTGACGCTGGACAAATCCGGCAGTGTTCTGTAGGTGAGTGACACTGGACAAATCCCGCAGTGTTCTGTATGTGACTGACACTAGACAAATATGGCAGTGTTCTGTATGTGACTGACACTAGACAAATATGGCAGTGTTCTTTATGTGACTGACACTAGACAAATATGGCAGTGTTCTGTATGTGACTGACACTAGACAAATATGGCAGTGTTCTGTATGTGACTGACACTAGACAAATATGGCAGTGTTCTTTATGTGACTGACGCTAGACAAATATGGCAGTGTTCTGTATGTGACTGACACTAGACAAATGCGGCAGTATTCCGTACGTGATTGACACTGGACAAATACGGCAGTGTTTTGTATGTGATTGACACTGCATAAATACAGCAATGTTCTTTATTGAATGACACTGAACAAATACGGCAGTATTCTGTATGTGATTGACACTGGACAAGTACGACAGTGTTCTGTATGTGACTGGCACTGGACAAATACAACAGTGTTCTGTATGTGATTGACACTGGACAAATATGGCACTGTCCTATATGTGACTGACACTGGATAAATACGGCAGTATTCTGTATGTGAGTGACACTCGACAAACACGGCAGTGTTCTGTATGTGACTGACACGGGGCAAATATAACAGTATTCTGTATGTGAGTGACACTGGACAAATACGACAGTGTTCTGTATGTGAGTGACACTGGATAAATACAGCAGTATTCTGTATGTGAGCGACACTCGACAAACACGGCAGTGTTCTGTATGTGACTGACACGGGGCAAATATAACAGTATTCTGTATGTGAGTGACACTGGACAAATACGACAGTGTTCTGTATGTGCGTGACACTGGACAAACATGACAGTGTTCTGTATGTGACTGACACTGGACAAATACGGCAGTGTTCTTTATGTGAGTGAACCTGGACAAATACGGCAGTGTTCTGTATGTGACTGACACTTGACAAATACGGCAGTGTTCTGTATGTGAGTGACACTGGACAAATACGGCAGTGTCCTGTACGTGATTGACAATGGACAAAAAACGGCAGTTTCCTGTATGTGATTGACACTGGACAAATACGGCAGTACTGTGTATGTGATTGATACTGGACATAAACGGCAGTGTTCTGTATGTGATTTACACTGGACAAATACGGCAGTGTTCTGTAAGTGATTGACACTGGACAATTACGGCAGTGTTCTGTATGTGATTGACACTGGACAAATATGGCAGTGATTTGTATGTGATTGACACTGCATAAATACGGCAGTGTTCTGTATGTTAGTGGCACTGGAGAAATACGGCAGTGTTCTGTATGTGAGTGAATCTGGACAAATACGGCAGTGTCTTGTATGTGATTGACACTGGACAAATACAGCAATGTTCTTTATGTGACTGACACTGAACAAATACGGCAGTGTTCTGTATGTGATTGACACTGGACAAATACGGCAGTGTTCTGTATGTGACTGACACTGGACAAATACGGCAGTATTCTGTATGTGATTGACAATGGACAAATACGGCAGTATTCTGTATGTGAGTGACACTGGACAAGCATGACAGTGTTCTGTATGTGACTGGCACTGGACAAAGACGACAGTGTTCTGTATGTGATTGACATTGGACAAATACGGCACTGTCCTGTATGTGATTGACACTGGACAAATACGGCAGTTTTCTTTATGTGATTAACACTGGACAAATACGGCAGTGTTCTGTAAGTGATTGACACTGGACAAATACAGCAGTATTGTGTATGTGATTGATACTGGACATATACGGCAGTGTTCTGTATGTGATTGACACTGGATAAATACGGCAGTGTTCTGTAGGGGATTGACGTTGGACAAATACGACAGTATTCTGTATGTGACTGACACTGGATAAATACGGCAGTGTTCTGTATGTGACTGACACTGGACAAATACGGGCGTATTCTGTATGTGCCTGACACTGGACAAATACGGCAGTGTTCTGCACGTGACTGACAGCGGACACATTCGTCAGTATTCTGTATGTGATTGACACTGGACAAAGTCGGCGGTGTCCTGTATGTGGGTGAATCTGGACAAATGCGACAGTGTTCTGTATGTGATTTACACAGGATAAATACAGCAGTATTCTGTATGTGAGTGACACTCGACAAACACGGCAGTGTTCTGTATGTGACTGACACGGGGCAAATACGGCAGTGTTCTGTATGTGACTGACACTGGACAAGTACAACAGCGTTCCGTATGTGAGTGACACTTGACAAATACGACAGTATTCTGTATGTGAGTGACTCTGGCCAAATACGGCAGTGTTCTGTATGTGAGTGACACTGGGCAAATACAACAGTGTTTTGTATGTGAGTGACACTGGACAAATACGACAGTATTGTGTATATGAGTGACACTGGACAAATACAACAGTATTCTATTTGTGAGTGACACTTGACAAATACGACAGTATTCTGTATGTGAGTGACACTGGGCAAATACGACAGTATTCTGTATGTGAGTGACACTGGACAAATACGACAGTGTTCTGTATGTGAGTGACACTGGACAAGTCCAACAGTGTTCTGTACGTGAGTGAATCTGGACAAATACGGCAGGATTCCGTATGTGAGTGACACTGGACAAATACGGTAGTGTTTTGTATATGATTGACACTCGACAAATACGACAGTGTTCTGTATGTGAGTGAAACTGGACAAATACAACAGTATTCTATTATGTGACTGACACTGGACAAATACGACAGTGTTCTGGATGTGAGTAACACTGGACAAATATGACAGTGTTCTGTATGTGACTGACACTGGACAAATATGGTAGTGTTTTGTATATGATTGACACTGCATAAATACAGCAGTGTTCTGTATGTGACTGACACTGGATAAATACGGCAGTGTTCTGTATGTGATTGACACTGGACAAATATGGCACTGTCCTGTATGTGATTGACACTGGACAAATACGGCAGTTTTCTGTATGTGATTGACAATGGACAAATACGGCAGTGTTCTGTATGTGACTGACACTGGATAAATACTGCAGTTTTCTGTCTGTGACTGACACTGGACAAATACGGAAGTGTTCTGTATGTGACTGACACTGGACAAATACGGGAGTGTTCTGTATGCGATTGACACTGGACAAATACAACAGTGTTGTGAATGTGAGTGAAACTGGACAAATACAACAGTATTCTATTAAGTGACTGACACTGAACAAATACGACAGTATTCTGTATGTGAGTAACACTGGACAAGTACAACAGTATTCTGTATGTGAATGACACTGGACAAATACGACAGTGTTCTGTATGTGACTGACACTGGACAAATACGGTAGTGTTTTGTATATGATTGACACTGCATAAATACAGCAGTGTTCTGTATGTGATTGACAATGGACAAATACGGCAGTGTTCTGTATGTGACTGACACTGGATAAATACGGCAGTGTTCTGTATGTGACTGACACTGGACAAATACAGCAGTGTTCTGTATGTGATTGACAATGGACAAATACGGCAGTGTTCTGTATGTGACTGACACTGGATAAATAAGGCAGTGTTCTGTATGTGACTGACACTGGAGAAATACAGCAGTGTTCTGTATGTGATTGACACTGGACAAATACGGCAGTGTTCTGTATGTGACTGACACTGGACAAATACGGGAGTATTCTGTATGTGCCTGGCACTGGACAAATACGGCAGTGTGCTGCATGTGACTGACACTGGACAAATACGGGAGTATTCTGTACGTGCCTGACACTGGACAAATACGGCAGTGTTCTGCATGTGACTGACAGCGGACACATTCGTCAGTGTTCTGTATGTGAGTGACACTGGACAAGGATGACAGTGTTCTGTATGTGACTGACAGCGGACACATTCGTCAGTATTCTGTATGTGATTGACACTGGACAAATTTGGCGGTGTTCTTTATGTGTGTGAATCTGGACAAATGTGACAGTATTCTGTATGTGACTGACACTGGATAAATACAGCAGTATTCTGTATGTGAGTGACACTCGACAAACACGGCAGTGTTCTGTATGTGACTGACACGGGGCAAGTACGGCAGTGCTCTGAATGCGACTGACACTGGACAAGTACAACAGTGTTCTGTATGTGAGTGACACTGGACAAATACAACAGTGTTCTGTATGTGAGTGACACTGGACAAATACAACAGTATTCTGTATGTGAGTGACACTGGACAAATACAACAGTATTCTATTTGTGAGTGACACTGGACAAATACAACAGTATTCTATTTGTCAGTGACACTTGACAAATACAACAGTATTCTATTTGTGAGTGACACTTGACAAATACGACAGTATTCTGTATGTGAGTGACACTGGACAAATATGACAGTGTTCTGTATGTGAGTGACACTGGACAAATACGACAGTGTTCTGTATGTGAGTGAATCTGGACAAATACGGCAGGATTCCCTATGTGAGTGAATCTGGACAAATACGGCAGGATTCCGTACGTTACTGACACTGGACAAATACGCTAGTGTTATATATATGATTGACACTGCATATATACAGCACTGCTCTGTATGTGACTGACACTGAACAAATACGGCAGTGTTCTGTATGTGATTGACAATGGACAAATATGGCAGTGTTCTGTATGTGTCCTGCATAAATACAGCAGTATTCTGTATGTCACTGACACTGGACAAGTACGACAGTGTTCTGTATGCGATTGACACTGGACAAATACGGCAGTGTTCTGCATGTGAGGGACACTGGACAAATACGGCAGTGTTCTGTACATGACTGACACTGGACAAATACGGCAGTGTTCTGTATGTGACTGACACTGGATAAATACAGCAGTGTTCTGTATGTGATTGACACTGGACAAGTACGACAGTGTTCTGTATGCGATTGACACTGGACAAATACGGCAGTGTTCTGCATGTGAGGGACACTGGACAAATACGGCAGTGTTCTGTATATGACTGACACTGGACAAATACGGCAGTGTTCTGCATGTGAGGGACACTGGACAAATACGGCAGTGTTCTGTATATGACTGACACTGGACAAAAACGGCAGTGTTCTATATGTGATTGACACTGGACAAATCCGGCAGTGTTCTGTAGGTGAGTGACACTGGACAAATCCCGCAGTGTTCTGTATGTGACTGACACTAGACAAATATGGCAGTGTTCTGTATGTGACTGACACTAGACAAATATGGCAGTGTTCTTTATGTGACTGACACTAGACAAATATGGCAGTGTTCTGTATGTGACTGACACTAGACAAATATGGCAGTGTTCTGTATGTGACTGACACTAGACAAATATGGCAGTGTTCTTTATGTGACTGACACTAGACAAATATGGCAGTGTTCTGTATGTGACTGACACTAGACAAATCCGGCAGTATTCCGTATGTGATTGACACTGGACAAATACGGCAGTGTTTTGTATGTGATTGACACTGCATAAATACAGCAATGTTCTTTATTGAATGACACTGAACAAATACGGCAGTATTCTGTATGTGATTGACACTGGACAAGTACGACAGTGTTCTGTATGCGATTGACACTGGACAAATACGGCAGTGTTCTGCATGTGAGGGACACTGGACAAATACGGCAGTGTTCTGTATATGACTGACACTGGACAAATACGGCAGTGTTCTGCATGTGAGGGACACTGGACAAATACGGCAGTGTTCTGTATACGACTGACACTGGACAAAAACGGCAGTGTTCTATATGTGATTGACACTGGACAAATCCGGCAGTGTTCTGTAGGTGAGTGACACTGGACAAATCCCGCAGTGTTCTGTATGTGACTGACACTAGACAAATATGGCAGTGTTCTGTATGTGACTGACACTAGACAAATATGGCAGTGTTCTTTATGTGACTGACACTAGACAAATATGGCAGTGTTCTGTATGTGACTGACACTAGACAAATATGGCAGTGTTCTGTATGTGACTGACACTAGACAAATATGGCAGTGTTCTTTATGTGACTGACACTAGACAAATATGGCAGTGTTCTGTATGTGACTGACACTAGACAAATCCGGCAGTATTCCGTATGTGATTGACACTGGACAAATACGGCAGTGTTTTGTATGTGATTGACACTGCATAAATACAGCAATGTTCTTTATTGAATGACACTGAACAAATACGGCAGTATTCTGTATGTGATTGACACTGGACAAGTACGACAGTGTTCTGTATGTGACTGGCACTGGACAAATACAACAGTGTTCTGTATGTGATTGACACTGGACAAATATGGCACTGTCCTATATGTGATTGACACTGGATAAATACGGCAGTATTCTGTATGTGAGCGACACTCGACAAACACGGCAGTGTTCTGTATGTGACTGACACGGGGCAAATATAACAGTATTCTGTATGTGAGTGACACTGGACAAATACGACACTGTTCTGTATGTGAGTGACACTGGATAAATACAGCAGTATTCTGTATGTGAGCGACACTTGACAAACACGGCAGTGTTCTGTATGTGACTGACACGGGGCAAATATAACAGTATTCTGTATGTGACTGACACTGGACAAATACGGCAGTGTTCTTTACGTGAGTGAACCTGGACAAATACAGCAGTGGTCTGTATGTGACTGACACTTGACAAATACGGCAGTGTTCTGTATGTGAGTGACACTGGACAAATACGGCAGTGTCCTGTACGTGATTGACAATGGACAAAAAACGGCAGTTTTCTGTATGTGATTGACACTGGACAAATACGGCAGTATTGTGTATGCGATTGATACTGGACATAAACGGCAGTGTTCTGTATGTGATTTACACTGGACAAATACGGCAGTGTTCTGTAAGTGATTGACACTGGACAATTACGGCAGTGTTCTGTATGTGATTGACACTGGACAAATACGGCAGTGTTTTGTATGTGATTGACACTGCATAAATACGGCAGTGTTCTGTATGTGAGTGACACTGGACAAATACGATAGTGTTCTGTATGTGATTGACACTGGACAAATACAGCAATGTTCTGTATGTGACTGACACTGGACAAATACGGCAGTATTCTGTATGTGATTGACAATGGACAAATACGGCAGTATTCTGTATGTGAGTGACACTGGACAAGCATGACAGTGTTCTGTATGTGACTGGCACTGGACAAAGACGACAGTGTTCTGTATGTGATTGACATTGGACAAATACGGCACTGTCCTGTATGTGATTGACACTAGACAAATACGGCAGTTTTCTTTATGTGATTAACACTGGACAAATACGGCAGTGTTCTGTAAGTGATTGACACTGGACAAATACAGCAGTATTGTGTATGTGATTGATACTGGACATATACGGCAGTGTTCTGTATGTGATTGACACTGGATAAATACGGCAGTGTTCTGTAGGGGATTGACGTTGGACAAATACGACAGTATTCTGTATGTGGCTGACACTGGATAAATACGGCAGTGTTCTGTATGTGACTGACACTGGACAAATACGGGCGTATTCTGTATGTGCCTGACACTGGACAAATACGGGCGTATTCTGTATGTGCCTGACACTGGACAAATACGGCAGTGTTCTGCACGTGACTGACAGCGGACACATTCGTCAGTATTCTGTATGTGATTGACACTGGACAAAGTCGGCGGTGTCCTGTATGTGTGTGAATCTGGACAAATGTGACAGTATTCTGTATGTGATTGACACTGGATAAATACAGCAGTATTCTGTATGTGAGTGACACTCGACAAACACGGCAGTGTTCTGTATGTGACTGACACGGGGCAAGTACGGCAGTGCTCTGAATGCGACTGACACTGGACAAGTACAACAGTGTTCTGTATGTGAGTGACACTGGACAAATACAACAGTGTTCTGTATGTGAGTGACACTGGACAAATACAACAGTATTCTGTATGTGAGTGACACTGGACAAATACAACAGTGTTCTATTTGTGAGTGACACTGGACAAATACAACAGTATTCTATTTGTCAGTGACACTTGACAAATACAACAGTATTCTATTTGTGAGTGACACTTGACAAATATGACAGTATTCTGTATGTGAGTGACACTGGACAAATATGACAGTGTTCTGTATGTGAGTGACACTGGACAAATACGACAGTGTTCTGTATGTGAGTGAATCTGGACAAATACGGCAGGATTCCCTATGTGAGTGAATCTGGACAAATACGGCAGGATTCCGTACGTTACTGACACTGGACAAATACGCTAGTGTTATATATATGATTGACACTGCATATATACAGCACTGCTCTGTATGTGACTGACACTGAACAAATACGGCAGTGTTCTGTATGTGATTGACAATGGACAAATATGGCAGTGTTCTGTATGTGTCCTGCATAAATACAGCAGTATTCTGTATGTCACTGACACTGGACAAATACGGCAGTGTTCTGTACATGACTGACACTGGACAAATACGGCAGTGTTCTGTATGTGACTGACACTGGATAAATACGGCAGTGTTCTGTATGTGACTGACACTGGAGAAATACAGCAGTGTTCTGTATGTGATTGACACTGGACAAGTACGACAGTGTTCTGCATGCGATTGACACTGGACAAATACGGCAGTGTTCTGCATGTGAGGGACACTGGACAAATACGGCAGTGTACTGTATATAACTGACACTGGACAAATACGGCAGTGTTCTGCATGTGAGGGACACTGGACAAATACGGCAGTGTTCTGTATATGACTGACACTGGACAAAAACGGCAGTGTTCTATATGTGATTGACACTGGACAAATCCGGCAGTGTTCTGTAGGTGAGTGACACTGGACAAATCCCGCAGTGTTCTGTATGTGACTGACACTAGACAAATATGGCAGTGTTCTGTATGTGACTGACACTAGACAAATATGGCAGTGTTCTTTATGTAACTGACACTAGACAAATATGGCAGTGTTCTGTATGTGACTGACACTAGACAAATATGGCAGTGTTCTGTATGTGACTGACACTAGACAAATCCGGCAGTATTCCGTATGTGATTGACACTGGACAAATACGGCAGTGTTTTGTACGTGATTGACACTGCATAAATACAGCAATGTTCTTTATTGAATGACACTGAACAAATACGGCAGTATTCTGTATGTGATTGACACTGGACAAGTACGACAGTGTTCTGTATGTGACTGGCACTGGACAAATACAACAGTGTTCTGTATGTGATTGACACTGGACAAATATGGCACTGTCCTATATGTGATTGACACTGGATAAATACGGCAGTATTCTGTATGTGAGCGACACTTGACAAACACGGCAGTGTTCTGTATGTGACTGACACGGGGCAAATATAACAGTATTCTGTATGTGAGTGACACTGGACAAATACGACAGTGTTCTGTATGTGAGTGACACTGGATAAATACAGCAGTATTCTGTATGTGAGCGACACTCGACAAACACGGCAGTGTTCTGTATGTGACTGACACGGGGCAAATATAACAGTATTCTGTATGTGAGTGACACTGGACAAATACGACAGTGTTCTGTATGTGCGTGACACTGGACAAACATGACAGTGTTCTGTATGTGACTGACACTGGACAAATACGGCAGTGTTCTGTATGTGACTGACACGGGGCAAATATAACAGTATTCTGTATGTGAGTGACACTGGACAAATACGACAGTGTTCTGTATGTGCGTGACACTGGACAAACATGACAGTGTTCTGTATGTGACTGACACTGGACAAATACGGCAGTGTTCTTTACGTGAGTGAACCTGGACAAATACAGCAGTGGTCTGTATGTGACTGACACTTGACAAATACGGCAGTGTTCTGTATGTGAGTGACACTGGACAAATACGGCAGTGTCCTGTACGTGATTGACAATGGACAAAAAAACGACAGTTTTCTGCATGTGATTGACACTGGACAAATACGGCAGTATTGTGTATGTGATTGATACTGGACATAAACGGCAGTGTTCTGTATGTGATTGACACTGGACAAATACGGCAGTGTTCTGTAAGTGATTGACACTGGACAATTACGGCAGTGTTCTGTATGTGATTGACACTGGACAAATACGGCAGTGTTTTGTATGTGATTGACACTGCATAAATACGGCAGTGTTCTGTATGTGAGTGACACTGGACAAATACGATAGTGTTCTGTATGTTAATGGCACTGGAGAAATACGGCAGTGTTCTGTATGTGAGTGAATCTGGACAAATACGGCAGTGTTTTGTATGTGATTGACACTGGACAAATACAGCAATGTTCTGTATGTGACTGACACTGGACAAATACGGCAGTATTCTGTATGTGATTGACAATGGACAAATACGGCAGTATTCTGTATGTGAGTGACACTGGACAAGCATGACAGTGTTCTGTATGTGACTGGCACTGGACAAAGACGACAGTGTTCTGTATGTGATTGACATTGGACAAATACGGCACTGTCCTATATGTGATTGACACTGGACAAATACGGCAGTTTTCTTTATGTGATTGACACTGGACAAATACAGCAGTATTGTGTATGTGATTGATACTGGACATATACGGCAGTGTTCTGTATGTGATTGACACTGGATAAATACGGCAGTGTTCTGTAGGGGATTGACGTTGGACAAATATGACAGTATTCTGTATGTGGCTGACACTGGATAAATACGGCAGTGTTCTGTATGTGACTGACACTGGACAAATACGCGCGTATTCTGTATGTGCCTGACACTGGACAAATACGGCAGTGTTCTGCACGTGACTGACAGCGGACACATTCGTCAGTATTCTGTATGTGATTGACACTGGACAAAGTCGGCGGTGTCCTGTATGTGGGTGAATCTGGACAAATGCGACAGTGTTCTGTATGTGATTTACACGGGATAAATACAGCAGTATTCTGTATGTGAGTGACACTCGACAAACACGGCAGTGTTCTGTATGTGACTGACACGGGGCAAATACGGCAGTGTTCTGTATGTGACTGACACTGGACAAGTACAACAGCTTTCCGTATGTGAGTGACACTTGACAAATACGACAGTATTCTGTATGTTAGTGACTCTGGACAAATACGGCAGTGTTCTGTATGTGAGTGACACTGGGCAAATACAACAGTGTTTTGTATGTGAGTGACACTGGACAAATACGACAGTATTGTGTATATGAGTGACACTGGACAAATACAACAGTATTCTATTTGTGAGTGACACTTGACAAATACGACAGTATTCTGTATGTGAGTGACACTGGACAAATACGACAGTATTCTGTATGTGAGTGACACTGGACAAATACGACAGTGTTCTGTATGTGAGTGACACTGGACAAGTCCAACAGTGTTCTGTACGTGAGTGAATCTGGACAAATACGGCAGGATTCCGTATGTGAGTGACACTGGACAAATACGGTAGTGTTTTGTATATGATTGACACTCGACAAATACGACAGTGTTCTGTATGTGAGTGAAACTGGACAAATACAACAGTATTCTATTATGTGACTGACACTGAACAAATACGACAGTATTCTGTATGTGAGTAACACTGGACAAGTACAACAGTATTCTGTATGTGAGTGACACTGGACAAATACGACAGTGTTCTGGATGTGAGTAACACTGGACAAATATGACAGTGTTCTGTATGTGACTGACACTGGACAAATATGGTAGTGTTTTGTATATGATTGACACTGCATAAATACAGCAGTGTTCTGTATGTGACTGACACTGGATAAATACGGCAGTGTTCTGTATGTGACTGACACTGGACAAATTCAGCAGTGTTCTGTATGTGATTGATAATGGACAAATACGGCAGTGTTCTGTATGTGACTGACACTGGATAAATACGGCAGTGTTCTGTATGTGACTGACACTGGACAAATACGGCAGTGTTCTGTATGTGACTGACACTGGACAAAGTCGGCGGTGTTCTGTATGTGGGTGAAGCTGGACAAATGCGACAGTGTTCTGTATGTGATTTACACGGGATAAATACAGCAGTATTCTGTATGTGAGTGACACTCGACAAACACGGCAGTGTTCTGTATGTGACTGACACGGGGCAAATACGGCAGTGTTCTGTATGTGACTGACACTGGACAAGTACAACAGCGTTCTGTATGTGAGTGACACTTGACAAATACGACAGTATTCTGTATGTGAGTGACTCTGGACAAATACGGCAGTGTTCTGTATGTGAGTGACACTGGGCAAATACAACAGTGTTTTGTATGTGAGTGACACTGGACAAATACGACAGTATTGTGTATATGAGTGACACTGGACAAATACAACAGTATTCTATTTGTGAGTGACACTTGACAAATACGACAGTATTCTGTATGTGAGTGACACTGGACAAATACGACAGTATTCTGTATGTGAGTGACACTGGACAAATACGACAGTGTTCTGTATGTGAGTGACACTGGACAAGTCCAACAGTGTTCTGTACGTGAGTGAATCTGGACAAATACGGCAGGATTCCGTATGTGAGTGACACTGGACAAATACGGTAGTGTTTTGTATATGATTGACACTCGACAAATACGACAGTGTTCTGTATGTGAGTGAAACTGGACAAATACAACAGTATTCTATTATGTGACTGACACTGAACAAATACGACAGTATTCTGTATGTGAGTAACACTGGACAAGTACAACAGTATTCTGTATGTGAGTGACACTGGACAAATACGACAGTGTTCTGGATGTGAGTAACACTGGACAAATATGACAGTGTTCTGTATGTGACTGACACTGGACAAATATGGTAGTGTTTTGTATATGATTGACACTGCATAAATACAGCAGTGTTCTGTATGTGACTGACACTGGATAAATACGGCAGTGTTCTGTATGTGACTGACACTGGACAAATTCAGCAGTGTTCTGTATGTGATTGATAATGGACAAATACGGCAGTGTTCTGTATGTGACTGACACTGGATAAATACGGCAGTGTTCTGTATGTGACTGACACTGGACAAATACGGCAGTGTTCTGTATGTGACTGACACTGGACAAACTCGGCGGTGTTCTGTATGTGGGTGAAGCTGGACAAATGCGACAGTGTTCTGTATGTGATTTACACGGGATAAATACAGCAGTATTCTGTATGTGAGTGACACTCGACAAACACGGCAGTGTTCTGTATGTGACTGACACGGGGCAAATACGGCAGTGTTCTGTATGTGACTGACACTGGACAAGTACAACAGTGTTCTGTATGTGAGTGACACTGGACAAATACAACAGTGTTCTGTATGTGAGTGACACTGGACAAATACGGCAGTGTTCTGTATGTGCGTGACACTGGACAAACATGACAGTGTTCTGTATGTGACTGACACTGGACAAATACGGCAGTGTTCTTTACGTGAGTGAACCTGGACAAATACGGCAGTGTTCTGTATGTGACTGACACTTGACAAATATGGCAGTGTTCTGTATGTGACTGACACTAGACAAATATGGCAGTATTCTGTATGTGATTGACACTGGAAAAAAGCGGCAGTGTTTTGTATGTGATTGACACTGCATAAATACAGCAATGTTCTTTATTGAATGACACTGAACAAATACGGCAGTATTCTGTATGTGATTGACACTGGACAAGTATGACAGTGTTCTGTATGTGACTGGCACTGGACAAATACAACAGTGTTCTGTATGTGATTGACACTGGACAAATATGGCACTGTCCTGTATGTGATTGACACTGGACAAATACGGCAGTTCTCTGTATGTGATTGACACTGGATAAATACGGCAGTGTTCTGTAGGGGATTGAAGTTGGACAAATACGACAGTATTCTGTATGTGACTGACACTGGATAAATACGGCAGTGTTCTGTATGTGACTGACACTGGACAAATACGGTAGTGTTTTGTATCTGATTGACACTGCATAAATACAGCAGTGTTCTGTATGTGATTGACAATGGACAAATACGGCAGTGTTCTGTATGTGACTGACACTGGATAAATACGGCAGTGTTCTCTATGTGACTGACACTGGACAAATACAGCAGTGTTCTGTATGTGATTGACAATGGACAAATACGGCAGTGTTCTGTATGTGACTGACACTGGACAAATACGGCAGTGTTCTTTACGTGAGTGAACCTGGACAAATACGGCAGTGTTCTGTATGTGACTGACACTTGACAAATATGGCAGTGTTCTGTATGTGACTGACACTAGACAAATATGGCAGTATTCTGTATGTGATTGACACTGGAAAAAAGCGGCAGTGTTTTGTATGTGATTGACACTGCATAAATACAGCAATGTTCTTTATTGAATGACACTGAACAAATACGGCAGTATTCTGTATGTGATTGACACTGGACAAGTATGACAGTGTTCTGTATGTGACTGGCACTGGACAAATACAACAGTGTTCTGTATGTGATTGACACTGGACAAATATGGCACTGTCCTGTATGTGATTGACACTGGAAAAATACGGCAGGTCTCTGTATGTGATTGACACTGGATAAATACGGCAGTGTTCTGTAGGGGATTGAAGTTGGACAAATACGACAGTATTCTGTATGTGACTGACACTGGATAAATACGGCAGTGTTCTGTATGTGACTGACACTGGACAAATACGGGAGTATTCTGTATGTGCCTGGCACTGGACAAATACGGCAGTGTGCTGCATGTGACTGACACTGGACAAATACGGGAGTATTCTGTACGTGCCTGACACTGGACAAATACGGCAGTGTTCTGCATGTGACTGACAGTGGACACATTCGTCAGTGTTCTGTATGTGAGTGACACTGGACAAGGATGACAGTGTTCTGTATGTGACTGACAGCGGACACATTCGTCAGTATTCTGTATGTGATTGACACTGGACAAATTTGGCGGTGTTCTTTATGTGTGTGAATCTGGACAAATGTGACAGTATTCTGTATGTGATTGACACTGGATAAATACAGCAGTATTCTGTATGTGAGTGACACTCGACAAACACGGCAGTGTTCTGTACGTGACTGACACGGGGCAAGTACGGCAGTGCTCTGAATGCGACTGACACTGGACAAGTACAACAGTGTTCTGTATGTGAGTGACACTGGACAAATACAACAGTGTTCTGTATGTGAGTGACACTGGACAAATACAACAGTATTCTGTATGTGAGTGACACTGGACAAATACAACAGTATTCTATTTGTGAGTGACACTGGACAAATACAACAGTATTCTATTTGTCAGTGACACTTGACAAATACAACAGTGTTCTATTTGTGAGTGACACTTGACAAATACGACAGTATTCTGTATGTGAGTGACACTGGACAAATATGACAGTGTTCTGTATGTGAGTGACACTGGACAAATACGACAGTGTTCTGTATGTGAGTGAATCTGGACAGATACGGCAGGATTCCCTATGTGAGTGAATCTGGACAAATACGGCAGGATTCCGTACGTTACTGACACTGGACAAATACGCTAGTGTTATATATATGATTGACACTGCATATATACAGCACTGCTCTGTATGTGACTGACACTGAACAAATACGGCAGTGCTCTGTATGTGATTGACAATGGACAAATATGGCAGTGTTCTGTATGTGATTGACACTGCATAAATACAGCAGTATTCTGTATGTCACTGACACTGGACAAGTACGACAGTGTTCTGTATGCGATTGACACTGGACAAATACGGCAGTGTTCTGCATGTGAGGGACACTGGATAAATACGGCAGTGTTCTGTTTATGACTGACACTGGACAAATACGGCAGTGTTCTGCATGTGAGGGACACTGGACAAATACGGCAGTGTTCTGTATATGACTGACACTGGACAAAAACGGCAGTGTTCTATATGTGATTGACACTGGACAAATCCGGCAGTGTTCTGTAGGTGAGTGACACTGGACAAATCCCGCAGTGTTCTGTATGTGACTGACACTAGACAAATATGGCAGTGTTCTGTATGTGACTGACACTAGACAAATATGGCAGTGTTCTTTATGTGACTGACACTAGACAAATATGGCAGTGTTCTGTATGTGACTGACACTGGACAAATACGGTAGTGTTTTGTATATGATTGACACTGCATAAATACAGCAATGTTCTGTATGTGATTGACAACGGACAAATATGGCAGTGTTCTGTATGTGACTGACACTGGATAAATATGGCAGTGTTCTGTATGTGACTGACACTGGACAAATACAGCAGTGTTCTGTATGTGATTGACAATGGACAAATACGACAGTGTTCTGTATGTGACTGACACTGGACAAATACGGCAGTGTTCTTTACGTGAGTGAACCTGGACAAATACGGCAGTGTTCTGTATGTGACTGACACTTGACAAATATGGCAGTGTTCTGTATGTGACTGACACTAGACAAATATGGCAGTATTCTGTATGTGATTGACACTGGAAAAAAGCGGCAGTGTTTTGTATGTGATTGACACTGCATAAATACAGCAATGTTCTTTATTGAATGACACTGAACAAATACGGCAGTATTCTGTATGTGATTGACACTGGACAAGTATGACAGTGTTCTGTATGTGACTGGCACTGGACAAATACAACAGTGTTCTGTATGTGATTGACACTGGACAAATATGGCACTGTCCTGTATGTGATTGACACTGGACAAATACGGCAGTTCTCTGTATGTGATTGACACTGGATAAATACGGCAGTGTTCTGTAGGGGATTGAAGTTGGACAAATACGACAGTATTCTGTATGTGACTGACACTGGATAAATACGGCAGTGTTCTGTATGTGACTGACACTGGACAAATACGGTAGTGTTTTGTATCTGATTTACACTGCATAAATACAGCAGTGTTCTGTATGTGATTGACAATGGACAAATACGGCAGTGTTCTGTATGTGACTGACACTGGATAAATACGGCAGTGTTCTCTATGTGACTGACACTGGACAAATACAGCAGTGTTCTGTATGTGATTGACAATGGACAAATACGGCAGTGTTCTGTATGTGACTGACACTGGACAAATACGGCAGTGTTCTTTACGTGAGTGAACCTGGACAAATACGGCAGTGTTCTGTATGTGACTGACACTTGACAAATATGGCAGTGTTCTGTATGTGACTGACACTAGACAAATATGGCAGTATTCTGTATGTGATTGACACTGGAAAAAAGCGGCAGTGTTTTGTATGTGATTGACACTGCATAAATACTGCAATGTTCTTTATTGAATGACACTGAACAAATACGGCAGTATTCTGTATGTGATTGACACTGGACAAGTATGACAGTGTTCTGTATGTGACTGGCACTGGACAAATACAACAGTGTTCTGTATGTGATTGACACTGGACAAATATGGCACTGTCCTGTATGTGATTGACACTGGAAAAATACGGCAGGTCTCTGTATGTGATTGACACTGGATAAATACGGCAGTGTTCTGTAGGGGATTGAAGTTGGACAAATACGACAGTATTCTGTATGTGACTGACACTGGATAAATACGGCAGTGTTCTGTATGTGACTGACACTGGACAAATACGGGAGTATTCTGTATGTGCCTGGCACTGGACAAATACGGCAGTGTGCTGCATGTGACTGACACTGGACAAATACGGGAGTATTCTGTACGTGCCTGACACTGGACAAATACGGCAGTGTTCTGCATGTGACTGACAGCGGACACATTCGTCAGTGTTCTGTATGTGAGTGACACTGGACAAGGATGACAGTGTTCTGTATGTGACTGACAGCGGACACATTCGTCAGTATTCTGTATGTGATTGACACTGGACAAATTTGGCGGTGTTCTTTATGTGTGTGAATCTGGACAAATGTGACAGTATTCTGTATGTGATTGACACTGGATAAATACAGCAGTATTCTGTATGTGAGTGACACTCGACAAACACGGCAGTGTTCTGTACGTGACTGACACGGGGCAAGTACGGCAGTGCTCTGAATGCGACTGACACTGGACAAGTACAACAGTGTTCTGTATGTGAGTGACACTGGACAAATACAACAGTGTTCTGTATGTGAGTGACACTGGACAAATACAACAGTATTCTGTATGTGAGTGACACTGGACAAATACAACAGTATTCTATTTGTGAGTGACACTGGACAAATACAACAGTATTCTATTTGTCAGTGACACTTGACAAATACAACAGTGTTCTATTTGTGAGTGACACTTGACAAATACGACAGTATTCTGTATGTGAGTGACACTGGACAAATATGACAGTGTTCTGTATGTGAGTGACACTGGACAAATACGACAGTGTTCTGTATGTGAGTGAATCTGGACAGATACGGCAGGATTCCCTATGTGAGTGAATCTGGACAAATACGGCAGGATTCCGTACGTTACTGACACTGGACAAATACGCTAGTGTTATATATATGATTGACACTGCATATATACAGCACTGCTCTGTATGTGACTGACACTGAACAAATACGGCAGTGCTCTGTATGTGATTGACAATGGACAAATATGGCAGTGTTCTGTATGTGATTGACACTGCATAAATACAGCAGTATTCTGTATGTCACTGACACTGGACAAGTACGACAGTGTTCTGTATGCGATTGACACTGGACAAATACGGCAGTGTTCTGCATGTGAGGGACACTGGATAAATACGGCAGTGTTCTGTATATGACTGACACTGGACAAATACGGCAGTGTTCTGCATGTGAGGGACACTGGACAAATACGGCAGTGTTCTGTATATGACTGACACTGGACAAAAACGGCAGTGTTCTATATGTGATTGACACTGGACAAATCCGGCAGTGTTCTGTAGGTGAGTGACACTGGACAAATTCCGCAGTGTTCTGTATGTGACTGACACTAGACAAATATGGCAGTGTTCTGTATGTGACTGACACTAGACAAATATGGCAGTGTTCTTTATGTGACTGACACTAGACAAATATGGCAGTGTTCTGTATGTGACTGACACTGGACAAATACGGTAGTGTTTTGTATATGATTGACACTGCATAAATACAGCAATGTTCTGTATGTGATTGACAACGGACAAATATGGCAGTGTTCTGTATGTGACTGACACTGGATAAATATGGCAGTGTTCTGTATGTGACTGACACTGGACAAATACAGCAGTGTTCTGTATGTGATTGACAATGGACAAATACGACAGTGTTCTGTATGTGACTGACACTGGATAAATACGGCAGTTTTCTGTATGTGACTGACACTGGACAAATACGGAAGTGTTCTGTATGTGACTGACACTGGACAAATACGGGAGTGTTCTGTATGCGATTGACACTGGACAAATACAACAGTGTTCTGAATGTTAGTGAAACTGGACAAATACAACAGTATTCTATTATGTGACTGACACTGAACAAATACGACAGTATTCTGTATGTGAGTAACACTGGACAAGTACAACAGTATTCTGTATGTGATTGACACTGGACAAATACGGCAGTGTTCTGTATGTGACTGACACTGGACAAATACGGGAGTATTCTGTATGTGCCTGGCACTGGACAAATACGGCAGTGTTCTGCATGTGACTGACAGCGGACACATTCGTCAGTGTTCTGTATGTGAGTGACACTGGACAAGGATGACAGTTTTCTGTATGTGACTGACAGCGGACACATTCGTCAGTATTCTGTATGTGATTGACACTGGACAAATTCGGCGGTGTTCTTTATGTGTGTGAATCTGGACAAATGTGACAGTATTCTGTATGTGATTGACACTGGATAAATACAGCAGTATTCTGTATGTGAGTGACACTCGACAAACACCGCAGTGTTTTGTATGTGACTGACATGGGGCAAGTACGGCAGTGCTCTGAATGCGACTGACACTGGACAAGTACAACAGTGTTCTGTATGTGAGTGACACTGGACAAATACAACAGTGTTCTGTATGTGAGTGACACTGGACAAATACAACAGTATTCTGTATGTGAATGACACTGGACAAATACAACAGTGTTCTGTATGTGAGTGACACTGGACAAATACAACAGTATTCTGTATGTGAGTGACACTGGACAAATACAACAGTATTCTGTATGTGACTGACACTAGACAAATCCGGCAGTATTCCGTATGTGATTGACAATGGACAAATACGGCAGTGTTTTGTATGTGATTGACACTGCATAAATGCAGCAATGTTCTTTATTGAATGACACTGAACAAATACGGCAGTATTCTGTATGTGATTGACACTGGACAAGTACTACAGTGTTCTGTATGTGACTGGCACTGGACAAATACAACAGTGTTCTGTATGTGATTGACACTGGACAAATATGGCACTGTCCTATATGTGATTGACACTGGATAAATACGGCAGTATTCTGTATGTGAGCGACACTCGACAAACACGGCAGTGTTCTGTATGTGACTGACACGGGGCAAATATAACAGTATTCTGTATGTGAGTGACACTGGACAAATACGTCAGTGTTCTGTATGTGAGTGACACTGGATAAATACAGCAGTATTCTGTATGTGAGCGACACTCGACAAACACGGCAGTGTTCTGTATGTGACTGACACGGGGCAATTATAACAGTATTCTGTATGTGAGTAACACTGGACAAATACGACAGTGTTCTGTATGTGCGTGACACTGGACAAACATGACAGTGTTCTGTATGTGACTGACACTGGACAAATACGGCAGTGTTCTTTACGTGAGTGAACCTGGACAAATACGGCAGTGTTCTGTATGTGACTGACACTTGACAAATATGGCAGTGTTCTGTATGTGACTGACACTAGACAAATATGGCAGTATTCTGTATGTGATTGACACTGGAAAAAAGCGGCAGTGTTTTGTATGTGATTGACACTGCATAAATACAGCAATGTTCTTTATTGAATGACACTGGACAAATACAACAGTGTTCTGTATGTGATTGACACTGGACAAATATGGCACTGTCCTGTATGTGATTGACACTGGACAAATACGGCAGTTCTCTGAATGTGATTGACACTGGATAAATACGGCAGTGTTCTGTAGGGGATTGAAGTTGGACAAAAAACGGCAGTTTTCTGTATGTGATTGACACTGGACAAATACGGCAGTGTTCTGTAAGTGATTGACACTGGACAATTACGGCACTGTCCTGTATGTGATTGACACTGGACAAATACGGCAGTTCTCTGTATGTGATTGACACTGGATAAATACGGCAGTGTTCTGTAGGGGATTGAAGTTGGACAAATACGACAGTATTCTGTATGTGACTGACACTGGATAAATACGGCAGTGTTCTGTATGTGACTGACACTGGACAAATACGGGAGTATTCTGTATGTGCCTGACACTGGACAAATATAGCAGTGTTCTGCACATGGCTGACAGTGGACACATTCGTCAGTATTCTGTATGTGATTGATACTGGACAAATTCGGCGGTGTTCTGTATGTGGGTGAATCTGGACAAATGCGACAGTGTCCTGTATGTGAGTGACACTGGATAAATACAGCAGTATTCTGTATGTGAGCGACACTCGACAAACACGGCAGCGTTCTGTTTGTGACTGACACGGGGCAAATATAACAGTATTCTGTATGTGAGTGACACTGGACAAATACGACAGTGTTCTGTATGTGCGTGACACTGGACAAACATGACAGTGTTCTGTATGTGACTGACACTGGACAAACACGGCAGTGTTCTTTATGTGAATGAACCTGGACAAATACGGCAGTGTCCTGTATGTGATTGACACTGGACAAATACGGCTGTTTTCTGTATGTGATTGACACTGGACAAATATGACAGTGTTCTGTATATGAGTGACACTGGATCAATACAGCAGTGTTCTGCATGTGACTAACACTGAACAAATATGGCAGTGTGCTGTATGTGAGTGACACTCGACAAATCCGGCAGTGTTCTGTATATGATTAACACTGGACAAAAACGGCAGTGTTCTGTATACGATTAACACTGGACAAAAACGGCAGCGTTCTATATGTGATTGACACTGGACAAATACGCCAGTGTTCTGTATGTGAGTGACACTGGACAAATACGACAGTTTTCTGTATATGATTAACACTGGACAAAACGGCAGTGTTCTATATGTGATTAACACTGGACAAATACGGGAGTGTTCTCTATGTGAGTGACACAGGAAAAACAAGGCAGTATTCTGTATGTCACTGACACTGGATAAATACGACAGTGTTGTGTATGTAAGTGACACTGGACAAATACGACAGTGTTCTGTATGTGAGTGTCACTGGACAAATACAATAGTATTCTGTATGTGAGTGACACTGGACAAGTACGACAGTATTCTGTATGTGTGGGACACTGGACAAATACGACAGTGTTCTGTATGTGAGGGACACTGGACAAATACGACAGTGTTCTGTATGTGACCGACACTGGACAAATAGGGCAGTGTGCTGTATGTGACTGACACTCGACAAATACGGCAGTATTCTGTGTGAGACCGACATTGGACAAATACGACAGTATTCTGTATGTGATTGACACTGGACAAATACGGCAGTGTCCTGTATGTGATTGACAATGGACAAAAAACGGCAGTTTTCTGTATGTGATTGACACTGGACAAATACGGCAGTATTGTGTATGTGATTGATACTGGACATAAACGGCAGTGTTCTGTATGTGATTGACACTGGACAAATACGGCAGTGTTCTGTAAGTGATTGACACTGGACAATTACGGCAGTGTTCTGTATGTGATTGACACTGGACAAATACGGCAGTGTTTTGTATGTGATTGACACTGCATAAATATGGCAGTGTTCTGTATGTGAGTGACACTGGACAAATACGACAGTGTTCTGTATGTTAGTGGCACTGGAGAAATACGGCAGTGTTCTGTATGTGAGTGAATCTGGACAAATACGGCAGTGTTCTGTATGTGACTGACACTGGACAAATGCAGCAGTACTCTGTATGTGATTGACAATGGACAAATACGGCAGTATTCTGTATGTGAGTGACACTGGACAAGTATGACAGTGTTCTGTATGTGACTGGCACTGGACAAAGACGACAGTGTTTGTATGTGAATGACATTGGACAAATACGGCACTGTCCTGTATGTGATGGACACTGGACAAATACGGCAGTTTTCTTTATGTGATTAACACTGGACAAATATGGCAGTGTTCTGTAAGTGATTGACACTGGACAAATACGGCAGTATTGTGTATGTGATTGATACTGGACATATACGGCAGTGTTCTGTATGTGATTGACACTGGATAAATACTGCAGTGTTCTGTAGGGGATTGACGTTGGACAAATACGACAGTATTCTGTATGTGACTGACACTGGATAAATACGGCAGTGTTCTGTATGTGACTGACACTGGACAAATACGGGCGTATTCTGTATGTGCCTGACACTGGACAAATACGGCAGTGTTCTGCACGTGACTGACAGCGGACACATTCGTCAGTATTCTGTAAGTGATTGACACTGGACAAAGTCGGCGGTGTTCTGTATGTGGGTGAATCTGGACAAATGCGACAGTATTCTGTATGTGATTTACACGGGATAAATACAGCAGTATTCTGTATGTGAGTGACACTCGACAAACACGGCAGTGTTCTGTATGTGACTGACACGGGGCAAATACGGCAGTGTTCTGTATGTGACTGACACTGGACAAGTACAACAGTGTTCTGTATGTGAGAGACACTGGACAAGTACAACAGCGTTCTGTATTTGAGTGACACTTGACAAATACGACAGTATTCTGTTTGTGAGTGACTCTGGACAAATACGGCAGTGTTCTGTATGTGAGTGACACTGGACAAATACGACAGTATTCTGTATGTGAATGACACTGGACAAATACGGCAGTGTCCTGTATGTGATTGACACTGGAAAATACAGCAGTGTTCTGTTTTTGAGTGAATCTGGACAAATACGGCAGTGTTCTGTATGTGATTGACACTGGACAAATACGGCAGTGTTCTGTATGTGAGTGAATCTGGACAAATACGGCAGTAATCTGTATGTGATTGACACTGGACAAATATGACAGTGTTCTGTATATGAGTGACACTGGATCAATACAGCAGTGTTCTGTATGTGACTGACACTAGACAAATATGGCAGTGTTCTGTATGTGATTGACACTAGACAAATCCGGCAGTATTCTGTATGTGACTGACACTAGACAAATCCGGCAGTATTCCGTATGTGATTGACACTGGACAAATACGGCAGTGTTTTGTATGTGATTGACACTGCATAAATACAGCAATGTTCTGTATTGAATGACACTGAACAAATACGGCAGTATTCTGTATGTGATTGACACTGGACAAGTATGACAGTGTTCTGTATGTGACTGGCACTGGACAAATACAACAGTGTTCTGTATGTGATTGACACTGGACAAATATGGCACTGTCCTGTATGTGATTGACACTGGACAAATAGGGCAGTTTTCTGTATGTGATTGACAATGGACAAATACGGCAGTGTTCTGTATGTGACTGACACGGGGCAAATACGGCAGTGTTCTGTATGTGACTGACACTGGACAAGTACAACAGTGTTCTGTATGTGAGAGACACTGGACAAGTACAACAGCGTTCTGTATTTGAGTGACACTTGACAAATACGACAGTATTCTGTTTGTGAGTGACTCTGGACAAATACGGCAGTGTTCTGTATGTGACTGACACTGGAGAAGTACAGCAGTGTTCTGTATGTGATTGACACAGGACAAATACGGCAGTGTTCTGTATGTGACTGACACTTGACAAATATGGCAGTATTCTGTATGTGATTGACACTGGAAAAAAGCGGCAGTGTTTTGTATGTGATTGACACTGCATAAATACAGCAATGTTCTTTATTGAATGACACTGAACAAATACGGCAGTATTCTGTGTGTGATTGACACTGGACAAGTATGACAGTGTTCTGTATGTGACTGACACTGGATAAATACGGCAGTGTTCTGTATGTGACTGACACTGGACAAATACGGGAGTATTCTGTATGTGCCTGGCACTGGACAAATACGGCAGTGTGCTGCATGTGACTGACACTGGACAAATACGGGAGTATTCTGTACGTGCCTGACACTGGACAAATACGCCAGTGTTCTGTATGTGAGTGACACTGGACAAATACGACAGTTTTCTGTATATGATTAACACTGGACAAAACGGCAGTGTTCTATATGTGATTAACACTGGACAAATACGAGAGTGTTCTCTATGTGAGTGACACAGGAAAAACAAGGCAGTATTCTGTATGTCACTGACACTGGATAAATACGACAGTGTTGTGTATGTAAGTGACACTGGACAAATACGACAGTGTTCTGTATGTGAGTGTCACTGGACAAATACAATAGTATTCTGTATGTGAGTGACACTGGACAAGTACGACAGTATTCTGTATGTGTGGGACACTGGACAAATACGACAGTGTTCTGTATGTGAGGGACACTGGACAAATACGACAGTGTTCTGTATGTGACCGACACTGGACAAATACGGCAGTGTGCTGTATGTGACTGACACTCGACAAATACGGCAGTATTCTGTGTGAGACCGACATTGGACAAATACGACAGTATTCTGTATGTGATTGACACTGGACAAATACGGCAGTGTCCTGTATGTGATTGACAATGGACAAAAAACGGCAGTTTTCTGTATGTGATTGACACTGGACAAATACGGCAGTATTGTGTATGTGATTGATACTGGACATAAACGGCAGTGTTCTGTATGTGATTGACACTGGACAAATACGGCAGTGTTCTGTAAGTGATTGACACTGGACAATTACGGCAGTGTTCTGTATGTGATTGACACTGGACAAATACGGCAGTGTTTTGTATGTGATTGACACTGCATAAATATGGCAGTGTTCTGTATGTGAGTGACACTGGACAAATACGACAGTGTTCTGTATGTTAGTGGCACTGGAGAAATACGGCAGTGTTCTGTATGTGAGTGAATCTGGACAAATACGGCAGTGTTCTGTATGTGACTGACACTGGACAAATGCGGCAGTACTCTGTATGTGATTGACAATGGACAAATACGGCAGTATTCTGTATGTGAGTGACACTGGACAAGTATGACAGTGTTCTGTATGTGACTGGCACTGGACAAAGACGACAGTGTTTGTATGTGAATGACATTGGACAAATACGGCACTGTCCTGTATGTGATGGACACTGGACAAATACGGCAGTTTTCTTTATGTGATTAACACTGGACAAATATGGCAGTGTTCTGTAAGTGATTGACACTGGACAAATACGGCAGTATTGTATATGTGATTGATACTGGACAGATACGGCAGTGTTCTGTATGTGATTGACACTGGATAAATACTGCAGTGTTCTGTAGGGGATTGACGTTGGACAAATACGACAGTATTCTGTATGTGACTGACACTGGATAAATACGGCAGTGTTCTGTATGTGACTGACACTGGACAAATACGGGCGTATTCTGTATGTGCCTGACACTGGACAAATACGGCAGTGTTCTGCACGTGACTGACAGCGGACACATTCGTCAGTATTCTGTAAGTGATTGACACTGGACAAAGTCGGCGGTGTTCTGTATGTGGGTGAATCTGGACAAATGCGACAGTATTCTGTATGTGATTTACACGGGATAAATACAGCAGTATTCTGTATGTGAGTGACACTCGACAAACACGGCAGTGTTCTGTATGTGACTGACACGGGGCAAATACGGCAGTGTTCTGTATGTGACTGACACTGGACAAGTACAACAGTGTTCTGTATGTGAGAGACACTGGACAAGTACAACAGCGTTCTGTATTTGAGTGACACTTGACAAATACGACAGTATTCTGTTTGTGAGTGACTCTGGACAAATACGGCAGTGTTCTGTACGTGAGTGACACTGGACAAATACGACAGTATTCTGTATGTGAATGACACTGGACAAATACGGCAGTGTCCTGTATGTGATTGACACTGGAAAATACAGCAGTGTTCTGTTTTTGAGTGAATCTGGACAAATACGGCAGTGTTCTGTATGTGATTGACACTGGATAAATACGGCAGTGTTCTGTATGTGAGTGAATCTGGACAAATACGGCAGTAATCTGTATGTGATTGACACTGGACAAATATGACAGTGTTCTGTATATGAGTGACACTGGATCAATACAGCAGTGTTTTGTATGTGATTGACACTGCACAAATACAGCAATGTTCTGTGCTGAATGACACTGAACAAATACGGCAGTATTCTGTATGTGATTGACACTGGACAAAGTCGGCGGTGTTCTGTATGTGGGTGAATCTGGACAAATGCGACAGT
This sequence comes from Carcharodon carcharias, assembly GCF_017639515.1. Taxonomy (NCBI): domain Eukaryota; kingdom Metazoa; phylum Chordata; class Chondrichthyes; order Lamniformes; family Lamnidae; genus Carcharodon; species Carcharodon carcharias. The sequence goes on along the minus strand of NC_054467.1, from coordinate 67,567,670 downwards.
ATTCTGTATGTGATTTACACGGGATAAATACAGCAGTATTCTGTATGTGAGTGACACTCGACAAACACGGCAGTGTTCTGTATGTGACTGACACGGGGCAAATACGGCAGTGTTCTGTATGTGACTGACACTGGACAAGTACAACAGTGTTCTGTATGTGAGAGACACTGGACAAGTACAACAGCGTTCTGTATTTGAGTGACACTTGACAAATACGACAGTATTCTGTTTGTGAGTGACTCTGGACAAATACGGCAGTGTTCTGTATGTGACTGACACTGGAGAAGTACAGCAGTGTTCTGTATGTGATTGACACAGGACAAATACGGCAGTGTTCTGTATGTGACTGACACTTGACAAATATGGCAGTATTCTGTATGTGATTGACACTGGAAAAAAGCGGCAGTGTTTTGTATGTGATTGACACTGCATAAATACAGCAATGTTCTTTATTGAATGACACTGAACAAATACGGCAGTATTCTGTGTGTGATTGACACTGGACAAGTATGACAGTGTTCTGTATGTGACTGACACTGGATAAATACGGCAGTGTTCTGTATGTGACTGACACTGGACAAATACGGGAGTATTCTGTATGTGCCTGGCACTGGACAAATACGGCAGTGTGCTGCATGTGACTGACACTGGACAAATACGGGAGTATTCTGTACGTGCCTGACACTGGACAAATACGCCAGTGTTCTGTATGTGAGTGACACTGGACAAATACGACAGTTTTCTGTATATGATTAACACTGGACAAAACGGCAGTGTTCTATATGTGATTAACACTGGACAAATACGGGAGTGTTCTCTATGTGAGTGACACAGGAAAAACAAGGCAGTATTCTGTATGTCACTGACACTGGATAAATACGACAGTGTTGTGTATGTAAGTGACACTGGACAAATATGACAGTGTTCTGTATGTGAGTGTCACTGGACAAATACAATAGTATTCTGTATGTGAGTGACACTGGACAAGTACGACAGTATTCTGTATGTGTGGGACACTGGACAAATACGACAGTGTTCTGTATGTGAGGGACACTGGACAAATACGACAGTGTTCTGTATGTGACCGACACTGGACAAATACGGCAGTGTGCTGTATGTGACTGACACTCGACAAATACGGCAGTATTCTGTGTGAGACCGACATTGGACAAATACGACAGTATTCTGTATGTGATTGACACTGGACAAATACGGCAGTGTCCTGTATGTGATTGACAATGGACAAAAAACGGCAGTTTTCTGTATGTGATTGACACTGGACAAATACGGCAGTATTGTGTATGTGATTGATACTGGACATAAACGGCAGTGTTCTGTATGTGATTGACACTGGACAAATACGGCAGTGTTCTGTAAGTGATTGACACTGGACAATTACGGCAGTGTTCTGTATGTGATTGACACTGGACAAATACGGCAGTGTTTTGTATGTGATTGACACTGCATAAATACGGCAGTGTTCTGTATGTGAGTGACACTGGACAAATACGATAGTGTTCTGTATGTGATTGACACTGGACAAATACAGCAATGTTCTGTATGTGACTGACACTGGACAAATACGGCAGTATTCTGTATGTGATTGACAATGGACAAATACGGCAGTATTCTGTATGTGAGTGACACTGGACAAGCATGACAGTGTTCTGTATGTGACTGGCACTGGACAAAGACGACAGTGTTCTGTATGTGATTGACATTGGACAAATACGGCACTGTCCTGTATGTGATTGACACTAGACAAATACGGCAGTTTTCTTTATGTGATTAACACTGGACAAATACGGCAGTGTTCTGTAAGTGATTGACACTGGACAAATACAGCAGTATTGTGTATGTGATTGATACTGGACATATACGGCAGTGTTCTGTATGTGATTGACACTGGATAAATACGGCAGTGTTCTGTAGGGGATTGACGTTGGACAAATACGACAGTATTCTGTATGTGGCTGACACTGGATAAATACGGCAGTGTTCTGTATGTGACTGACACTGGACAAATACGGGCGTATTCTGTATGTGCCTGACACTGGACAAATACGGGTGTATTCTGTATGTGCCTGACACTGGACAAATACGGCAGTGTTCTGCACGTGACTGACAGCGGACACATTCGTCAGTATTCTGTATGTGATTGACACTGGACAAAGTCGGCGGTGTCCTGTATGTGTGTGAATCTGGACAAATGTGACAGTATTCTGTATGTGATTGACACTGGATAAATACAGCAGTATTCTGTATGTGAGTGACACTCGACAAACACGGCAGTGTTCTGTATGTGACTGACACGGGGCAAGTACGGCAGTGCTCTGAATGCGACTGACACTGGACAAGTACAACAGTGTTCTGTATGTGAGTGACACTGGACAAATACAACAGTGTTCTGTATGTGAGTGACACTGGACAAATACAACAGTATTCTGTATGTGAGTGACACTGGACAAATACAACAGTGTTCTATTTGTGAGTGACACTGGACAAATGCAACAGTATTCTATTTGTCAGTGACACTTGACAAATACAACAGTATTCTATTTGTGAGTGACACTTGACAAATACGACAGTATTCTGTATGTGAGTGACACTGGACAAATATGACAGTGTTCTGTATGTGAGTGACACTGGACAAATACGACAGTGTTCTGTATGTGAGTGAATCTGGACAAATACGGCAGGATTCCCTATGTGAGTGAATCTGGACAAATACGGCAGGATTCCGTACGTTACTGACACTGGACAAATACGCTAGTGTTATATATATGATTGACACTGCATATATACAGCACTGCTCTGTATGTGACTGACACTGAACAAATACGGCAGTGTTCTGTATGTGATTGACAATGGACAAATATGGCAGTGTTCTGTATGTGTCCTGCATAAATACAGCAGTATTCTGTATGTCACTGACACTGGACAAGTACGACAGTGTTCTGTATGCGATTGACACTGGACAAATACGGCAGTGTTCTGCATGTGAGGGACACTGGACAAATACGGCAGTGTTCTGTACATGACTGACACTGGACAAATACGGCAGTGTTCTGTATGTGACTGACACTGGATAAATACGGCAGTGTTCTGTATGTGACTGACACTGGAGAAATACAGCAGTGTTCTGTATGTGATTGACACTGGACAAGTACGACAGTGTTCTGCATGCGATTGACACTGGACAAATACGGCAGTGTTCTGCATGTGAGGGACACTGGACAAATACGGCAGTGTACTGTATATAACTGACACTGGACAAATACGGCAGTGTTCTGCATGTGAGGGACACTGGACAAATACGGCAGTGTTCTGTATATGACTGACACTGGACAAAAACGGCAGTGTTCTATATGTGATTGACACTGGACAAATCCGGCAGTGTTCTGTAGGTGAGTGACACTGGACAAATCCCGCAGTGTTCTGTATGTGACTGACACTAGACAAATATGGCAGTGTTCTGTATGTGACTGACACTAGACAAATATGGCAGTGTTCTTTATGTAACTGACACTAGACAAATATGGCAGTGTTCTGTATGTGACTGACACTAGACAAATATGGCAGTGTTCTGTATGTGACTGACACTAGACAAATCCGGCAGTATTCCGTATGTGATTGACACTGGACAAATACGGCAGTGTTTTGTACGTGATTGACACTGCATAAATACAGCAATGTTCTTTATTGAATGACACTGAACAAATACGGCAGTATTCTGTATGTGATTGACACTGGACAAGTACGACAGTGTTCTGTATGTGACTGGCACTGGACAAATACAACAGTGTTCTGTATGTGATTGACACTGGACAAATATGGCACTGTCCTATATGTGATTGACACTGGATAAATACGGCAGTATTCTGTATGTGAGCGACACTTGACAAACACGGCAGTGTTCTGTATGTGACTGACACGGGGCAAATATAACAGTATTCTGTATGTGAGTGACACTGGACAAATACGACAGTGTTCTGTATGTGCGTGACACTGGACAAACATGACAGTGTTCTGTATGTGACTGACACTGGACAAATACGGCAGTGTTCTGTATGTGACTGACACGGGGCAAATATAACAGTATTCTGTATGTGAGTGACACTGGACAAATACGACAGTGTTCTGTATGTGCGTGACACTGGACAAACATGACAGTGTTCTGTATGTGACTGACACTGGACAAATACGGCAGTGTTCTTTACGTGAGTGAACCTGGACAAATACAGCAGTGGTCTGTATGTGACTGACACTTGACAAATACGGCAGTGTTCTGTATGTGAGTGACACTGGACAAATACGGCAGTGTCCTGTACGTGATTGACAATGGACAAAAAAACGACAGTTTTCTGCATGTGATTGACACTGGACAAATACGGCAGTATTGTGTATGTGATTGATACTGGACATAAACGGCAGTGTTCTGTATGTGATTGACACTGGACAAATACGGCAGTGTTCTGTAAGTGATTGACACTGGACAATTACGGCAGTGTTCTGTATGTGATTGACACTGGACAAATACGGCAGTGTTTTGTATGTGATTGACACTGCATAAATACGGCAGTGTTCTGTATGTGAGTGACACTGGACAAATACGATAGTGTTCTGTATGTTAATGGCACTGGAGAAATACGGCAGTGTTCTGTATGTGAGTGAATCTGGACAAATACGGCAGTGTTTTGTATGTGATTGACACTGGACAAATACAGCAATGTTCTGTATGTGACTGACACTGGACAAATACGGCAGTATTCTGTATGTGATTGACAATGGACAAATACGGCAGTATTCTGTATGTGAGTGACACTGGACAAGCATGACAGTGTTCTGTATGTGACTGGCACTGGACAAAGACGACAGTGTTCTGTATGTGATTGACATTGGACAAATACGGCACTGTCCTATATGTGATTGACACTGGACAAATACGGCAGTTTTCTTTATGTGATTAACACTGGACAAATACGGCAGTGTTCTGTAAGTGATTGACACTGGACAAATACAGCAGTATTGTGTATGTGATTGATACTGGACATATACGGCAGTGTTCTGTATGTGATTGACACTGGATAAATACAGCAGTGTTCTGTAGGGGATTGACGTTGGACAAATATGACAGTATTCTGTATGTGGCTGACACTGGATAAATACGGCAGTGTTCTGTATGTGACTGACACTGGACAAATACGCGCGTATTCTGTATGTGCCTGACACTGGACAAATACGGCAGTGTTCTGCACGTGACTGACAGCGGACACATTCGTCAGTATTCTGTATGTGATTGACACTGGACAAAGTCGGCGGTGTCCTGTATGTGGGTGAATCTGGACAAATGCGACAGTGTTCTGTATGTGATTTACACGGGATAAATACAGCAGTATTCTGTATGTGAGTGACACTCGACAAACACGGCAGTGTTCTGTATGTGACTGACACGGGGCAAATACGGCAGTGTTCTGTATGTGACTGACACTGGACAAGTACAACAGCTTTCCGTATGTGAGTGACACTTGACAAATACGACAGTATTCTGTATGTGAGTGACTCTGGACAAATACGGCAGTGTTCTGTATGTGAGTGACACTGGGCAAATACAACAGTGTTTTGTATGTGAGTGACACTGGACAAATACGACAGTATTGTGTATATGAGTGACACTGGACAAATACAACAGTATTCTATTTGTGAGTGACACTTGACAAATACGAAAGTATTCTGTATGTGAGTGACACTGGACAAATACGACAGTATTCTGTATGTGAGTGACACTGGACAAATACGACAGTGTTCTGTATGTGAGTGACACTGGACAAGTCCAACAGTGTTCTGTACGTGAGTGAATCTGGACAAATACGGCAGGATTCCGTATGTGAGTGACACTGGACAAATACGGTAGTGTTTTGTATATGATTGACACTCGACAAATACGACAGTGTTCTGTATGTGAGTGAAACTGGACAAATACAACAGTATTCTATTATGTGACTGACACTGAACAAATACGACAGTATTCTGTATGTGAGTAACACTGGACAAGTACAACAGTATTCTGTATGTGAGTGACACTGGACAAATACGACAGTGTTCTGGATGTGAGTAACACTGGACAAATATGACAGTGTTCTGTATGTGACTGACACTGGACAAATATGGTAGTGTTTTGTATATGATTGACACTGCATAAATACAGCAGTGTTCTGTATGTGACTGACACTGGATAAATACGGCAGTGTTCTGTATGTGACTGACACTGGACAAATTCAGCAGTGTTCTGTATGTGATTGATAATGGACAAATACGGCAGTGTTCTGTATGTGACTGACACTGGATAAATACGGCAGTGTTCTGTATGTGACTGACACTGGACAAATACGGCAGTGTTCTGTATGTGACTGACACTTGACAAAGTCGGCGGTGTTCTGTATGTGGGTGAAGCTGGACAAATGCGACAGTGTTCTGTATGTGATTTACACGGGATAAATACAGCAGTATTCTGTATGTGAGTGACACTCGACAAACACGGCAGTGTTCTGTATGTGACTGACACGGGGCAAATACGGCAGTGTTCTGTATGTGACTGACACTGGACAAGTACAACAGCGTTCTGTATGTGAGTGACACTTGACAAATACGACAGTATTCTGTATGTGAGTGACTCTGGACAAATACGGCAGTGTTCTGTATGTGAGTGACACTGGGCAAATACAACAGTGTTTTGTATGTGAGTGACACTGGACAAATACGACAGTATTGTGTATATGAGTGACACTGGACAAATACAACAGTATTCTATTTGTGAGTGACACTTGACAAATACGACAGTATTCTGTATGTGAGTGACACTGGACAAATACGACAGTATTCTGTATGTGAGTGACACTGGACAAATACGACAGTGTTCTGTATGTGAGTGACACTGGACAAGTCCAACAGTGTTCTGTACGTGAGTGAATCTGGACAAATACGGCAGGATTCCGTATGTGAGTGACACTGGACAAATACGGTAGTGTTTTGTATATGATTGACACTCGACAAATACGACAGTGTTCTGTATGTGAGTGAAACTGGACAAATACAACAGTATTCTATTATGTGACTGACACTGAACAAATACGACAGTATTCTGTATGTGAGTAACACTGGACAAGTACAACAGTATTCTGTATGTGAGTGACACTGGACAAATACGACAGTGTTCTGGATGTGAGTAACACTGGACAAATATGACAGTGTTCTGTATGTGACTGACACTGGACAAATATGGTAGTGTTTTGTATATGATTGACACTGCATAAATACAGCAGTGTTCTGTATGTGACTGACACTGGATAAATACGGCAGTGTTCTGTATGTGACTGACACTGGACAAATTCAGCAGTGTTCTGTATGTGATTGATAATGGACAAATACGGCAGTGTTCTGTATGTGACTGACACTGGATAAATACGGCAGTGTTCTGTATGTGACTGACACTGGACAAATACGGCAGTGTTCTGTATGTGACTGACACTGGACAAAGTCGGCCGTGTTCTGTATGTGGGTGAAGCTGGACAAATGCGACAGTGTTCTGTATGTGATTTACACGGGATAAATACAGCAGTATTCTGTATGTGAGTGACACTCGACAAACACGGCAGTGTTCTGTATGTGACTGACACGGGGCAAATACGGCAGTGTTCTGTATGTGACTGACACTGGACAAGTACAACAGTGTTCTGTATGTGAGTGACACTGGACAAATACAACAGTGTTCTGTATGTGAGTGACACTGGACAAATACGGCAGTGTTCTGTATGTGCGTGACACTGGACAAACATGACAGTGTTCTGTATGTGACTGACACTGGACAAATACGGCAGTGTTCTTTACGTGAGTGAACCTGGACAAATACGGCAGTGTTCTGTATGTGACTGACACTTGACAAATATGGCAGTGTTCTGTATGTGACTGACACTAGACAAATATGGCAGTATTCTGTATGTGATTGACACTGGAAAAAAGCGGCAGTGTTTTGTATGTGATTGACACTGCATAAATACAGCAATGTTCTTTATTGAATGACACTGAACAAATACGGCAGTATTCTGTATGTGATTGACACTGGACAAGTATGACAGTGTTCTGTATGTGACTGGCACTGGACAAATACAACAGTGTTCTGTATGTGATTGACACTGGACAAATATGGCACTGTCCTGTATGTGATTGACACTGGACAAATACGGCAGTTCTCTGTATGTGATTGACACTGGATAAATACGGCAGTGTTCTGTAGGGGATTGAAGTTGGACAAATACGACAGTATTCTGTATGTGACTGACACTGGATAAATACGGCAGTGTTCTGTATGTGACTGACACTGGACAAATACGGTAGTGTTTTGTATCTGATTGACACTGCATAAATACAGCAGTGTTCTGTATGTGATTGACAATGGACAAATACGGTAGTGTTTTGTATCTGATTGACACTGCATAAATACAGCAGTGTTCTCAATGTGACTGACACTGGACAAATACAGCAGTGTTCTGTATGTGATTGACAATGGACAAATACGGCAGTGTTCTGTATGTGACTGACACTGGACAAATACGGCAGTGTTCTTTACGTGAGTGAACCTGGACAAATACGGCAGTGTTCTGTATGTGACTGACACTTGACAAATATGGCAGTGTTCTGTATGTGACTGACACTAGACAAATATGGCAGTATTCTGTATGTGATTGACACTGGAAAAAAGCGGCAGTGTTTTGTATGTGATTGACACTGCATAAATACAGCAATGTTCTTTATTGAATGACACTGAACAAATACGGCAGTATTCTGTATGTGATTGACACTGGACAAGTATGACAGTGTTCTGTATGTGACTGGCACTGGACAAATACAACAGTGTTCTGTATGTGATTGACACTGGACAAATATGGCACTGTCCTGTATGTGATTGACACTGGAAAAATACGGCAGGTCTCTGTATGTGATTGACACTGGATAAATACGGCAGTGTTCTGTAGGGGATTGAAGTTGGACAAATACGACAGTATTCTGTATGTGACTGACACTGGATAAATACGGCAGTGTTCTGTATGTGACTGACACTGGACAAATACGGGAGTATTCTGTATGTGCCTGGCACTGGACAAATACGGCAGTGTGCTGCATGTGACTGACACTGGACAAATACGGGAGTATTCTGTACGTGCCTGACACTGGACAAATACGGCAGTGTTCTGCATGTGACTGACAGCGGACACATTCGTCAGTGTTCTGTATGTGAGTGACACTGGACAAGGATGACAGTGTTCTGTATGTGACTGACAGCGGACACATTCGTCAGTATTCTGTATGTGATTGACACTGGACAAATTTGGCGGTGTTCTTTATGTGTGTGAATCTGGACAAATGTGACAGTATTCTGTATGTGATTGACACTGGATAAATACAGCAGTATTCTGTATGTGAGTGACACTCGACAAACACGGCAGTGTTCTGTACGTGACTGACACGGGGCAAGTACGGCAGTGCTCTGAATGCGACTGACACTGGACAAGTACAACAGTGTTCTGTATGTGAGTGACACTGGACAAATACAACAGTGTTCTGTATGTGAGTGACACTGGACAAATACAACAGTATTCTGTATGTGAGTGACACTGGACAAATACAACAGTATTCTATTTGTGAGTGACACTGGACAAATACAACAGTATTCTATTTGTCAGTGACACTTGACAAATACAACAGTGTTCTATTTGTGAGTGACACTTGACAAATACGACAGTATTCTGTATGTGAGTGACACTGGACAAATATGACAGTGTTCTGTATGTGAGTGACACTGGACAAATACGACAGTGTTCTGTATGTGAGTGAATCTGGACAGATACGGCAGGATTCCCTATGTGAGTGAATCTGGACAAATACGGCAGGATTCCGTACGTTACTGACACTGGACAAATACGCTAGTGTTATATATATGATTGACACTGCATATATACAGCACTGCTCTGTATGTGACTGACACTGAACAAATACGGCAGTGCTCTGTATGTGATTGACAATGGACAAATATGGCAGTGTTCTGTATGTGATTGACACTGCATAAATACAGCAGTATTCTGTATGTCACTGACACTGGACAAGTACGACAGTGTTCTGTATGCGATTGACACTGGACAAATACGGCAGTGTTCTGCATGTGAGGGACACTGGATAAATACGGCAGTGTTCTGTATATGACTGACACTGGACAAATACGGCAGTGTTCTGCATGTGAGGGACACTGGACAAATACGGCAGTGTTCTGTATATGACTGACACTGGACAAAAACGGCAGTGTTCTATATGTGATTGACACTGGACAAATCCGGCAGTGTTCTGTAGGTGAGTGACACTGGACAAATCCCGCAGTGTTCTGTATGTGACTGACACTAGACAAATATGGCAGTGTTCTGTATGTGACTGACACTAGACAAATATGGCAGTGTTCTTTATGTGACTGACACTAGACAAATATGGCAGTGTTCTGTATGTGACTGACACTGGACAAATACGGTAGTGTTTTGTATATGATTGACACTGCATAAATACAGCAATGTTCTGTATGTGATTGACAACGGACAAATATGGCAGTGTTCTGTATGTGACTGACACTGGATAAATATGGCAGTGTTCTGTATGTGACTGACACTGGACAAATACAGCAGTGTTCTGTATGTGATTGACAATGGACAAATACGACAGTGTTCTGTATGTGACTGACACTGGATAAATACGGCAGTTTTCTGTATGTGACTGACACTGGACAAATACGGAAGTGTTCTGTATGTGACTGACACTGGACAAATACGGGAGTGTTCTGTATGCGATTGACACTGGACAAATACAACAGTGTTCTGAATGTTAGTGAAACTGGACAAATACAACAGTATTCTATTATGTGACTGACACTGAACAAATACGACAGTATTCTGTATGTGAGTAACACTGGACAAGTACAACAGTATTCTGTATGTGATTGACACTGGACAAATACGGCAGTGTTCTGTATGTGACTGACACTGGACAAATACGGGAGTATTCTGTATGTGCCTGGCACTGGACAAATACGGCAGTGTTCTGCATGTGACTGACAGCGGACACATTCGTCAGTGTTCTGTATGTGAGTGACACTGGACAAGGATGACAGTTTTCTGTATGTGACTGACAGCGGACACATTCGTCAGTATTCTGTATGTGATTGACACTGGACAAATTCGGCGGTGTTCTTTATGTGTGTGAATCTGGACAAATGTGACAGTATTCTGTATGTGATTGACACTGGATAAATACAGCAGTATTCTGTATGTGAGTGACACTCGACAAACACCGCAGTGTTTTGTATGTGACTGACATGGGGCAAGTACGGCAGTGCTCTGAATGCGACTGACACTGGACAAGTACAACAGTGTTCTGTATGTGAGTGACACTGGACAAATACAACAGTGTTCTGTATGTGAGTGACACTGGACAAATACAACAGTATTCTGTATGTGAATGACACTGGACAAATACAACAGTGTTCTGTATGTGAGTGACACTGGACAAATACAACAGTATTCTGTATGTGAGTGACACTGGACAAATACAACAGTATTCTGTATGTGACTGACACTAGACAAATCCGGCAGTATTCCGTATGTGATTGACAATGGACAAATACGGCAGTGTTTTGTATGTGATTGACACTGCATAAATGCAGCAATGTTCTTTATTGAATGACACTGAACAAATACGGCAGTATTCTGTATGTGATTGACACTGGACAAGTACTACAGTGTTCTGTATGTGACTGGCACTGGACAAATACAACAGTGTTCTGTATGTGATTGACACTGGACAAATATGGCACTGTCCTATATGTGATTGACACTGGATAAATACGGCAGTATTCTGTATGTGAGCGACACTCGACAAACACGGCAGTGTTCTGTATGTGACTGACACGGGGCAAATATAACAGTATTCTGTATGTGAGTGACACTGGACAAATACGTCAGTGTTCTGTATGTGAGTGACACTGGATAAATACAGCAGTATTCTGTATGTGAGCGACACTCGACAAACACGGCAGTGTTCTGTATGTGACTGACACGGGGCAATTATAACAGTATTCTGTATGTGAGTAACACTGGACAAATACGACAGTGTTCTGTATGTGCGTGACACTGGACAAACATGACAGTGTTCTGTATGTGACTGACACTGGACAAATACGGCAGTGTTCTTTACGTGAGTGAACCTGGACAAATACGGCAGTGTTCTGTATGTGACTGACACTTGACAAATATGGCAGTGTTCTGTATGTGACTGACACTAGACAAATATGGCAGTATTCTGTATGTGATTGACACTGGAAAAAAGCGGCAGTGTTTTGTATGTGATTGACACTGCATAAATACAGCAATGTTCTTTATTGAATGACACTGGACAAATACAACAGTGTTCTGTATGTGATTGACACTGGACAAATATGGCACTGTCCTGTATGTGATTGACACTGGACAAATACGGCAGTTCTCTGAATGTGATTGACACTGGATAAATACGGCAGTGTTCTGTAGGGGATTGAAGTTGGACAAAAAACGGCAGTTTTCTGTATGTGATTGACACTGGACAAATACGGCAGTGTTCTGTAAGTGATTGACACTGGACAATTACGGCACTGTCCTGTATGTGATTGACACTGGACAAATACGGCAGTTCTCTGTATGTGATTGACACTGGATAAATACGGCAGTGTTCTGTAGGGGATTGAAGTTGGACAAATACGACAGTATTCTGTATGTGACTGACACTGGATAAATACGGCAGTGTTCTGTATGTGACTGACACTGGACAAATACGGGAGTATTCTGTATGTGCCTGACACTGGACAAATATAGCAGTGTTCTGCACATGGCTGACAGTGGACACATTCGTCAGTATTCTGTATGTGATTGATACTGGACAAATTCGGCGGTGTTCTGTATGTGGGTGAATCTGGACAAATGCGACAGTGTCCTGTATGTGAGTGACACTGGATAAATACAGCAGTATTCTGTATGTGAGCGACACTCGACAAACACGGCAGCGTTCTGTTTGTGACTGACACGGGGCAAATATAACAGTATTCTGTATGTGAGTGACACTGGACAAATACGACAGTGTTCTGTATGTGCGTGACACTGGACAAACATGACAGTGTTCTGTATGTGACTGACACTGGACAAACACGGCAGTGTTCTTTATGTGAATGAACCTGGACAAATACGGCAGTGTCCTGTATGTGATTGACACTGGACAAATACGGCTGTTTTCTGTATGTGATTGACACTGGACAAATATGACAGTGTTCTGTATATGAGTGACACTGGATCAATACAGCAGTGTTCTGCATGTGACTAACACTGAACAAATATGGCAGTGTGCTGTATGTGAGTGACACTCGACAAATCCGGCAGTGTTCTGTATATGATTAACACTGGACAAAAACGGCAGTGTTCTGTATACGATTAACACTGGACAAAAACGGCAGTGTTCTATATGTGATTGACACTGGACAAATACGCCAGTGTTCTGTATGTGAGTGACACTGGACAAATACGACAGTTTTCTGTATATGATTAACACTGGACAAAACGGCAGTGTTCTATATGTGATTAACACTGGACAAATACGGGAGTGTTCTCTATGTGAGTGACACAGGAAAAACAAGGCAGTATTCTGTATGTCACTGACACTGGATAAATACGACAGTGTTGTGTATGTAAGTGACACTGGACAAATACGACAGTGTTCTGTATGTGAGTGTCACTGGACAAATACAATAGTATTCTGTATGTGAGTGACACTGGACAAGTACGACAGTATTCTGTATGTGTGGGACACTGGACAAATACGACAGTGTTCTGTATGTGAGGGACACTGGACAAATACGACAGTGTTCTGTATGTGACCGACACTGGACAAATAGGGCAGTGTGCTGTATGTGACTGACACTCGACAAATACGGCAGTATTCTGTGTGAGACCGACATTGGACAAATACGACAGTATTCTGTATGTGATTGACACTGGACAAATACGGCAGTGTCCTGTATGTGATTGACAATGGACAAAAAACGGCAGTTTTCTGTATGTGATTGACACTGGACAAATACGGCAGTATTGTGTATGTGATTGATACTGGACATAAACGGCAGTGTTCTGTATGTGATTGACACTGGACAAATACGGCAGTGTTCTGTAAGTGATTGACACTGGACAATTACGGCAGTGTTCTGTATGTGATTGACACTGGACAAATACGGCAGTGTTTTGTATGTGATTGACACTGCATAAATATGGCAGTGTTCTGTATGTGAGTGACACTGGACAAATACGACAGTGTTCTGTATGTTAGTGGCACTGGAGAAATACGGCAGTGTTCTGTATGTGAGTGAATCTGGACAAATACGGCAGTGTTCTGTATGTGACTGACACTGGACAAATGCAGCAGTACTCTGTATGTGATTGACAATGGACAAATACGGCAGTATTCTGTATGTGAGTGACACTGGACAAGTATGACAGTGTTCTGTATGTGACTGGCACTGGACAAAGACGACAGTGTTTGTATGTGAATGACATTGGACAAATACGGCACTGTCCTGTATGTGATGGACACTGGACAAATACGGCAGTTTTCTTTATGTGATTAACACTGGACAAATATGGCAGTGTTCTGTAAGTGATTGACACTGGACAAATACGGCAGTATTGTGTATGTGATTGATACTGGACATATACGGCAGTGTTCTGTATGTGATTGACACTGGATAAATACTGCAGTGTTCTGTAGGGGATTGACGTTGGACAAATACGACAGTATTCTGTATGTGACTGACACTGGATAAATACGGCAGTGTTCTGTATGTGACTGACACTGGACAAATACGGGCGTATTCTGTATGTGCCTGACACTGGACAAATACGGCAGTGTTCTGCACGTGACTGACAGCGGACACATTCGTCAGTATTCTGTAAGTGATTGACACTGGACAAAGTCGGCGGTGTTCTGTATGTGGGTGAATCTGGACAAATGCGACAGTATTCTGTATGTGATTTACACGGGATAAATACAGCAGTATTCTGTATGTGAGTGACACTCGACAAACACGGCAGTGTTCTGTATGTGACTGACACGGGGCAAATACGGCAGTGTTCTGTATGTGACTGACACTGGACAAGTACAACAGTGTTCTGTATGTGAGAGACACTGGACAAGTACAACAGCGTTCTGTATTTGAGTGACACTTGACAAATACGACAGTATTCTGTTTGTGAGTGACTCTGGACAAATACGGCAGTGTTCTGTATGTGAGTGACACTGGACAAATACGACAGTATTCTGTATGTGAATGACACTGGACAAATACGGCAGTGTCCTGTATGTGATTGACACTGGAAAATACAGCAGTGTTCTGTTTTTGAGTGAATCTGGACAAATACGGCAGTGTTCTGTATGTGATTGACACTGGACAAATACGGCAGTGTTCTGTATGTGAGTGAATCTGGACAAATACGGCAGTAATCTGTATGTGATTGACACTGGACAAATATGACAGTGTTCTGTATATGAGTGACACTGGATCAATACAGCAGTGTTTTGTATGTGATTGACACTGCACAAATACAGCAATGTTCTGTGCTGAATGACACTGAACAAATACGGCAGTATTCTGTATGTGATTGACACTGGACAAAGTCGGCGGTGTTCTGTATGTGGGTGAATCTGGACAAATGCGACAGTATTCTGTATGTGATTTACACGGGATAAATACAGCAGTATTCTGTATGTGAGTGACACTCGACAAACACGGCAGTGTTCTGTATGTGACTGACACGGGGCAAATACGGCAGTGTTCTGTATGTGACTGACACTGGACAAGTACAACAGTGTTCTGTATGTGAGAGACACTGGACAAGTACAACAGCGTTCTGTATTTGAGTGACACTTGACAAATACGACAGTATTCTGTTTGTGAGTGACTCTGGACAAATACGGCAGTGTTCTGTATGTGACTGACACTGGAGAAGTACAGCAGTGTTCTGTATGTGATTGACACAGGACAAATACGGCAGTGTTCTGTATGTGACTGACACTTGACAAATATGGCAGTATTCTGTATGTGATTGACACTGGAAAAAAGCGGCAGTGTTTTGTATGTGATTGACACTGCATAAATACAGCAATGTTCTTTATTGAATGACACTGAACAAATACGGCAGTATTCTGTGTGTGATTGACACTGGACAAGTATGACAGTGTTCTGTATGTGACTGACACTGGATAAATACGGCAGTGTTCTGTATGTGACTGACACTGGACAAATACGGGAGTATTCTGTATGTGCCTGGCACTGGACAAATACGGCAGTGTGCTGCATGTGACTGACACTGGACAAATACGGGAGTATTCTGTACGTGCCGGACACTGGACAAATACGCCAGTGTTCTGTATGTGAGTGACACTGGACAAATACGACAGTTTTCTGTATATGATTAACACTGGACAAAACGGCAGTGTTCTATATGTGATTAACACTGGACAAATACGGGAGTGTTCTCTATGTGAGTGACACAGGAAAAACAAGGCAGTATTCTGTATGTCACTGACACTGGATAAATACGACAGTGTTGTGTATGTAAGTGACACTGGACAAATACGACAGTGTTCTGTATGTGAGTGTCACTGGACAAATACAATAGTATTCTGTATGTGAGTGACACTGGACAAGTACGACAGTATTCTGTATGTGTGGGACACTGGACAAATACGACAGTGTTCTGTATGTGAGGGACACTGGACAAATACGACAGTGTTCTGTATGTGACCGACACTGGACAAATACGGCAGTGTGCTGTATGTGACTGACACTCGACAAATACGGCAGTATTCTGTGTGAGACCGACATTGTACAAATACGACAGTATTCTGTATGTGATTGACACTGGACAAATACGGCAGTGTCCTGTATGTGATTGACAATGGACAAAAAACGGCAGTTTTCTGTATGTGATTGACACTGGACAAATACGGCAGTATTGTGTATGTGATTGATACTGGACATAAACGGCAGTGTTCTGTATGTGATTGACACTGGACAAATACGGCAGTGTTCTGTAAGTGATTGACACTGGACAATTACGGCAGTGTTCTGTATGTGATTGACACTGGACAAATACGGCAGTGTTTTGTATGTGATTGACACTGCATAAATATGGCAGTGTTCTGTATGTGAGTGACACTGGACAAATACGACAGTGTTCTGTATGTTAGTGGCACTGGAGAAATACGGCAGTGTTCTGTATGTGAGTGAATCTGGACAAATACGGCAGTGTTCTGTATGTGACTGACACTGGACAAATGCGGCAGTACTCTGTATGTGATTGACAATGGACAAATACGGCAGTATTCTGTATGTGAGTGACACTGGACAAGTATGACAGTGTTCTGTATGTGACTGGCACTGGACAAAGACGACAGTGTTTGTATGTGAATGACATTGGACAAATACGGCACTGTCCTGTATGTGATGGACACTGGACAAATACGGCAGTTTTCTTTATGTGATTAACACTGGACAAATATGGCAGTGTTCTGTAAGTGATTGACACTGGACAAATACGGCAGTATTGTATATGTGATTGATACTGGACATATACGGCAGTGTTCTGTATGTGATTGACACTGGATAAATACTGCAGTGTTCTGTAGGGGATTGACGTTGGACAAATACGACAGTATTCTGTATGTGACTGACACTGGATAAATACGGCAGTGTTCTGTATGTGACTGACACTGGACAAATACGGGCGTATTCTGTATGTGCCTGACACTGGACAAATACGGCAGTGTTCTGCACGTGACTGACAGCGGACACATTCGTCAGTATTCTGTAAGTGATTGACACTGGACAAAGTCGGCGGTGTTCTGTATGTGGGTGAATCTGGACAAATGCGACAGTATTCTGTATGTGATTTACACGGGATAAATACAGCAGTATTCTGTATGTGAGTGACACTCGACAAACACGGCAGTGTTCTGTATGTGACTGACACGGGGCAAATACGGCAGTGTTCTGTATGTGACTGACACTGGACAAGTACAACAGTGTTCTGTATGTGAGAGACACTGGACAAGTACAACAGCGTTCTGTATTTGAGTGACACTTGACAAATACGACAGTATTCTGTTTGTGAGTGACTCTGGACAAATACGGCAGTGTTCTGTACGTGAGTGACACTGGACAAATACGACAGTATTCTGTATGTGAATGACACTGGACAAATACGGCAGTGTCCTGTATGTGATTGACACTGGAAAATACAGCAGTGTTCTGTTTTTGAGTGAATCTGGACAAATACGGCAGTGTTCTGTATGTGATTGACACTGGACAAATACGGCAGTGTTCTGTATGTGAGTGAATCTGGACAAATACGGCAGTAATCTGTATGTGATTGACACTGGACAAATATGACAGTGTTCTGTATATGAGTGACACTGGATCAATACAGCAGTGTTCTGTATGTGATTGACACTAGACAAATATGGCAGTGTTCTGTATGTGATTGACACTAGACAAATCCGGCAGTATTCTGTATGTGACTGACACTAGACAAATCCGGCAGTATTCCGTATGTGATTGACACTGGACAAATACGGCAGTGTTTTGTATGTGATTGACACTGCACAAATACAGCAATGTTCTGTGCTGAATGACACTGAACAAATACGGCAGTATTCTGTATGTGATTGACACTGGACAAAGTCGGCGGTGTTCTGTATGTGGGTGAATCTGGACAAATGCGACAGTATTCTGTATGTGATTTACACGGGATAAATACAGCAGTATTCTGTATGTGAGTGACACTCGACAAACACGGCAGTGTTCTGTATGTGACTGACACGGGGCAAATACGGCAGTGTTCTGTATGTGACTGACACTGGACAAGTACAACAGTGTTCTGTATGTGAGAGACACTGGACAAGTACAACAGCGTTCTGTATTTGAGTGACACTTGACAAATACGACAGTATTCTGTTTGTGAGTGACTCTGGACAAATACGGCAGTGTTCTGTATGTGAGTGACACTGGACAAATACGACAGTATTCTGTATGTGAATGACACTGGACAAATACGGCAGTGTCCTGTATGTGATTGACACTGGAAAATACAGCAGTGTTCTGTTTTTGAGTGAATCTGGACAAATACGGCAGTGTTCTGTATGTGATTGACACTGGACAAATACGGCAGTGTTCTGTATGTGAGTGAATCTGGACAAATACGGCAGTAATCTGTATGTGATTGACACTGGACAAATATGACAGTGTTCTGTATATGAGTGACACTGGATCAATACAGCAGTGTTCTGTATGTGACTGACACTAGACAAATATGGCAGTGTTCTGTATGTGATTGACACTAGACAAATCCGGCAGTATTCTGTATGTGACTGACACTAGACAAATCCGGCAGTATTCCGTATGTGATTGACACTG
Organism: Carcharodon carcharias; assembly: GCF_017639515.1. Lineage (NCBI taxonomy): Eukaryota > Metazoa > Chordata > Chondrichthyes > Lamniformes > Lamnidae > Carcharodon > Carcharodon carcharias. The sequence goes on along the minus strand of NC_054467.1, from coordinate 67,548,088 downwards.
GACAAATACGGCAGTGTTTTGTATGTGATTGACACTGCATAAATACAGCAATGTTCTGTATTGAATGACACTGAACAAATACGGCAGTATTCTGTATGTGATTGACACTGGACAAGTATGACAGTGTTCTGTATGTGACTGGCACTGGAAAAATACAACAGTGTTCTGTATGTGATTGACACTGGACAAATATGGCACTGTCCTGTATGTGATTGACACTGGACAAATACGGCAGTTTTCTGTATGTGATTGACAATGGACAAATACGGCAGTGTTCTGTATGTGACTGACACTGGATAAATACGGCAGTTTTCTGTATGTGACTGACACTGGACAAATACGGAAGTGTTCTGTATGTGACTGACACTGGACAAATACGGGAGTGTTCTGTATGCGATTGACACTGGACAAATACAACAGTGTTCTGAATGTGAGTGAAACTGGACAAATACAACAGTATTCTATTATGTGACTGACACTGAACAAATACGACAGTATTCTGTATGTGAGTAACACTGGACAAGTACAACAGTATTCTGTATGTGAGTGACATTGGACAAATACGACAGTGTTCTGTATGTGACTGACACTGGACAAATACGGTAGTGTTTTGTATATGATTGACACTGCATAAATACAGCAGTGTTCTGTATGTGATTGACAATGGACAAATACGGCAGTGTTCTGTATGTGACTGACACTGGATAAATACGGCAGTGTTCTGTATGTGACTGACACTGGACAAATACAGCAGTGTTCTGTATGTGATTGACAATGGACAAATATGGCAGTGTTCTGTATGTGACTGACACTGGATAAATACGGCAGTGTTCTGTATGTGACTGACACTGGAGAAATACAGCAGTGTTCCGTATGTGATTGACACTGGACAAATACGGCAGTGTTCTGTATGTGACTGACACTGGACAAATACGGGAGTATTCTGTATGTGCCTGGCACTGGACAAATACGGCAGTGTGCTGCATGTGACTGACACTGGACAAATACGGGAGTATTCTGTACGTGCCTGACACTGGACAAATACGGCAGTGTTCTGCATGTGACTGACAGCGGACACATTCGTCAGTGTTCTGTATGTGAGTGACACTGGACAAGGATGACAGTGTTCTGTATGTGACTGACAGCGGACACATTCGTCAGTATTCTGTATGTGATTGACACTGGACAAATTTGGCGGTGTTCTTTATGTGTGTGAATCTGGACAAATGTGACAGTATTCTGTACGTGATTGACACTGGATAAATACAGCAGTATTCTGTATGTGAGTGACACTCGACAAACACGGCAGTGTTCTGTATGTGACTGACACGGGGCAAGTACGGCAGTGCTCTGAATGCGACTGACACTGGACAAGTACAACAGTGTTCTGTATGTGAGTGACACTGGACAAATACAACAGTGTTCTGTATGTGAGTGACACTGGACAAATACAACAGTATTCTGTATGTGAGTGACACTGGACAAATACAACAGTATTCTATTTGTGAGTGACACTGGACAAATACAACAGTATTCTATTTGTCAGTGACACTTGACAAATACAACAGTATTCTATTTGTGAGTGACACTTGACAAATACGACAGTATTCTGTATGTGAGTGACACTGGACAAATATGACAGTGTTCTGTATGTGAGTGACACTGGACAAATACGACAGTGTTCTGTATGTGAGTGAATCTGGACAAATACGGCAGGATTCCCTATGTGAGTGAATCTGGACAAATACGGCAGGATTCCGTACGTTACTGACACTGGACAAATACGCTAGTGTTATATATATGATTGACACTGCATATATACAGCACTGCTCTGTATGTGACTGACACTGAACAAATACGGCAGTGTTCTGTATGTGATTGACAATGGACAAATATGGCAGTATTCTGTATGTGATTGACACTGCATAAATACAGCAGTATTCTGTATGTCACTGACACTGGACAAGTACGACAGTGTTCTGTATGCGATTGACACTGGACAAATACGGCAGTGTTCTGCATGTGAGGGACACTGGACAAATACGGCAGTGTTCTGTATATGACTGACACTGGACAAATACGGCAGTGTTCTGCATGTGAGGGACACTGGACAAATACGGCAGTGTTCTGTATATGACTGACACTGGACAAAAACGGCAGTGTTCTATATGTGATTGACACTGGACAAATCCGGCAGTGTTCTGTAGGTGAGTGACACTGGACAAATCCCGCAGTGTTCTGTATGTGACTGACACTAGACAAATATGGCAGTGTTCTGTATGTGACTGACACTAGACAAATATGGCAGTGTTCTTTATGTGACTGACACTAGACAAATATGGCAGTGTTCTGTATGTGACTGACACTAGACAAATATGGCAGTGTTCTGTATGTGACTGACACTAGACAAACATGGCAGTGTTCTTTATGTGACTGACACTAGACAAATATGGCAGTATTCTGTATGTGACTGACACTAGACAAATCCGGCAGTATTCCGTATGTGATTGACACTGGACAAATACGGCAATGTTCTTTATTGAATGACACTGAACAAATACGGCAGTATTCTGTATGTGATTGACACTGGACAAGTACGACAGTGTTCTGTATGTGACTGACACTGGATAAATACGGCAGTGTTCTGTATGTGACTGACACTGGAGAAATACAGCAGTGTTCTGTATGTGATTGACACTGGACAAATACGGCAGTGTTCTGTATGTGACTGACACTGGACAAATACGGGAGTATTCTGTATGTGCCTGGCACTGGACAAATACGGCAGTGTGCTGCATGTGACTGACACTGGACAAATACGGGAGTATTCTGTACGTGCCTGACACTGGACAAATACGGCAGTGTTCTGCATGTGACTGACAGCGGACACATTCGTCAGTGTTCTGTATGTGAGTGACACTGGACAAGGATGACAGTGTTCTGTATGTGACTGACAGCGGACACATTCGTCAGTATTCTGTATGTGATTGACACTGGACAAATTTGGCGGTGTTCTTTATGTGTGTGAATCTGGACAAATGTGACAGTATTCTGTATGTGATTGACACTGGATAAATACAGCAGTATTCTGTATGTGAGTGACACTCGACAAACACGGCAGTGTTCTGTATGTGACTGACACGGGGCAAGTACGGAAGTGCTCTGAATGCGACTGACACTGGACAAGTACAACAGTGTTCTGTATGTGAGTGACACTGGACAAATACAACAGTGTTCTGTATGTGAGTGACACTGGACAAATACAACAGTATTCTGTATGTGATTGACACTGGACAAATACAACAGTATTCTATTTGTGAGTGACACTGGACAAATACAACAGTATTCTATTTGTCAGTGACACTTGACAAATACAACAGTATTCTATTTGTGAGTGACACTTGACAAATACGACAGTATTCTGTATGTGAGTGACACTGGACAAATATGACAGTGTTCTGTATGTGAGTGACACTGGACAAATACGACAGTGTTCTGTATGTGAGTGAATCTGGACAAATACGGCAGGATTCCCTATGTGAGTGAATCTGGACAAATACGGCAGGATTCCGTACGTTACTGACACTGGACAAATACGCTAGTGTTATATATATGATTGACACTGCATATATACAGCACTGCTCTGTATGTGACTGACACTGAACAAATACGGCAGTGTTCTGTACGTGATTGACAATGGACAAATATGGCAGTGTTCTGTATGTGATTGACACTGCATAAATACAGCAGTATTCTGTATGTCACTGACACTGGACAAGTACGACAGTGTTCTGTATGCGATTGACACTGGACAAATACGGCAGTGTTCTGCATGTGAGGGACACTGGACAAATACGGCAGTGTTCTGTACATGACTGACACTGGTCAATTACGGCAGTGTTCTGTATGTAACTGACACTGGATAAATACGGCAGTTTTCTGTATGTGACTGACACTGGAGAAATACAGCAGTGTTCTGTATGTGATTGACACTGGACAAATACGGCAGTGTTCTGTATGTGATTGACACTGGACAAATACGGGAGTATTCTGTATGTGCCTGGCACTGGACAAATACGGCAGTGTTCTGTATGTGACTGACACTAGACAAATATGGCAGTGTTCTTTATGTGACTGACACTAGACAAATATGGCAGTGTTCTGTATGTGACTGACACTAGACAAATATGGCAGTGTTCTGTATGTGACTGACACTAGACAAACATGGCAGTGTTCTTTATGTGACTGACACTAGACAAATATGGCAGTATTCTGTATGTGATTGACACTGGACAAATACGGCAATGTTCTTTATTGAATGACACTGAACAAATACGGCAGTATTCTGTATGTGATTGACACTGGACAAGTACGACAGTGTTCTGTATGTGACTGACACTGGATAAATACGGCAGTGTTCTGTATGTGACTGACACTGGAGAAATACAGCAGTGTTCTGTATGTGATTGACACTGGACAAATACGGCAGTGTTCTGTATGTGACTGACACTGGACAAATACGGGAGTATTCTGTATGTGCCTGGCACTGGACAAATACGGCAGTGTGCTGCATGTGACTGACACTGGACAAATACGGGAGTATTCTGTACGTGCCTGACACTGGACAAATACGGCAGTGTTCTGCATGTGACTGACAGCGGACACATTCGTCAGTGTTCTGTATGTGAGTGACACTGGACAAGGATGACAGTGTTCTGTATGTGACTGACAGCGGACACATTCGTCAGTATTCTGTATGTGATTGACACTGGACAAATTTGGCGGTGTTCTTTATGTGTGTGAATCTGGACAAATGTGACAGTATTCTGTATGTGATTGACACTGGATAAATACAGCAGTATTCTGTATGTGAGTGACACTCGACAAACACGGCAGTGTTCTGTATGTGACTGACACGGGGCAAGTACGGAAGTGCTCTGAATGCGACTGACACTGGACAAGTACAACAGTGTTCTGTATGTGAGTGACACTGGACAAATACAACAGTGTTCTGTATGTGAGTGACACTGGACAAATACAACAGTATTCTGTATGTGATTGACACTGGACAAATACAACAGTATTCTATTTGTGAGTGACACTGGACAAATACAACAGTATTCTATTTGTCAGTGACACTTGACAAATACAACAGTATTCTATTTGTGAGTGACACTTGACAAATACGACAGTATTCTGTATGTGAGTGACACTGGACAAATATGACAGTGTTCTGTATGTGAGTGACACTGGACAAATACGACAGTGTTCTGTATGTGAGTGAATCTGGACAAATACGGCAGGATTCCCTATGTGAGTGAATCTGGACAAATACGGCAGGATTCCGTACGTTACTGACACTGGACAAATACGCTAGTGTTATATATATGATTGACACTGCATATATACAGCACTGCTCTGTATGTGACTGACACTGAACAAATACGGCAGTGTTCTGTACGTGATTGACAATGGACAAATATGGCAGTGTTCTGTATGTGATTGACACTGCATAAATACAGCAGTATTCTGTATGTCACTGACACTGGACAAGTACGACAGTGTTCTGTATGCGATTGACACTGGACAAATACGGCAGTGTTCTGCATGTGAGGGACACTGGACAAATACGGCAGTGTTCTGTACATGACTGACACTGGTCAATTACGGCAGTGTTCTGTATGTAACTGACACTGGATAAATACGGCAGTTTTCTGTATGTGACTGACACTGGAGAAATACAGCAGTGTTCTGTATGTGATTGACACTGGACAAATACGGCAGTGTTCTGTATGTGATTGACACTGGACAAATACGGGAGTATTCTGTATGTGCCTGGCACTGGACAAATACGGCAGTGTGCTGCATGTGACTGACACTGGACAAATACGGGAGTATTCTGTACATGCCTGACACTGGACAAATACGGCAGTGTTCTGCATGTGACTGACAGCGGACACATTCGTCAGTGTTCTGTATGTGAGTGACACTGGACAAGGATGACAGTGTTCTGTATGTGACTGACAGCGGACACATTCGTCAGTATTCTGTATGTGATTGACACTGGACAAATTTGGCGGTGTTCTTTATGTGTGTGAATCTGGACAAATGTGACAGTATTCTGTATGTGATTGACACTGGATAAATACAGCAGTATTCTGTAGGTGAGTGACACTCGACAAACACGGCAGTGTTCTGTATGTGACTGACACGGGGCAAGTACGGAAGTGCTCTGAATGTGACTGACACTGGACAAGTACAACAGTGTTCTGTATGTGAGTGACACTGGACAAATACAACAGTGTTCTGTATGTGAGTGACACTGGACAAATACAACAGTATTCTGTATGTGAGTGACACTGGTCAAATACAACAGTATTCTGTATGTGAGTGATCCTGGACAAATACAACAGTATTCTATTTGTGAGTGACACTGGACAAATACAACAGTATTCTATTTGTCAGTGACACTTGACAAATACAACAGTATTCTATTTGTGAGTGACACTTGACAAATACGACAGTATTCTGTATGTGAGTGACACTGGACAAATATGACAGTGTTCTGTATGTGAGTGACACTGGACAAATACGACAGTGTTCTGTATGTGAGTGAATCTGGACAAATACGGCAGGATTCCCTATGTGAGTGAATCTGGACAAATACGGCAGGATTCCGTACGTTACTGACACTGGACAAATACGCTAATGTTATATATATGATTGACACTGCATATATACAGCACTGCTCTGTATGTGACTGACACTGAACAAATACGGCAGTGCTCTGTATGTGATTGACAATGGACAAATACGGCAGTGTTCTGTATGTGATTGACACTGCATAAATACAGCAGTATTCTGTATGTCACTGACACTGGACAAGTACGACAGTGTTCTGTATGCGACTGACACTGGACAAATACGGCAGTGTTCTGCATGTGAGGGACACTGGACAAATACGGCAGTGTTCTGTATATGACTGACACTGGACAAATACGGCAGTGTTTTGCATGTGAGGGACACTGGACAAATACGGCAGTGTTCTGTATATGACTGACACTGGACAAAAACGGCAGTGTTCTATATGTGATTGACACTGGACAAATCCGGCAGTGTTCTGTAGGTGAGTGACACTGGACAAATCCCGCAGTGTTCTGTATGTGACTGACACTAGACAAATATGGCAGTGTTCTGTATGTGACTGACACTAGACAAATATGGCAGTGTTCTTTATGTGACTGACACTAGACAAATATGGCAGTGTTCTGTATGTGACTGACACTAGACAAATATGGCAGTGTTCTGTATGTGACTGACACTAGACAAATATGGCAGTGTTCTTTATGTGACTGACGCTAGACAAATATGGCAGTGTTCTGTATGTGACTGACACTGGACAAATACAGCAGTATTCTGTATGTGATTGATACTGGACATATACGGCAGTGTTCTGTATGTGATTGACACTGGATAAATACGGCAGTGTTCTGTAGGGGATTGACGTTGGACAAATACGACAGTATTCTGTATGTGACTGACACTGGATAAATACGGCAGTGTTCTGTATGTGACTGACACTGGACAAATACGGGCGTATTCTGTATGTGCCTGACACTGGACAAATACGGCAGTGTTCTGCACGTGACTGACAGCGGACACATTCGTCAGTATTCTGTATGTGATTGACACTGGACAAAGTCGGCGGTGTCCTGTATGTGGGTGAATCTGGACAAATGCGACAGTGTTCTGTATGTGATTTACACGGGATAAATACAGCAGTATTCTGTATGTGAGTGACACTCGACAAACACGGCAGTGTTCTGTATGTGACTGACACGGGGCAAATACGGCAGTGTTCTGTATGTGACTGACACTGGACAAGTACAACAGCGTTCCGTATGTGAGTGACACTTGACAAATACGACAGTATTCTGTATGTGAGTGACTCTGGACAAATACGGCAGTGTTCTGTATGTGAGTGACACTGGGCAAATACAACAGTGTTTTGTATGTGAGTGACACTGGACAAATACGACAGTATTGTGTATATGAGTGACACTGGACAAATACAACAGTATTCTATTTGTGAGTGACACTTGACAAATACGACAGTATTCTGTATGTGAGTGACACTGGGCAAATACGACAGTATTCTGTATGTGAGTGACACTGGACAAATACGACAGTGTTCTGTATGTGAGTGACACTGGACAAGTCCAACAGTGTTCTGTACGTGAGTGAATCTGGACAAATACGGCAGGATTCCGTATGTGAGTGACACTGGACAAATACGGTAGTGTTTTGTATATGATTGACACTCGACAAATACGACAGTGTTCTGTATGTGAGTGAAACTGGACAAATACAACAGTATTCTATTATGTGACTGACACTGGACAAATACGACAGTGTTCTGGATGTGAGTAACACTGGACAAATATGACAGTGTTCTGTATGTGACTGACACTGGACAAATATGGTAGTGTTTTGTATATGATTGACACTGCATAAATACAGCAGTGTTCTGTATGTGACTGACACTGGATAAATACGGCAGTGTTCTGTATGTGATTGACACTGGACAAATATGGCACTGTCCTGTATGTGATTGACACTGGACAAATACGGCAGTTTTCTGTATGTGATTGACAATGGACAAATACGGCAGTGTTCTGTATGTGACTGACACTGGATAAATACGGCAGTTTTCTGTATGTGACTGACACTGGACAAATACGGAAGTGTTCTGTATGTGACTGACACTGGACAAATACGGGAGTGTTCTGTATGCGATTGACACTGGACAAATACAACAGTGTTGTGAATGTGAGTGAAACTGGACAAATACAACAGTATTCTATTAAGTGACTGACACTGAACAAATACGACAGTATTCTGTATGTGAGTAACACTGGACAAGTACAACAGTATTCTGTATGTGAGTGACACTGGACAAATACGACAGTGTTCTGTATGTGACTGACACTGGACAAATACGGTAGTGTTTTGTATATGATTGACACTGCATAAATACAGCAGTGTTCTGTATGTGATTGACAATGGACAAATACGGCAGTGTTCTGTATGTGACTGACACTGGATAAATACGGCAGTGTTCTGTATGTGACTGACACTGGACAAATACGGCAGTGTTCTGTATGTGATTGACACTGGACAAATTTGGCGGTGTTCTTTATGTGTGTGAATCTGGACAAATGTGACAGTATTCTGTACGTGATTGACACTGGATAAATACAGCAGTATTCTGTATGTGAGTGACACTCGACAAACACGGCAGTGTTCTGTATGTGACTGACACGGGGCAAGTACGGCAGTGCTCTGAATGCGACTGACACTGGACAAGTACAACAGTGTTCTGTATGTGAGTGACACTGGACAAATACAACAGTGTTCTGTATGTGAGTGACACTGGACAAATACAACAGTATTCTGTATGTGAGTGACACTGGACAAATACAACAGTATTCTATTTGTGAGTGACACTGGACAAATACAACAGTATTCTATTTGTCAGTGACACTTGACAAATACAACAGTATTCTATTTGTGAGTGACACTTGACAAATACGACAGTATTCTGTATGTGAGTGACACTGGACAAATATGACAGTGTTCTGTATGTGAGTGACACTGGACAAATACGACAGTGTTCTGTATGTGAGTGAATCTGGACAAATACGGCAGGATTCCCTATGTGAGTGAATCTGGACAAATACGGCAGGATTCCGTACGTTACTGACACTGGACAAATACGCTAGTGTTATATATATGATTGACATTGCATATATACAGCACTGCTCTGTATGTGACTGACACTGAACAAATACGGCAGTGTTCTGTATGTGATTGACAATGGACAAATATGGCAGTGTTCTGTATGTGTCCTGCATAAATACAGCAGTATTCTGTATGTCACTGACACTGGACAAGTACGACAGTGTTCTGTATGCGATTGACACTGGACAAATACGGCAGTGTTCTGCATGTGAGGGACACTGGACAAATACGGCAGTGTTCTGTACATGACTGACACTGGACAAATACGGCAGTGTTCTGTATGTGACTGACACTGGATAAATACGGCAGTGTTCTGTATGTGACTGACACTGGAGAAGTACAGCAGTGTTCTGTGTGTGATTGACACTGGACAAGTACGACAGTGTTCTGTATGCGATTGACACTGGACAAATACGGCAGTGTTCTGCATGTGAGGGACACTGGACAAATACGGCAGTGTTCTGTATATGACTGACACTGGACAAATACGGCAGTGTTCTGCATGTGAGGGACACTGGACAAATACGGCAGTGTTCTGTATATGACTGACACTGGACAAAAACGGCAGTGTTCTATATGTGATTGACACTGGACAAATCCGGCAGTGTTCTGTAGGTGAGTGACACTGGACAAATCCCGCAGTGTTCTGTATGTGACTGACACTAGACAAATATGGCAGTGTTCTGTATGTGACTGACACTAGACAAATATGGCAGTGTTCTTTATGTGACTGACACTAGACAAATATGGCAGTGTTCTGTATGTGACTGACACTAGACAAATATAGCAGTGTTCTGTATGTGACTGACACTAGACAAATATGGCAGTGTTCTTTATGTGACTGACACTAGACAAATATGGCAGTGTTCTGTATGTGACTGACACTAGACAAATCCGGCAGTATTCCGTATGTGATTGACACTGGACAAATACGGCAGTGTTTTGTATGTGATTGACACTGCATAAATACAGCAATGTTCTTTATTGAATGACACTGAACAAATACGGCAGTATTCTGTATGTGATTGACACTGGACAAGTACGACAGTGTTCTGTATGTGACTGGCACTGGACAAATACAACAGTGTTCTGTATGTGATTGACACTGGACAAATATGGCACTGTCCTATATGTGATTGACACTGGATAAATACGGCAGTATTCTGTATGTGAGCGACACTCGACAAACACGGCAGTGTTCTGTATGTGACTGACACGGGGCAAATATAACAGTATTCTGTATGTGAGTGACACTGGACAAATACGACAGTGTTCTGTATGTGAGTGACACTGGATAAATACAGCAGTATTCTGTATGTGAGCGACACTCGACAAACACGGCAGTGTTCTGTATGTGACTGACACGGGGCAAATATAACAGTATTCTGTATGTGAGTGACACTGGACAAATACGACAGTGTTCTGTATGTGCGTGACACTGGACAAACATGACAGTGTTCTGTATGTGACTGACACTGGACAAATACGGCAGTGTTCTTTACGTGAGTGAACCTGGACAAATACAGCAGTGGTCTGTATGTGACTGACACTTGACAAATACGGCAGTGTGCTGCATGTGACTGACACTGGACAAATACGGGAGTATTCTGTACGTGCCTGACACTGGACAAACACGGCAGTGTTCTGTATGTGACTGACACGGGGCAAATATAACAGTATTCTGTATGTGAGTGACACTGGACAAATACGACAGTGTTCTGTATGTGAGTGACACTGGATAAATACAGCAGTATTCTGTATGTGAGCGACACTCGACAAACACGGCAGTGTTCTGTATGTGACTGACACGGGGCAAATATAACAGTATTCTGTATGTGAGTGACACTGGACAAATACGACAGTGTTCTGTATGTGCGTGACACTGGACAAACATGACAGTGTTCTGTATGTGACTGACACTGGACAAATACGGCAGTGTTCTTTACGTGAGTGAACCTGGACAAATACAGCAGTGGTCTGTATGTGACTGACACTTGACAAATACGGCAGTGTGCTGCATGTGACTGACACTGGACAAATGCGGGAGTATTCTGTACGTGCCTGACACTGGACAAATACGGCAGTGTTCTGCATGTGACTGACAGCGGACACATTCGTCAGTGTTCTGTATGTGAGTGACACTGGACAAGGATGACAGTGTTCTGTATGTGACTGACAGCGGACACATTCGTCAGTATTCTGTATGTGATTGACAATGGACAAATTTGGCGGTGTTCTTTATGTGTGTGAATCTGGACAAATGTGACAGTATTCTGTATGTGATTGACACTGGATAAATACAGCAGTATTCTGTATGTGAGTGACACTCGACAAACACGGCAGTGTTCTGTATGTGACTGACACTGGACAAATACGGGCGTATTCTGTATGTGCCTGACACTGGACAAATACGGCAGTGTTCTGCACGTGACTGACAGCGGACACATTCGTCAGTATTCTGTATGTGATTGACACTGGACAAAGTCGGCGGTGTCCTGTATGTGGGTGAATCTGGACAAATGCGACAGTGTTCTGTATGTGATTTACACGGGATAAATACAGCAGTATTCTGTATGTGAGTGACACTCGACAAACACGGCAGTGTTCTGTATGTGACTGACACGGGGCAAATACGGCAGTGTTCTGTATGTGACTGACACTGGACAAGTACAACAGCGTTCCGTATGTGAGTGACACTTGACAAATACGACAGTATTCTGTATGTGAGTGACTCTGGACAAATACGGCAGTGTTCTGTATGTGAGTGACACTGGGCAAATACAACAGTGTTTTGTATGTGAGTGACACTGGACAAATACGACAGTATTGTGTATATGAGTGACACTGGACAAATACAACAGTATTCTATTTGTGAGTGACACTTGACAAATACGACAGTATTCTGTATGTGAGTGACACTGGGCAAATACGACAGTATTCTGTATGTGAGTGACACTGGACAAATACGACAGTGTTCTGTATGTGAGTGACACTGGACAAGTCCAACAGTGTTCTGTACGTGAGTGAATCTGGACAAATACGGCAGGATTCCGTATGTGAGTGACACTGGACAAATACGGTAGTGTTTTGTATATGATTGACACTCGACAAATACGACAGTGTTCTGTATGTGAGTGAAACTGGACAAATACAACAGTATTCTATTATGTGACTGACACTGGACAAATACGACAGTGTTCTGGATGTGAGTAACACTGGACAAATATGACAGTGTTCTGTATGTGACTGACACTGGACAAATATGGTAGTGTTTTGTATATGATTGACACTGCATAAATACAGCAGTGTTCTGTATGTGACTGACACTGGATAAATACGGCAGTGTTCTGTATGTGATTGACACTGGACAAATATGGCACTGTCCTGTATGTGATTGACACTGGACAAATACGGCAGTTTTCTGTATGTGATTGACAATGGACAAATACGGCAGTGTTCTGTATGTGACTGACACTGGATAAATACGGCAGTTTTCTGTATGTGACTGACACTGGACAAATACGGAAGTGTTCTGTATGTGACTGACACTGGACAAATACGGGAGTGTTCTGTATGCGATTGACACTGGACAAATACAACAGTGTTGTGAATGTGAGTGAAACTGGACAAATACAACAGTATTCTATTAAGTGACTGACACTGAACAAATACGACAGTATTCTGTATGTGAGTAACACTGGACAAGTACAACAGTATTCTGTATGTGAGTGACACTGGACAAATACGACAGTGTTCTGTATGTGACTGACACTGGACAAATACGGTAGTGTTTTGTATATGATTGACACTGCATAAATACAGCAGTGTTCTGTATGTGATTGACAATGGACAAATACGGCAGTGTTCTGTATGTGACTGACACTGGATAAATACGGCAGTGTTCTGTATGTGACTGACACTGGACAAATACGGCAGTGTTCTGTATGTGATTGACACTGGACAAATTTGGCGGTGTTCTTTATGTGTGTGAATCTGGACAAATGTGACAGTATTCTGTATGTGATTGACACTGGATAAATACAGCAGTATTCTGTATGTGAGTGACACTCGACAAACACGGCAGTGTTCTGTATGTGACTGACACGGGGCAAGTACGGCAGTGCTCTGAATGCGACTGACACTGGACAAGTACAACAGTGTTCTGTATGTGAGTGACACTGGACAAATACAACAGTGTTCTGTATGTGAGTGACACTGGACAAATACAACAGTATTCTGTATGTGAGTGACACTGGACAAATACAACAGTATTCTATTTGTGAGTGACACTGGACAAATACAACAGTATTCTATTTGTCAGTGACACTTGACAAATACAACAGTATTCTATTTGTGAGTGACACTTGACAAATACGACAGTATTCTGTATGTGAGTGACACTGGACAAATATGACAGTGTTCTGTATGTGAGTGACACTGGACAAATACGACAGTGTTCTGTATGTGAGTGAATCTGGACAAATACGGCAGGATTCCCTATGTGAGTGAATCTGGACAAATACGGCAGGATTCCGTACGTTACTGACACTGGACAAATACGCTAGTGTTATATATATGATTGACACTGCATATATACAGCACTGCTCTGTATGTGACTGACACTGAACAAATACGGCAGTGTTCTGTATGTGATTGACAATGGACAAATATGGCAGTGTTCTGTATGTGTCCTGCATAAATACAGCAGTATTCTGTATGTCACTGACACTGGACAAGTACGACAGTGTTCTGTATGCGATTGACACTGGACAAATACGGCAGTGTTCTGCATGTGAGGGACACTGGACAAATACGGCAGTGTTCTGTACATGACTGACACTGGACAAATACGGCAGTGTTCTGTATGTGACTGACACTGGATAAATACGGCAGTGTTCTGTATGTGACTGACACTGGAGAAATACAGCAGTGTTCTGTGTGTGATTGACACTGGACAAGTACGACAGTGTTCTGTATGCGATTGACACTGGACAAATACGGCAGTGTTCTGCATGTGAGGGACACTGGACAAATACGGCAGTGTTCTGTATATGACTGACACTGGACAAATACGGCAGTGTTCTGCATGTGAGGGACACTGGACAAATACGGCAGTGTTCTGTATATGACTGACACTGGACAAAAACGGCAGTGTTCTATATGTGATTGACACTGGACAAATCCGGCAGTGTTCTGTAGGTGAGTGACACTGGACAAATCCCGCAGTGTTCTGTATGTGACTGACACTAGACAAATATGGCAGTGTTCTGTATGTGACTGACACTAGACAAATATGGCAGTGTTCTTTATGTGACTGACACTAGACAAATATGGCAGTGTTCTGTATGTGACTGACACGAGACAAATATGGCAGTGTTCTGTATGTGACTGACACTAGACAAATATGGCAGTGTTCTTTATGTGACTGACACTAGACAAATATGGCAGTGTTCTGTATGTGACTGACACTAGACAAATCCGGCAGTATTCCGTATGTGATTGACACTGGACAAATACGGCAGTGTTTTGTATGTGATTGACACTGCATAAATACAGCAATGTTCTTTATTGAATGACACTGAACAAATACGGCAGTATTCTGTATGTGATTGACACTGGACAAGTACGACAGTGTTCTGTATGTGACTGGCACTGGACAAATACAACAGTGTTCTGTACGTGATTGACACTGGACAAATATGGCACTGTCCTATATGTGATTGACACTGGATAAATACGGCAGTATTCTGTATGTGAGCGACACTCGACAAACACGGCAGTGTTCTGTATGTGACTGACACGGGGCAAATATAACAGTATTCTGTATGTGAGTGACACTGGACAAATACGACAGTGTTCTGTATGTGAGTGACACTGGATAAATACAGCAGTATTCTGTATGTGAGCGACACAGGACAAACACGGCGGTGTTCTGTATGTGACTGACACGGGGCAAATATAACAGTATTCTGTATGTGAGTGACACTGGACAAATACGACAGTGTTCTGTATGCGCGTGACACTGGACAAACATGACAGTGTTCTGTATGTGACTGACACTGGACAAATACGGCAGTGTTCTTTACGTGAGTGAACCTGGACAAATACAGCAGTGGTCTGTATGTGACTGACACTTGACAAATACGGCAGTGTGCTGCATGTGACTGACACTGGACAAATACGGGAGTATTCTGTACGTGCCTGACACTGGACAAACACGGCAGTGTTCTGTATGTGACTGACACGGGGCAAATATAACAGTATTCTGTATGTGAGTGACACTGGACAAATACGACAGTGTTCTGTATGTGAGTGACACTGGATAAATACAGCAGTATTCTGTATGTGAGCGACACTCGACAAACACGGCAGTGTTCTGTATGTGACTGACACGGGGCAAATATAACAGTATTCTGTATGTGAGTGACACTGGACAAATACGACAGTGTTCTGTATGTGCGTGACACTGGACAAACATGACAGTGTTCTGTATGTGACTGACACTGGACAAATACGGCAGTGTTCTTTACGTGAGTGAACCTGGACAAATACAGCAGTGGTCTGTATGTGACTGACACTTGACAAATACGGCAGTGTGCTGCGTGTGACTGACACTGGACAAATACGGGAGTATTCTGTACGTGCCTGACACTGGACAAATACGGCAGTGTTCTGCATGTGACTGACAGCGGACACATTCGTCAGTGTTCTGTATGTGAGTGACACTGGACAAGGATGACAGTGTTCTGTATGTGACTGACAGCGGACACATTCGTCAGTATTCTGTATGTGATTGACAATGGACAAATTTGGCGGTGTTCTTTATGTGTGTGAATCTGGACAAATGTGACAGTATTCTGTATGTGATTGACACTGGATAAATACAGCAGTATTCTGTATGTGAGTGACACTCGACAAACACGGCAGTGTTCTGTATGTGACTGACACGGGGCAAGTACGGCAGTGCTCTGAATGCGACTGACACTGGACAAGTACAACAGTGTTCTGTATGTGAGTGACACTGGACAAATACAACAGTGTTCTGTATGTGAGTGACACTGGACAAATACAACAGTATTCTGTATGTGAGTGACACTGGACAAATACAACAGTATTCTATTTGTGAGTGACACTGGACAAATACAACAGTATTCTATTTGTCAGTGACACTTGACAAATACAACAGTATTCTATTTGTGAGTGACACTTGACAAATACGACAGTATTCTGTATGTGAGTGACACTGGACAAATATGACAGTGTTCTGTATGTGAGTGACACTGGACAAATACGACAGTGTTCTGTATGTGAGTGAATCTGGACAAATACGGCAGGATTCCCTATGTGAGTGAATCTGGACAAATACGGCAGGATTCCGTACGTTACTGACACTGGACAAATACGCTAGTGTTATATATATGATTGACACTGCATATATACAGCACTGCTCTGTATGTGACTGACACTGAACAAATACGGCAGTGTTCTGTATGTGATTGACAATGGACAAATATGGCAGTGTTCTGTATGTGTGCTGCATAAATACAGCAGTATTCTGTATGTCACTGACACTGGACAAGTACGACAGTGTTCTGTATGCGATTGACACTGGACAAATACGGCAGTGTTCTGCATGTGAGGGACACTGGACAAATACGGCAGTGTTCTGTACATGACTGACACTGGACAAATACGGCAGTGTTCTGTATGTGACTGACACTGGATAAATACGGCAGTGTTCTGTATGTGACTGACACTGGAGAAATACAGCAGTGTTCTGTATGTGATTGACACTGGACAAGTACGACAGTGTTCTGTATGCGATTGACACTGGACAAATACGGCAGTGTTCTGCATGTGAGGGACACTGGACAAATACGGCAGTGTTCTGTATATGACTGACACTGGACAAATACGGCAGTGTTCTGCATGTGAGGGACACTGGACAAATACGGCAGTGTTCTGTATATGACTGACACTGGACAAATCCGGCAGTGTTCTGTAGGTGAGTGACACTGGACAAATCCCGCAGTGTTCTGTATGTGACTGACACTAGACAAATATGGCAGTGTTCTGTATGTGACTGACACTAGACAAATATGGCAGTGTTCTTTATGTGACTGACACTAGACAAATATGGCAGTGTTCTGTATGTGACTGACACTAGACAAATATGGCAGTGTTCTTTATGTAACTGACACTAGACAAATATGGCAGTGTTCTGTATGTGACTGACACTAGACAAATATGGCAGTGTTCTGTATGTGACTGACACTAGACAAATCCGGCAGTATTCCGTATGTGATTGACACTGGACAAATACGGCAGTGTTTTGTATGTGATTGACACTGCATAAATACAGCAATGTTCTTTATTGAATGACACTGAACAAATACGGCAGTATTCTGTATGTGATTGACACTGGACAAGTACGACAGTGTTCTGTATGTGACTGGCACTGGACAAATACAACAGTGTTCTGTATGTGATTGACACTGGACAAATATGGCACTGTCCTATATGTGATTGACACTGGATAAATACGGCAGTATTCTGTATGTGAGCGACACTTGACAAACACGGCAGTGTTCTGTATGTGACTGACACGGGGCAAATATAACAGTATTCTGTATGTGAGTGACACTGGACAAATACGACAGTGTTCTGTATGTGAGTGACACTGGATAAATACAGCAGTATTCTGTATGTGAGCGACACTCGACAAACACGGCAGTGTTCTGTATGTGACTGACACGGGGCAAATATAACAGTATTCTGTATGTGAGTGACACTGGACAAATACGACAGTGTTGTGTATGTGCGTGACACTGGACAAACATGACAGTGTTCTGTATGTGACTGACACTGGACAAATACGGCAGTGTTCTTTACGTGAGTGAACCTGGACAAATACAGCAATGGTCTGTATGTGACTGACACTTGACAAATACGGCAGTGTTCTGTATGTGAGTGACACTGGACAAATACGGCAGTGTCCTGTACGTGATTGACAATGGACAAAAAAACGACAGTTTTCTGCATGTGATTGACACTGGACAAATACGGCAGTATTGTGTATGTGATTGATACTGGACATAAACGGCAGTGTTCTGTATGTGATTGACACTGGACAAATACGGCAGTGTTCTGTAAGTGATTGACACTGGACAATTACGGCAGTGTTCTGTATGTGATTGACACTGGACAAATACGGCAGTGTTTTGTATGTGATTGACACTGCATAAATACAGCAATGTTCTTTATTGAATGACACTGAACAAATACGGCAGTATTCTGTATGTGATTGACACTGGACAAGTACGACAGTGTTCTGTATGTGACTGGCACTGGACAAATACAACAGTGTTCTGTATGTGATTGACACTGGACAAATATGGCACTGTCCTATATGTGATTGACACTGGATAAATACGGCAGTATTCTGTATGTGAGCGACACTTGACAAACACGGCAGTGTTCTGTATGTGACTGACACGGGGCAAATATAACAGTATTCTGTATGTGAGTGACACTGGACAAATACGACAGTGTTCTGTATGTGAGTGACACTGGATAAATACAGCAGTATTCTGTATGTGAGCGACACTCGACAAACACGGCAGTGTTCTGTATGTGACTGACACGGGGCAAATATAACAGTATTCTGTATGTGAGTGACACTGGACAAATACGACAGTGTTCTGTATGTGCGTGACACTGGACAAACATGACAGTGTTCTGTATGTGACTGACACTGGACAAATACGGCAGTGTTCTTTACGTGAGTGAACCTGGACAAATACAGCAATGGTCTGTATGTGACTGACACTTGACAAATACGGCAGTGTTCTGTATGTGAGTGACACTGGACAAATACGGCAGTATTGTGTATGTGATTGATACTGGACATAAACGGCAGTGTTCTGTATGTGATTGACACTGGACAAATACGGCAGTGTTCTGTAAGTGATTGACACTGGACAAATACGGCAGTGTTCTGTATGTGATTGACACTGGACAAATACGGCAGTGTTTTGTATGTGATTGACACTGCATAA
Source organism: Carcharodon carcharias (assembly GCF_017639515.1). Lineage (NCBI taxonomy): Eukaryota > Metazoa > Chordata > Chondrichthyes > Lamniformes > Lamnidae > Carcharodon > Carcharodon carcharias. The sequence continues at coordinate 67,528,229 of NC_054467.1, read as the reverse complement.
ATACAGCAATGTTCTTTATTGAATGACACTGAACAAATACGGCAGTATTCTGTATGTGATTGACACTGGACAAGTACGACAGTGTTCTGTATGTGACTGGCACTGGACAAATATGGCACTGTCCTATATGTGATTGACACTGGATAAATACGGCAGTATTCTGTATGTGAGCGACACTTGACAAACACGGCAGTGTTCTGTATGTGACTGACACGGGGCAAATATAACAGTATTCTGTATGTGAGTGACACTGGACAAATACGACAGTGTTCTGTATGTGAGTGACACTGGATAAATACAGCAGTATTCTGTATGTGAGCGACACTCGACAAACACGGCAGTGTTCTGTATGTGACTGACACGGGGCAAATATAACAGTATTCTGTATGTGAGTGACACTGGACAAATACGACAGTGTTCTGTATGTGCGTGACACTGGACAAACATGACAGTGTTCTGTATGTGACTGACACTGGACAAATACGGCAGTGTTCTTTACGTGAGTGAACCTGGACAAATACAGCAGTGGTCTGTATGTGACTGACACTTGACAAATACGGCAGTGTTCTGTATGTGAGTGACACTGGACAAATACGGCAGTGTCCTGTACGTGATTGACAATGGACAAAAAAACGACAGTTTTCTGCATGTGATTGACACTGGACAAATACGGCAGTATTGTGTATGTGATTGATACTGGACATAAACGGCAGTGTTCTGTATGTGATTGACACTGGACAAATACGGCAGTGTTCTGTAAGTGATTGACACTGGACAATTACGGCAGTGTTCTGTATGTGATTGACACTGGACAAAAAGGCAGTGTTTTGTATGTGATTGACACTGCATAAATACGGCAGTGTTCTGTATGTGAGTGACACTGGACAAATACAGCAATGTTCTGTATGTGACTGACACTGGACAAATACGGCAGTATTCTGTATGTGATTGACAATGGACAAATACGGCAGTATTCTGTATGTGAGTGACACTGGACAAGCATGACAGTGTTCTGTATGTGACTGGCACTGGACAAAGACGACAGTGTTCTGTATGTGATTGACATTGGACAAATACGGCACTGTCCTATATGTGATTGACACTGGACAAATACGGCAGTTTTCTTTATGTGATTAACACTGGACAAATACGGCAGTGTTCTGTAAGTGATTGACACTGGACAAATACAGCAGTATTGTGTATGTGATTGATACTGGACATATACGGCAGTGTTCTGTATGTGATTGACACTGGATAAATACGGCAGTGTTCTGTAGGGGATTGACGTTGGACAAATACGACAGTATTCTGTATGTGGCTGACACTGGATAAATACGGCAGTGTTCTGTATGTGACTGACACTGGACAAATACGCGCGTATTCTGTATGTGCCTGACACTGGACAAATACGGCAGTGTTCTGCACGTGACTGACAGCGGACACATTCTTCAGTATTCTGTATGTGATTGACACTGGACAAAGTCGGCGGTGTCCTGTATGTGGGTGAATCTGGACAAATGCGACAGTGTTCTGTATGTGATTTACACGGGATAAATACAGCAGTATTCTGTATGTGAGTGACACTCGACAAACACGGCAGTGTTCTGTATGTGACTGACACGGGGCAAATACGGCAGTGTTCTGTATGTGACTGACACTGGACAAGTACAACAGCGTTCCGTATGTGAGTGACACTTGACAAATACGACAGTATTCTGTATGTGAGTGACTCTGGACAAATACGGCAGTGTTCTGTATGTGAGTGACACTGGGCAAATACAACAGTGTTTTGTATGTGAGTGACACTGGACAAATACGACAATATTGTGTATATGAGTGACACTGGACAAATACAACAGTATTCTATTTGTGAGTGACACTTGACAAATACGACAGTATTCTGTATGTGAGTGACACTGGACAAATACGACAGTATTCTGTATGTGAGTGACACTGGACAAATACGACAGTGTTCTGTATGTGAGTGACACTGGACAAATACGGTAGTGTTTTGTATATGATTGACACTCGACAAATACGACAGTGTTCTGTATGTGAGTGAAACTGGACAAATACAACAGTATTCTATTATGTGACTGACACTGAACAAATACGACAGTATTCTGTATGTGAGTAACACTGGACAAGTACAACAGTATTCTGTATGTGAGTGACACTGGACAAATACGACAGTGTTCTGGATGTGAGTAACACTGGACAAATATGACAGTGTTCTGTATGTGACTGACACTGGACAAATATGGTAGTGTTTTGTATATGATTGACACTGCATAAAAACAGCAGTGTTCTGTATGTGACTGACACTGGATAAATACGGCAGTGTTCTGTATGTGACTGACACTGGACAAATTCAGCAGTGTTCTGTATGTGATTGATAATGGACAAATACGGCAGTGTTCTGTATGTGACTGACACTGGATAAATACGGCAGTGTTCTGTATGTGACTGACACTGGACAAATACGGCAGTGTTCTGTATGTGACTGACACTGGACAAAGTCGGCGGTGTTCTGTATGTGGGTGAAGCTGGACAAATGCGACAGTGTTCTGTATGTGATTTACACGGGATAAATACAGCAGTATTGTGTATGTGAGTGACACTCGACAAACACGGCAGTGTTCTGTATGTGACTGACACGGGGCAAATACGGCAGTGTTCTGTATGTGACTGACACTGGACAAGTACAACAGCGTTCTGTATGTGAGTGACACTTGACAAACACGACAGTATTCTGTATGTGAGTGACTCTGGACAAATACGGCAGTGTTCTGTATGTGAGTGACACTGGGCAAATACAACAGTGTTTTGTATGTGAGTGACACTGGACAAATACGACAGTATTGTGTATATGAGTGACACTGGACAAATACAACAGTATTCTATTTGTGAGTGACACTTGACAAATACGACAGTATTCTGTATGTGAGTGACACTGGACAAATACGACAGTATTCTGTATGTGAGTGACACTGGACAAATACGACAGTGTTCTGTATGTGAGTGACACTGGACAAGTCCAACAGTGTTCTGTACGTGAGTGAATCTGGACAAATACGGCAGGATTCCGTATGTGAGTGACACTGGACAAATACGGTAGTGTTTTGTATATGATTGACACTCGACAAATACGACAGTGTTCTGTATGTGAGTGAAACTGGACAAATACAACAGTATTCTATTATGTGACTGACACTGAACAAATACGACAGTATTCTGTATGTGAGTAACACTGGACAAGTACAACAGTATTCTGTATGTGAGTGACACTGGACAAATACAACAGTGTTCTGGATGTGAGTAACACTGGACAAATATGACAGTGTTCTGTATGTGACTGACACTGGACAAATATGGTAGTGTTTTGTATATGATTGACACTGCATAAATACAGCAGTGTTCTGTATGTGACTGACACTGGATAAATACGGCAGTGTTCTGTATGTGACTGACACTGGACAAATTCAGCAGTGTTCTGTATGTGATTGATAATGGACAAATACGGCAGTGTTCTGTATGTGACTGACACTGGATAAATACGGCAGTGTTCTGTATGTGACTGACACTGGACAAATACGGCAGTGTTCTGTATGTGACTGACACTGGACAAAGTCGGCGGTGTTCTGTATGTGGGTGAAGCTGGACAAATGCGACAGTGTTCTGTATGTGATTTACACGGGATAAATACAGCAGTATTCTGTATGTGAGTGACACTCGACAAACACGGCAGTGTTCTGTATGTGACTGACACGGGGCAAATACGGCAGTGTTCTGTATGTGACTGACACTGGACAAGTACAACAGCGTTCTGTATGTGAGTGACACTTGACAAATACGACAGTATTCTGTATGTGAGTGACTCTGGACAAATACGGCAGTGTTCTGTATGTGAGTGACACTGGGCAAATACAACAGTGTTTTGTATGTGAGTGACACTGGACAAATACGACAGTATTGTGTATATGAGTGACACTGGACAAATACAACAGTATTCTATTTGTGAGTGACACTTGACAAATACGACAGTATTCTGTAAGTGAGTGACACTGGACAAATACGACAGTATTCTGTATGTGAGTGACACTGGACAAATACGACAGTGTTCTGTATGTGAGTGACACTGGACAAGTCCAACAGTGTTCTGTACGTGAGTGAATCTGGACAAATACGGCAGGATTCCGTATGTGAGTGACACTGGACAAATACGGTAGTGTTTTGTATATGATTGACACTCGACAAATACGACAGTGTTCTGTATGTGAGTGAAACTGGACAAATACAACAGTATTCTATTATGTGACTGACACTGAACAAATACGACAGTATTCTGTATGTGAGTAACACTGGACAAGTACAACAGTATTCTGTATGTGAGTGACACTGGACAAATACGATAGTGTTCTGGATGTGAGTAACACTGGACAAATATGACAGTGTTCCGTATGTGACTGACACTCGACAAATATGGTAGTGTTTTGTATATGATTGACACTGCATAAATACAGCAGTGTTCTGTATGTGACTGACACTGGATAAATACGGCAGTGTACTGTATGTGACTGACACTGGACAAATTCAGCAGTGTTCTGTATGTGATTGATAATGGACAAATACGGCAGTGTTCTGTATGTGACTGACACTGGATAAATACGGCAGTGTTCTGTATGTGACTGACACTGGACAAATACGGCAGTGTTCTGTATGTGACTGACACTGGACAAATACGGGAGTATTCTGTCTGTGCCTGGCACTGGACAAATACGGCAGTGTTCTGCATGTGACTGACACTGGACAAATACGGGAGTATTCTGTACGTGCCTGACACTGGACAAATACGGCAGTGTTCTGCATGTGACTGACAGCGGACACATTCGTCAGTATTCTGTTTGTGATTAACAATGGATAAATACGGCAGTGTTCTGTATGTGAGTGAATCTGGACAAATACGGCAGTATTCTGTATGTGATTGACAATGGACAAATACGGCAGTGTTCTGTATGTGAGTGACACTGGACAAGGATGACAGTGTTCTATATGTGACTGACAGCGGAGACATTCGTCAGTATTCTGTATGTGATTGACCCTGGACAAATTCGGCGGTGTTCTGTATGTGGGTGAATCTGGACAAATGTGACAGTATTCTGTATGTGATTGACACTGGATAAATACGACAGTGTTCTGTGTGTGAGTGACACTGGACAAGTCCAACAGTGTTCTGTACGTGAGTGAATCTGGACAAATACAACAGTGTTCTGTATGTGAGTGAATCTGGATAAATACGGCAGGATTCCGTATGTGATTGACACTGGACAAATACGGTAGTGTTTTGTATATGATTGACACTGGACAAATACGACAGTGTTCTGTATGTGAGTGAAACTGGACAAATACAACAGTATTCTATTATGTGACTGACACTGAAAAAATACGACAGTATTCTGTATGTGAGTAACACTGGACAAGTACAACAGTATTCTGTATGTGAATGATACTGGACAAATACGACAGTGTTCTGGATGTGAGTAACACTGGACAAATATGACAGTGTTCTGTAAGTGACTGACACTGGACAAATGTGGTAGTGTTTTGTATATGTTTGACACTGCATAAATACAGCAGTGTTCTGTATGTGACTGACACTGGACAAATTCAGCAGTGTTCTGTATGTGATTGACAATGGACAAATACGGCAGTGTTCTGTATGTGACTGACACTGGATAAATACGGCAGTGTTCTGTATGTGACTGACACTGGACAAATACGGCAGTGTTCTGTATGTGACTGACACTGGACAAATACGGGAGTATTCTGTATGTGCCTGGCACTGGACAAATACGGCAGTGTTCTGCATGTGACTGACACCGGACAAATACGGGAGTATTCTGTACGTGCCTGACACTGGACAAATACAGCAGTGTTCTGCATGTGACTGACAGCGGACACATTCGTCAGTATTCTGTTTGTGATTAACACTGGACAAATTCAGCGGTGTTTTGTTTGTGGGTGAATCTGGACAAATGCGACATTGTTCTGTATGTGAGTGACACTGGACAAATACGACAGTGTTCTGTATGTTAGTGACACTGGACAAATACGGCAGTGTTCTGTATGTGAGTGAATCTGGACAAATACGGCAGTATTCTGTATGTGATTGACAATGGACAAATACGGCAGTGTTCTGTATGTGAGTGACACTGGACAAGGATGACAGTGTTCTGTATGTGACTGACAGCGGACACATTCGTCAGTATTCTGTATGTGATTGACACTGGACAAATTCGGCGGTGTTCTGTATGTGGGTGAATCTGGACAAATGCGACAGTATTCTGTATGTGATTGACACTGGATAAATACAGCAGTATTCTGTATGTGAGTGACACTCGACAAACACGGCAGTGTTCTGTATGTGACTGACACGGGGCAAATACGGCAGTGTTCTGAATGCGACTGACACTGGACAAGTACAACAGTGTTCTGTATGTGAGTGACACTGGACAAATACAACAGTGTTCTGTATGTGAGTGACACTGGACAAATACAACAGTATTCTGTATGTGAGTGACATTGGACAAATACAACAGTATTCTATTTGTGAGTGACACTTGACAAATACAACAGTATTCGATTTGTGAGTGACACTTGACAAATACGACAGTATTCTGTATGTGATTGACAATGGACAAATACAGCAGTGTTCTGTATGTGACTGACACTGGATAAATACGGCAGTGTTCTGTATGTGACTGACACTGGACAAGTACGGCAGTGTTCTGTATGTGAGTGACACTGGACAAATACGACAGTGTTCTGTATGTGAGTGACACTGGATAAATACGACTGTGTTCTGTACTTGAGTGAATCTGGATAAATACGGCAGGATTCTGTATGTGTTTGACACTGGACAAATACGGCAGTATTCAGTATGTGATTGACACTGGACGAATACAGCAGTGTTCTGTATGTGAGTGACACTGGACAAGTACGACAGTGTTCTGTATGTGACTGACACTGGACAAATACGGCAGTGTTCTGTATGTGAGGGACACTGGACATATACGGCAGTGTTCTGTATGTGACAGACACTGGATAAATACGGCAATGTTCTGTATGTGACTGACACTGGACAAATACGGCAGTGTTCTGTAGGTGAGTGACACTGGACAAATACGGCAGTGTTCTGTAAGTGAGTGACACTGGACAAATCCGGCAGTGTTCTGTATGTGATTGACACTGGACAAATACGGGAGTGTTCTGTATGTGAGTGACACTCGACAAATACGACAGTGTTCTGTATGTGACTGACACTGGACAAATACGGCAGTGTTCTTTATGTGAGTGAACCTGGACAAATACGGCAGTGTCCTGTATGTGATTGACACTGGACAAATACGGCAGTTTTCTGTTTGTGATTGACACTGGACAAATATGACAGTGTTCTGTATGTGAGTGACACTGGATCAATACAGCAGTGTTCTGCATGTGACTAACACTAAACAAATACGGCAGTGTTCTGTATATGATTAACACTGGACAAAAACGGCAGTGTTCTGTATATGATTAACACTGGACAAATACGGGAGTGTTCTCTATGTGAGTGACACAGGAAAAACAAGGCAGTATTCTGTATGTCACTGACACTGGACAAATACGACAGTGTTCTGTATGTAAGTGACACTGGACAAATACGACAGTATTCTGTATGTGAGTGTCACTGGACTAATACAATAGTATGCTGTATGTGAGTGACACTGGACAAATATGGCAGTATTCTCTTTGTGAGTGACATTGGACAAGTACAACAGTGTTCTGTATGTGAGTGACACTGGATAAATATGGCAGTATTCTGTAGGTGAGTGACACTGGACAAATACGACAGTACTCCGTAGGTGAGTGACACTGGACAAATACGGCAGTATTCTGTATGTGAGTGACACTGGACAAGTACGACAGTATTCTGTATGTGCGGGACACTGGACAAATACGACAGTGTTCTGTATGTGAGGGACACTGGACAAATACGACAGTGTTCTGTACGTGAGGGACACTGGACAAATACAACAGTGTTCTGTATGTGACCGACACTGGACAAATACGGCGGTGTGCTGTATGTGACTGACACTCGACAAATACGGCAGTATTCTGTGTGAGACCGACATTGGACAAATACGACAGTATTCTGTATGTGATTGACACTGGATAAATACGGCAGTGTCCTGTATGTGATTGACACTGGACAAATATGGTAGTTTTCTGTACGTGATTGACACTGGACATATACGGCAGTGTTCTGTATGTGATTGACGCTGGACAAATACGCCAGTGTTTTATATGTGATTGACACTGCATAAATACAGCAGTGTTCTGTATGTGAGCGACACTGGACAAGTATGACAGTGTTCTGTATGTGATTGACATTGCACAAATACAGCAGTGTTCTGTATGTGAGGGACACTGGACAAATACGGCAGTGTTCTGTATGTGACAGACACCGGATAGATAAGGCAATGTTCTGTATTTGACTGACACTGGACAAATACGGCAGTGTTCTGTAGGTGAGTGACACTGAACAAATCCGGCAGTGTTCTGTATGTGAGTGACACTGGACAAATCCGGCAGTGTTCTGTATGTGAGTGACACTGGAAAAATACGGCAGTGTTCTGTATGTGAGTGACACTGGACAAATACGGCAGTGTTCTGTATGTGACTGACACTTGACAAATATGGCAGTGTTCTGTATGTGATTGACACTGGAAAAATACAGCAGTGTTCTGTTTGTGAGTGAATCTGGACAAATGCGGCAGTATTCTCTATGTGATTGACATTGGACAAATACGGCAGTGTTCTGTTTGTGAGTGAATCTGGACAAATACGGCATTATTCTCTATGTGATTGACATTGGACAAATATGACAGTGTTCTGTATGTGATTGACACTAGACAAATACGGCAGTGTTCTGTTTGTGAGTGAACCTGGACAAATACGGCAGTATTCTCTATGTGATTGACACTGGACAAATATGGCAGTGTTCTGTATGTGATTGACACTGGGCAAATACGGCAGTGTTCTGTATGTTACAGACACTGGACAAATACGGCTGTGTTCTTTATGTGATTGACACTGGACAAATACGGCAGTGTTCTGTATGTTACTGACACTGGACAAATACGGCAGTGTTCTGCATGTGACTGACAGCGGACAAATTGATCAGTATTCTGTATGTGATTGACACTGGACATATACGGCGGTGATCTGTCTGTGAATGAATCTGGACAAATGCGGCAGTATTCTGTATGTGACTGACAGCGGAGAAATTGATCAGTATTCTGTATGTGGACAAATATGGCAGTGTTCTGTATGTGACTGACACTGTACAAATACGTCAGAGTTCTGTATGTGATTGACACTGTACAAATACGGCAGTGGTCTGTATGTGAGTGACACTGGACAAATCCGACAGTGTTCTGTATGTGAGTGACACTGGACAAATACGGCAGCGTTCTGTATGTGACTGACACTTGACAAATATGGCAGTGTTCTGTATGTGATTGACACTGGAAAAATACAGCAGTGTTCTGTTTGTGAGTGAATCTGGACAAATGCGGCAGTATTCTGCACGTGGACAAACATGGCAGTGTTCTGTATGTGATGGCACTGGACAAATACAGCAAGGTTCTGTATGTGACTGACACTGGACAAATACAGCAGTGTTCTGTATGTGATTGACACTGGAAAAATACAGCAGTGTTCTGTTTGTGAGTGAATCTGGACAAATGCGGCAGTATTCTCTATGTGACACTGGACAAATACGGCAGTGTTCTGTATGTGACTGACACTTGACAAATATGGCAGTGTTCTGTATGTGATTGACACTAGACAAATACGGCAGTGTTCTGTTTGTGAGTGAATGTGGACAAATACGGCAGTATTCTCTAAGTGATTGACACTGGACAAATAGGGCAGTGTTCTTTATGTGAGTGAGACTGAACAAATAGGGAAGTATTCTGTATGTGACTGACACTGGACAAATACGACAGTATTCTGTGTGTGAGTGACACTGGACAAATATGGCAGTGTTCTGTATGTGCGGGACACTGGACAAATACAGCAGTGTTCTGTATGTGATTGACACTAGACAAATACGGCAGTGTTATGTTTGTGAGTGAATCTGGACAAATACGGCAGTATTCTCTATGTGATTGACACTGGACAAATATGGCAGTGTTCTGTATGTTACTGACACTGGACAAATACGGCAGTGTTCTGCATGTGACTGACAGCGGACAAATTGATCAGTATTCTGTATGTGATTGACACTGGACATATACGGCGGTGATCTGTCTGTGAATGAATCTGGACAAATGCGGCAGTATTCTGTATGTGACTGACAGCGGAGAAATTGATCAGTATTCTGTATGTGGACAAATATGGCAGTGTTCTGTATGTGACTGACACTGTACAAATACGTCAGAGTTCTGTATGTGATTGACTCTGTACAAATACGGCAGTGGTCTGTATGTGAGTGACACTGGACAAATCCGACAGTGTTCTGTATGTGAGTGACACTGGACAAATATGGCAGTGTTCTGTATGTGATTGACACTGGAAAAATACAGCAGTGTTCTGTTTGTGAGTGAATCTGGACAAATGCGGCAGTATTCTGCATGTGGACAAACATGGCAGTGTTCTGTATGTGATGGCACTGGACAAATACAGCAATGTTCTGTATGTGACTGACACTGGACAAATACAGCAGTGTTCTGTATGTGATTGACACTGGAAAAATACAGCAGTGTTCTGTTTGTGAGTGAATCTGGACAAATGCGGCAGTATTCTCTATGTGACACTGGACAAATACGGCAGTGTTCTGTATGTGATTGACACTAGACAAATACGGCAGTGTTCTGTTTGTGAGTGAATCTGGACAAATACGGCATTATTCTCTATGTGATTGACATTGGACAAGTATGACAGTGTTCTGTATGTGATTGACACTAGACAAATACGGCAGTGTTCTGTTTGTGAGTGAATCTGGACAAATACGGCAGTATTCTCTATGTGATTGACACTGGACAAATATGGCAGTGTTCTGTATGTGATTGACACTGGGCAAATACGGCAGTGTTCTGTATGTTACTGACACTGGACAAATACGGCTGTGTTCTGTATGTGATTGACACTGGACAAATACGGCAGTGTTCTGTATGTTACTGACACTGGACAAATACGGCAGTGTTCTGCATGTGACTGACAGCGGACAAATTGATCAGTATTCTGTATGTGATTGACACTGGACATATACGGCGGTGATCTGTCTGTGAGTGAATCTGGACAAATACGGCAGTATTCTGTATGTGACTGACAGCGGAGAAATTGATCAGTATTCTGTATGTGGACAAATATGGCAGTGTTCTGTATGTGATTGACACTGTACAAATACGTCAGAGTTCTGTATGTGATTGACACTGTACAAATACGGCAGTGTTCTGTATGTGAGTGACACTGGACAAATCCGACAGTGTTCTGTATGTGAGTGACACTGGACAAATACGGCAGTGTTCTGTATCTGACTGACACTTGACAAATATGGCAGTGTTCTGTATGTGATTGACACTGGAAAAATACAGCAGTGTTCTGTTTGTGAGTGAATCTGGACAAATGCGGCAGTATTCTGCATGTGGACAAACATGGCAGTGTTCTGTATGTGATGGCACTGGACAAATACAGCAGTGTTCTGTATGTGACTGACACTGGACAAATACAGCAGTGTTCTGTATGTGACTGGCACAGGACAAATACAGCAGTGTTCTGTATGTGATTGACACTAGACAAATACAGCAGTGTTCTGTATGTGACTGGCACTGGACAAATACAGCAGTGTTCTGTATGTGATTGACACTAGACAAATACAGCAGTGTTCTGTTTGTGCGTGAATCTGGACAAATACGGCAGTATTCTCTATGTGATTGACACTGGACAAATATGACAGTGTTCTGTATGTGATTGACACTAGACAAATACGGCAGTGTTCTGTTTGTGAGTGAACCTGGACAAATACGGCAGTATTCTCTATGTGATTGACACTGGACAAATATGGCAGTATTCTGTATGTGACTGGCACTGGACAAATACAGCAGTGTTCTGTATGTGATTGACACTAGACAAATACGGCAGTGTTATGTTTGTGAGTGAATCTGGACAAATACGGCAGTATTCTCTATGTGATTGACACTGGACAAATATGGCAGTGTTCTGTATGTTACTGACACTGGACAAATACGGCAGTGTTCTGCATGTGACTGACAGCGGACAAATTGATCAGTATTCTGTATGTGATTGACACTGGACATATACGGCGGTGATCTGTCTGTGAATGAATCTGGACAAATGCGGCAGTATTCTGTATGTGACTGACAGCGGAGAAATTGATCAGTATTCTGTATGTGGACAAATATGGCAGTGTTCTGTATGTGACTGACACTGTACAAATACGTCAGAGTTCTGTATGTGATTGACACTGTACAAATACGGCAGTGGTCTGTATGTGAGTGACACTGGACAAATCCGACAGTGTTCTGTATGTGAGTGACACTGGACAAATATGGCAGTGTTCTGTATGTGATTGACACTGGAAAAATACAGCAGTGTTCTGTTTGTGAGTGAATCTGGACAAATGCGGCAGTATTCTGCATGTGGACAAACATGGCAGTGTTCTGTATGTGATGGCACTGGACAAATACAGCAATGTTCTGTATGTGACTGACACTGGACAAATACAGCAGTGTTCTGTATGTGATTGACACTGGAAAAATACAGCAGTGTTCTGTTTGTGAGTGAATCTGGACAAATGCGGCAGTATTCTCTATGTGACACTGGACAAATACGGCAGTGTTCTGTATGTGACTGACACTTGACAAATATGGCAGTGTTCTGTATGTGATTGACACTAGACAAATACGGCAGTGTTCTGTTTGTGAGTGAATCTGGACAAATACGGCATTATTCTCTATGTGATTGACATTGGACAAGTATGACAGTGTTCTGTATGTGATTGACACTAGACAAATACGGCAGTGTTCTGTTTGTGAGTGAATCTGGACAAATACGGCAGTATTCTCTATGTGATTGACACTGGACAAATATGGCAGTGTTCTGTATGTGATTGACACTGGGCAAATACGGCAGTGTTCTGTATGTTACTGACACTGGACAAATACGGCTGTGTTCTGTATGTGATTGACACTGGACAAATACGGCAGTGTTCTGTATGTTACTGACACTGGACAAATACGGCAGTGTTCTGCATGTGACTGACAGCGGACAAATTGATCAGTATTCTGTATGTGATTGACACTGGACATATACGGCGGTGATCTGTCTGTGAGTGAATCTGGACAAATACGGTAGTATTCTGTATGTGACTGACAGCGGAGAAATTGATCAGTATTCTGTATGTGGACAAATATGGCAGTGTTCTGTATGTGATTGACACTGTACAAATACGTCAGAGTTCTGTATGTGATTGACACTGTACAAATACGGCAGTGTTCTGTATGTGAGTGACACTGGACAAATCCGACAGTGTTCTGTATGTGAGTGACACTGGACAAATACGGCAGTGTTCTGTATCTGACTGACACTTGACAAATATGGCAGTGTTCTGTATGTGATTGACACTGGAAAAATACAGCAGTGTTCTGTTTGTGAGTGAATCTGGACAAATGCGGCAGTATTCTGCATGTGGACAAACATGGCAGTGTTCTGTATGTGATGGCACTGGATAAATACAGCAGTGTTCTGTATGTGACTGACACTGGACAAATACAGCAGTGTTCTGTATGTGACTGGCACAGGACAAATACAGCAGTGTTCTGTATGTGATTGACACTAGACAAATACAGCAGTGTTCTGTATGTGACTGGCACTGGACAAATACAGCAGTGTTCTGTATGTGACTGGCACAGGACAAATACAGCAGTGTTCTGTATGTGATTGACACTAGACAAATACAGCAGTGTTCTGTTTGTGAGTGAATCTGGACAAATACGGCAGTATTCTCTATGTGATTGACACTGGACAAATATGACAGTGTTCTGTATGTGATTGACACTAGACAAATACGGCAGTGTTCTGTTTGTGAGTGAACCTGGACAAATACGGCAGTATTCTCTATGTGATTGACACTGGACAAATATGGCAGTATTCTGTATGTGACTGGCACTGGACAAATACAGCAGTGTTCTGTATGTGATTGACACTAGACAAATACGGCAGTGTTATGTTTGTGAGTGAATCTGGACAAATACGGCAGTATTCTCTATGTGATTGACACTGGACAAATATGGCAGTGTTCTGTATGTGATTGACATTGGACAAATACGGCTGTGTTCTGTATGTGATTGACACTGGACAAATACGGCAGTGTTCTGTATGTGATTGACACTGGACAAATACGGCAGTGTTCTGTATGTTACTGACACTGGACAAATACGGCAGTGTTCAGCATGTGACTGACAGCGGACAAATTGATCAGTATTCTGTATGTGATTGACACTGGATAAATACGGCGGTGATCTGTCTGTGAGTGAATCTGGACAAATGCGGCAGTATTCTGTATGTGGACAAATATGGCAGTGTTCTGTATGTGACATGACTCTGGACAAATACGGCAGTGTTCTGTATGTGACTGGCACTGGACAAATACGGCAGTGTTCTGTATGTGACTGATACTGGACAAATACGGCAGTATTCTGTATGTGATTGACACTGGAAAAATACAGCATTGTTCTGTTTGTGAGTGACTCTGGACAAATACGGCAGTATTTTGTATGTGACTGACACCGGAGAAATACGTCAGTGTTCTGTAAGTGATTGACACTAGACAAATACGGCAGTGTTCTGTTTGTGAGTGAATCTGGACAAATACGCAGTATTCCCTATGTGATTGACACTGGACAAATACGGCAGTATTCTGTATGTGAGTGACACTGGACAAGTACGACAGTGTGCTGTATGTCTGTGACATTGGATAAATACGACAGTATTCTGTATGTGATTGACACTAGACAAATATGGCAGTGTTCTGTTTGTGAGTGAATCTGGACAAATACGGCAGTATTCTCTATGTGATTGACACTGGACAAATACGGCAGTATTCTGTATGTGAGTGACACTGGACAAGTACGACAGTGTGCTGTATGTCTGTGACATTGGATAAATACGGCAGTATTCTGTATGTGAGTGACACTGGACAAATACGGTAGTGTTCTGTCTGTGAGTGAATCTGGACAAATGCGGCAGTATTCTGTATGTGGACAAATATGGCAGTGTTCTGTATGTGACTGACACTGGACAAATACGCGAGTGTTCTGTATGTGCCTGACACTGGACAAACACGGCAGTGTTCTGTATGTGACTGACACCGGACAAATACGTCAGTATTCTGTATGTGACTGACACTGGACAAATACGGCAGTGTTATGTTTGTGAGTGACACTGGACAAATATGGCAATAATCTGTACGTGAGTGACACTGGACAAATATGGCAGCATTCTGTCTCTACAATAGGAAGCTGCATGTTTGGGATAAACATTACTCTTAATATGTTGCCACTAAACAGCAGCATTGCCAGGGCAGTGAAGCCAATATTTTTTAGTGGTATGCCAAACAGCACTGTACTATTCAAATATCTTAATTATTGTGATCTTAACCACACAGTATAATAATAAACATTGGAAAGTAATCATAATGAAAACAAAGATGGTAATTTTGACTTTGAATAGTATAGCTGCAGTGCAACTAAGTGAGCTGTGGTGCATCCCAATCTGTACACCCATTCTCCCTAAACAATGGCACTTTTCTATCCAGTACTTCTTTCCTACCATTCAGCTGATTCCTTATCCATTCTCATGGTTTACCCTGAACCAACACAGCTTTGAACAATGTATGGAATTTCATGGAGAGCTTTATCCAAACCCTTTTGGAAGTCAAGGTGCACCGATCACACTGTACAACTTACCATAGCTCGGTTGGCTTTTCACGTCCTCAAAAAAGTCAGAGGTTGGCCAGGCAGGACTTTTGTATACATGCTGACTGCAGCCAATCAGGTTATTGTTGCACATTGAATCTGACCACACAGAAGGAGGCCATGGGGCCCCTTGTGCCTCTGCCAACTCTTTAAAACACAAGAATTAGGAGCCATTCAGGCCCTTGAGCTTGCTCCACCATTCAATAAGACCTTGGCTGATCTAACTGTGGCCTAAACTCCACTTGCCCTCATAACCCTTGACTCCATTGTCAATCAAAAATCTGTCTAACTCAGCCATGAATATATTTAATGACCAGCTTCTATTGCTCTCTGGGGAAGAAATTCCACAGACTAAAGACCTTCTAAGAGAAACAATTTCTCCTCATCTGTCTTAAACTGAAGAAGGGTCATACAGACATACAGACTCGAAACATTAACTCTGTTTCTCTCTTCACAGATGCTATCAGACTTGCTGACTTTTTCCAGAATTATCTGTTTTTATTTCAGATTTCCAGCATCTGCAGTATTTTCATTTATCGTAGTAAGTTCTTCCTAGGCATGGGAATCAAAAGCTATCGGAGGTAGATGGGAATGTGGAATTCAAAACACAAACAGATCAGCCATGATCTTATTGAATGGCCTACTTCTGCTCCTATTTCGCATGTTCGTGTATATATTCATATGACAGTAAAGGAATGATGATATAGTACCAAGTCAGCGGCGTGTGTTTGTGTGGCTCGGAGGGGAACTTGCAGGTGGTGGTGGTAGAGGTCGTGGGTTTGGAAGGTGCTGTTGAAGGAGCCTTGCTGAGTTGCTGCAGTGCATCTTGTAGGTAGTACACACTGCTGCCACTGTGCATTGGTGGTGGAGGGAGTGAATGTTTAAGGTAATGGATGGAGTGTTGATAAAATGGAATGCTTGGTTCTCAATGGTGTCAAGCTCCTTGAGTGTTGTTTGAGCTGCACTCAGCCAGGGAAATGGAAAGTATTCCATCACATTCCTGACTTGTGCCTTGTAGATGGTGGACAGGCTTTGGGGAGCCAGGAGGTGAGTTACTGACCTCAAAATTCCAAGTCTCTGACCTGCTCCTGTAGCCACTGTATTTATACGGCTGGCCCAGTTCAGTTTCTGATCAATGATAATCCCCAGGATGTAAACAGTGGGGGATTCAGCAATGGTGATGTCATTGAAAGTCAAACAGACTGTGACCTTGGGACCTCAGTTACCTTTCTGGTCAAGTGTAATTTCCAGAACATTGATGATTGTGGAATTGAATGATGGTAGTGCCATTGAATGTCAAGGGGAGATGGTTAGATTGTAAGGTGTGATTCTGTGAGTATGACTATGTCAGGCTTGTCTAGTCTGTGGGACAGTTTTCCCAATTTTGGCACAAGTCCCCAAATATTGGTAGGGAGGATTTTGCAGGGTTGACAAGGATGCTGAAGTTGATGCCAGGTGGTTCATCTGATTTTATTCCTTTTTGACCTTTATGTAGCATTTTGACACAACTCAAGTTGCTAGCTAAACCATTTCAAAGGTCTTTTGAGAGTCGACCACATTGCGGGTGGGTCTGGAGTCACATGCAGGCCAGAGCAGGTAAGAATAGTAGATTTCTTTCCTTAAAGGACATTAGTGAACCAGATGAGTTTTTACAACAATCGTTGGTAGATTCATGCACCATTACTGAGACTATTTTCTTTCTGATGTTTTCTTATTCCTCCATTTATCCCTGGAAACTTACCTTCTGAACACTTCAGCCTTGCAGAGGCATTCTGAGGGAATTTTCCTTCTAACCTTTGAGGAACTTCTCCTTTAGGGTCCCATGTCACATTTCCTGATATTACAACAGCATCCTCACTGCAGCACCAATGACATTCCTTGTTGCCTCTGATGTTCTCCCTCTCAGCACTGGATATCTGCTTGAGGCTCACATTTGCATTGGGAATGAGCTCTGATTTAGGGGAATGAGTCAAGATTATGCCCGCACCACCCAACAAGTATGCCACACAAAGAGGGATCCCCTGACATCTATAAAGACTCCACTGAGGGAATACTCTCCACATGCCTGCATGAATGACGCTCCAAGAAAACTCAAGAAGCTCAACACCATCCAGGACAAAGCAGCCTGCTTGGTTGACACTCCATCCATCACGTTAAACATTCACTCACTCCACCATCAATGCAAAGTGGCAGCAATGTGTACCATCTACAAAATGCATTGCAGCAACAGACCAAGGATCCTTTGAAAACACCTTCCAAATGTGCAACCTCCACCATCTAGAAGGACAAGGCAGATGCATGGGAACACCACCACCTGCAAGTTCCCCTCCAAACCACACACCATCCTGACTTGGAAATATATCGCCGTTCCTTCACTGTCGCTGGGTCAAAACCCTCGAACTCCTTTCTATCAGCACTGTGGGTGTACCTAGACCACATGGACTGCAGCAGTTCAAGAAGGCAGCTCACCACCACCTTCTCGAGGGCAATTAGGATGGGCAATAAATGATACTTAAAAATTACTTATAAGCTCAGCCCCCCTTTTTTGGGTAATCTGAATCCTGAATTTTAAAACTTGCACCAGGGGTGTTACAACTCTTACTTCCTGCACATATTCTGGGTTATTTATGAACACTGGGTCAAGATCACCATCTCCTCATGTGGTTTCCTTGAAGCATTGGTTGAAGAAGCAGTTATGTATCACATCTACTAGCCTTGACTCTGTATCACTTGTGCACTCTCAGTTCATATGAAGTTGACTAAACTCTCATTTTTGTCCTCACATATCTTCCCTATCTTATCATAGAGAAAATTATCCTCCTCTTTATGCTGCTTTGAGGTTATATATAGAATACCTCTAAGTGTTAGCTTGGATTTTGTTCACATTAGAAACATCTAACCAGAGCAGGTTATTTTTTTACCTCTCACGCCTTCAATTTCTTTAACTTTCAGATGTTCCTACCATTGAGGCAAAGCTCATTTATGCCAACAAGGAATGTCCAGTGGTGCTGCAGCCCAGGATGCTGCTATACACCACTTCATTTTCTGCAAAACTGACTTTTCTAAGCCCGGTATACCCTGAATGTTGTATCCATTTCCATTCCCCTGAATGTTGTAATCATTTCCATTTCTTTGATCAAGCCATGTTTCTGATATTCCCTCCCACCATAATAGTCGCCCTTTTCAATATTTTATTTCAAATAAATGGGCTTAATAGAAATCGCAATTCAAATTTTGAATTCAACAATTCTATGGTCCACTTGCTGTCACTGTTCCAATAGCTCATATTTCTCCTGGTGTATCTGGTGCAGCCTATTGATATGTTTATATTTCTTACAGTATAATCCTAATACTCACAGCCACCCAGGGATGAGTCAGAACTTTCTCTGCTGTGTACCGCGCCTCAATGTTCACCTGCAACATTCGGCTAATCAATTCCTGCAATAAAATGACAGCACTGAAGCCAGACACATTTAGAGTGATAAGAAAACAGATTCAAAGTATGTCCAAATAACCACTTGGAGCTTCCAAATTATTTTACTGGTATATGTTGCTTTACAGAAGCAGCATCATATGTTACAATGTACGACCTTGAAACAAACCATTCTGCCTAACCAGTCAATGCTGATATCTATGCTGCATTTGAGCCTCCATCCTCCCTTCCTCATCTAACTCCATCATTTGAACCCTCTATTTCCTTCTTCCACAGATGGTTATCTGGTTTCTGCTGACATGGATCTATACTATTCATCTCAAATATGATAAGGGAGTTTTCTCTGGGTAAAGAAGTTTCTTCCAAATTCTCCTTTTGATTTCATGGTGACTTATATTAATCTTATATTAATGGCCACTAGTTTTCTCTTGCACACAAGTGGAAGTACTTGCTTTTTGTCTACTTTATCAATACTTTTAAAGGTGTTCATTTGGTCACCCTTTAACTTTTTCTTTTCCTGATTGTTAAATCTCACATTTCTGGTATCAGTCTTGTAAAGCTTTTCTGCACCCTCTCCAGTCCCTCTCTCGCTTTTTAATAATATGGCAACCAGGATTGCATGCAGTCCTCCAAGTGTGTGCTTATATTTGTATCAATCAGCCACTGAATTCAGTAATCAGCAGCACTCATATCAAATGAGACAGAATGAAAATATGCACTGTGCAAGAAAATGACTCACCTGATCTCTTAATTGCAAGCAGAAAAATTAAAGACCATAAGCACCTGAGGTAATGGTCCTACTGTTGAGAACTGGCCTTATCGTTTGGCTTTAGCGGATGAGGGACTGAAACAAGAAGTTCAATCCAACAGCAGCTAGACTGCTCCAGTAAAAGGCACAGAGAATGGTTTACCTAATTTTTATACACTTCAATTTATTTTCTGTTAATCACCTTATGGGTCAATGCATTTCAAATCTCACAGCCACTTGTGTTAAGAAGTACTTTTTCTGAATTTGCTTTAAATTGTATTGGCTGAATTTTGATATTATATCCCATGTTTGGGATTCTTTTATCAAGCTTACATCTAGAGAATGACTCTTCCCTCTAGTAGAGAAGATGCTGAAATTTTCTCTGGTCATATTGAGCCAGCTTCAGTAGCTGAATCTTCTTTGCTGGGTGTTGCAACAGGTTATAATTGAATCTACAAATAAATTTCAAACTTTTAACAAGGTTTTTATGTGTGTGCAACTGCAACAAAAAGGATTCTATAAGACCAACAACAATAACTTGCATATAGCACTTCTAACATAGTAAAAGCATCCCAAAGCACTTCACAGGAGAATTATCAGACAATATTTTGACACCGGGTCCCAGAAAGAAAGATTAGGATAGGTGACAAATGATTGGTCAAAGAGGTAGGTTTTAAAAATGACTTAAAGGAGAAGAGGGAGAGGTAGAGGTGGAGAAGTTTAGGGGGGGAATCCCAGAGCTTAGGACCTAGACAGCTAAAGGTTCGACATACCATACTTGGATTTCCAGAAGGCATTGATAAAGTGCCACATCAAAGGTTATTGTGGAAAATAAAAGCACATAGTGTAGGAGGTAACATGTTAGCCTGGAAAGAAGATTGTCTGGCTGGCAGAAAACAGAGAATATGCATAAATGGGTCTTTGTCTGATTGGCAGGATATGATGAGTAGAATCCTGCAGGGGTCTGTGTTGGGGCCTCAACATTTCACAATTTACATGAATGACTTAATTGAGAGGAGGGAAGGCATGGTAACTAAATTTGCAGACAACACAAAGATAGGTAGGAAAGTGTGTTGTGAAGAAAACATAATGTTAGGAAATAGAGACAGTTTAAGTAAGTTATATTGGTTTTTGTGGACGTTAGGAATGAGTTTTAGCTTTAAAGTTTAAGCTCGATTTGTATTTCTGTATCTGTGGGCTGAATTTTGCACTTGACGGGTGAGAGGGCCGGACCAACTCGGTGACGGGCGGGCAGCCGATACCCGCTGCCGAAATGGGCCGTGCTGCCATTTTGCGCGGGCAGGCCAATTAAAGCCCACCCAGTGGAGTTCCAACTCCCGTGTTCATCAGGAAAATTAAATCGGCAGTGGGTGTGTTCAGACGGATAGTTCCAATGGGGAACCAGCAGTCTGTATAAAGAGCGGCCAGGCAGCCTCCTTTAGGCTGTTCATCATGGCCAGTCATCGGGCATCACGAGAGGTGAGGGCAGAGGAGGAGGAGGGGGGCAGGCTGCAGAGTAGGCAAGCGGGGGGGGCTACTGTGCCCCTTGGTTCTCTGATGCCTGCCTTGCTGCACTCCTTGAAGAGGTGTCCAACCATCGGGATGTCTTGTTTCCGGGGGATGGGAGGAGGAGGGCCCCTCACGTCACCAGCAGGCGTGGCAGGAGGTGGCGGAGGCTGTTTGCTCTCATGATGCTGTGCAGCGCACAGGAACCCAGTGCCGCAAGCACTTCAATGATTTGCAAGTCTTGGCCCTCAGGTGTGGAGGGGGTCTCTGGACATGTTGGTGGCAGCCATGCAGTGGTGATGCTGAAATTAACAACAGCATATGTTGGTGTTTGTCACATTTGAGTAGTCTGGGGGCAACCTGCAGGGGAGGCAGCTTGACACATACTCGGAACTCCAACACATATCTTATTGATGGTGATGAGATGGTGGAAGGGGAGCCTTAAGGTGTCATGGCCAAGAGCCATCTGCTGCCCTCAGCGCTGCACCTAGTTGCGCCTCCTTGCAATGGTCTCTAAGACCCGTGTGTTATTCAAAGTGATGGACGCCGAATGTGTCCAAGGTGTCCGTTGAGGGGAGGGGGTTGGGACCAGCAGTACTATCTTCTGATGACTGATCACCAGTAGTGTGGACAGGAGCCATTGGAGGCCTCAGATGGGCCACTGTGGTTGGGGTGTGGCATGCACATGCAGAGTACATGAGCGATCAGCCCCAATAAATGCTCTTCTACGTTCTGCAGGCAAAAACTGAGAGCAATAGCCGGGAGTGGCAGCGGACTGGTGGTGGGCACGCTGTGGTGCAACACCCCACCATGTATGAGGAGCAGGTCATGGAGCTGGGGAGGAGGCAGGTGGCCAGGTCGGCAGGTGTCGGCGAGGCTGGGGTGCAGCGGCCAGGTATTTGAGGGCCACAGTCCCATCCAGTCTGTCTCCCCACCATCCAAAGCACTGATGATTGCTGCAATCGTTAATGCAGCAACACTGCTCATTCACAGACTGATACAGTCAGACGTGTGGGTCATACACAAAGGTCCCTCAGCCCCTTGAGGATGCGCATCTCTAGCACCTTCTAAAGTCACCTTATCCCATTTGTGACCACTATTCCCATGGCCTAACATGCCATGGCATCGCTGCTGCACATCCAAAGACTTAAGAAGGGTTTGTACCTCCACCACCCTTTCAGCCAGTACGTCCCACATTACTCTGTCCAAAAGGTCCTCAACACCTCATCTGTCAACCTCATGACACTCAACTTAAATAAATGCCACCACGTTAGTCATCCCTGCGGCAAGGGGAAATGTTGCCTTCTGTCCACCCGTTCTATGCCCCTCATAACAGTATAAAGGTCAATAATGTGACCTGTCAATCTCCTGGGCTCCACGGCAAATGTCGCAAGTGTATGCAATGTTTCCTCGTAACTCCAACTCTCCAGGCCAGCATGCATCCAGGTCAGGAACCTCTGCACTCTCCCCACTCCAATGCCATCCCTCCCATGAAGCGCAGGTCACAACTGAACGCAGAAGTGTAGATGTGGCCTCGACAGCGTTTTCTGCACATGCAAAATGACCTCCTTTTTCCTACATTCTATTCCTCGGCTAATAAAGGTAAGTTTGGCTTCAACCTTGTTAAACGCCTTGTGTTCCTGTTCTGCTACCTTGACGGTTCTGCCCAGCAAGGTCCCTGTAATCAGCATGACTTCCCATGATCCTACCATTACTCATGTATTCCCAAACTTTGCTTGTCTTGTCCAAGTGCTTGACCGAACACTTATCCACATAACATTCCATGTGGCATTCCTTAGGCCATCTGACCAGCCTATCTGTACGCGCGTGTAATGTTTGGGCCTCCTCTTGACTATTTACCACCCAACAAATGTTCGTCTCCTTAGGTTCTTGAAGGTTGAGCGCATTATGAGGCTGGAGGGGAAAGGGATGAAAGGTGTTACTGACTGAACATTAACTGATGCACTGTCCTTGTTAATTTCAGCATCACCACCGCATGGCTGTCACCAACACGTCCAGAGCCCCCCTCCACACCTGAGGGCCAAGACTTGCAACTTGCGTCACATCCCTTTAGCAAGCCAGGCACCAGCGCAGCGACAAACACATCAGTGGGGATTATGACGTCAACTAGTGTCCTAGGGCACAGTGGAGAGGGCTCTTCACAATTGCTGGAGGAGATGGCACGGACAGAGAGTGCCGATGGTGCCAGCAGCTGAGGACTGCAGGGGACCAGGCACATGCTGAGTCGGGCAGTGATGATGTGTCTCTGGAGATGTCAGCCATGCAGCAGCTGCAGGACAAGCGGCAGGGTGTGCGAGAGCATCTGGCAGGGTTGCATGAGGGTGTGTTTCAGTTGGTCTCTGTAGTGGAGGAGTCCAGGCAGAGTATCAGTGATGGCATGAACCTCAGGACAGAGCTTCAGGCTTCCTCCATTGAGATATTGGTGACTCTCATGGAGAGGGGCTTCCAGCAGATTGAGAATCTTCTGATTGGGTTACGCTCTGACCTGCAAGCCCTCACAGTGCTAATGGCCACAGGTGGTCATTCCCAATGTGGGAGATGTTCTGGGCACCAAGTGTCACTGCTCGGTACTCATCCATCTGCAGTGAGCAGGGAAGTCCAATGTGACCTCACGTCGGCGCAGCAGCTGCTGTCGTTGCTGCGAGTTCCTCTCAAGGTGCTCTGGATGAGGGCAGCAGCTCCTCCACCCCTCTGCCAGTCACTGTGGCATCCGTTGAAGCTGCTGCAACTGAAGTGGTGCCGGTTCTGGAACTGGCCACTCCCTCCCAGGTGGGGCCATCACAGGCTCCACGGGCCAGAGGACGGCCGCCAAGGTCATCAAAGCCAACAGGACAGCAGAGTCAGCAGGCTGTCTCACAAGCCACTCTGAGCAATGGGGTAGCACCTAGACGTAGCACCCACAAACGTAAGCATAAGGCACGTTAGGCACTCCACGGGGTTGTCACTGGTGATTTTGTGTTGGCCCTAGATTAGGGAAAATATAATTCTGTACGTCTGAGTGACGTTTGTGGTTTCTTTTGGTGGGAATAAAGTCCACTTTTCTGACCATTCTGAAGGTGTTTCCTTTGTGCTGCATTTGCATGTTTCACAGACATATCATGAGTGTTTGAGTGGACATTGATGTTTCTGTACTAAGCCCTTAGTTGCAGCTGATAAGGTGGAAGATGTAGCACTTAAGTGCCACATGAGGAAGCACCAGGTAATGTTGGTCCTGCAGATCCATGTGTGTGGAGCTAGCTGGAGGTTCATTGGATTAAAGTGTCCCGGGTGTCCCTGCCTCCTTGGTGTAGTAGCGGGTCGGCGTGCTGCCCCTCATCATTGTTCTATGCTTCCTCATCCTCTGAGCCACTGCTGGATTCATCATGTGCAGCCTCATCCACTGCGTCAAGGTCTTCATCGTCAATTGCATCCCCCCTTTCCAGCGCAAGATTGTGCAGAGCGCAGCATGCTACCACTATCACAGAGACGTGATCTGGAGGGTACTGGAGTGCGCCCCCTGAGTGGTCCACGCATCGGAAGCTCATCTTGAGAAGACCGATGGTTCTCTCTACCACAGCCCTTGTGGTGCTGTGGCTCCTATTGTACAGCTCCTCAGCTTCTGTTCTTGGATAGCGGAGAGGCGACATGAACCACCTTCTGAGGGGATAGCCCTTGTCACCCAGCAGCCAACCATCCAGCCGAGCCGGAGCACTGAAGAGCCCCGGCACCTGGGAGTGCCTGAAGATGTAGGCGTCATGGGAGCTGCCTGGGTACCTTGCACAAAATTACAGAATCTGCATCCTGTGATCACACACTATCTGCACGTTCATGGAGTGGAAGCCCTTCCTGTTGACGAAGGCACCAGGCTCACCCGGGATGCGGGGGAAGCCAGCGGGGGAAGCCTCTGGCTCGCTGTATGTGACTTGCCTGGTCGCAGCAGAAGTGGATGAAGGTCAATGTCCATCTGAATGGAGCATCTGTAACCTGCTTGACACAAGTATTGACAGCTGATTGGGAGACACCACAAAGATCACCCACTGAGCCCTGGAAGGAGCCAGATGCATGGAAGTGGAGGGCAACTGTGACGTTCAGAGCCGCTGGCATGGGGTTTCCACCCACACAGCTAGGGGAGATCTCAGGGCCAATCATCTGACAGATATAGTTCACTGTCCCCCTTGACAGTCGGAGCCTCCTTCGGCACTGCTCCTCAGTCATATTGAGGTAGCTGCTTCGCCGCCTGTATACCCTGGCAGCAGGATAGTGATGTCTTCTGTGGCCCCTTCCACCTTGGACAGCCTCTTGGCCCTGCACCCCTTGTACCTGCACCTGGCCTCCCAAAGGTGGCTCCCCTGGAGGCTGATTGTCCATTCCTGGCCTCCTCCTTATTCTATCCCTCCCTTCCTCCTCAGAGGAGCTGCCTCCAGTGGAGATGTCAGAACCCATACCCAGGCTAAATGGAGGCTTCTGGAAAGCTGCAGGCCCGATAAAGATTACTGTCTGCAGAGTGCTGAGCTGAAGCTTGAAAGTACAGAGAAAGCAATTGGAAATCGATCTGAACTGTTAACAATCACACAGGCAAGTTTAAAACACTTTCTGCATTAAATACATCAGAAAAAACATGAACAACCCCACTGAGTCTACATATCCTGCCCGAGGATGAGGTGTGTTAAAAAATCAGTTACCCGCCTGTCCGTTGGGCCCATGCGCCGAGGCGAAGATCGCACAGGCTCCTCAAAATCAGCTTCAATTGCTGAGTTAAGGGCCTTAACATGACCTTTAATTAATGGTGGGCGCATGTCGCACTTCATAGTGCGCCCGCCCAGCTAACTATCGCGATGCAGCGCGCTGATGTCGGGACACTTGCGTGACGTCAGCGCACGACATTTTAAGCGCTGACATACGGGCTCCGCCACCCACACGTCAGCCATAAAATTCTGCTGTGTGTGTTGAAAAAAGTGTCAAATTAAGTTTTAGTTTCTCTTTAAAAAGGTGCTTGCATTTCTAAGGAGAGTTTTACAACCGTAAGCTAAACAAACAAGGGTGGAGGAATTGGGCTGTTGCCTAGCAACCGGGGTCCAGAGAGGCAGGTCCCTCCCAAAGACACACACACAGAAAAGCTAGAAACAGCAGTTTGTTTCGGAAGCTGTTGGAGTTCAGTTGGTTTGAAGATAGCTGTGAAGCAGAAGCAGCCTAGCAGGGAAAGATAGCCAGCTTCAAGTTAAAGTTGGTTGAAAGTAGTTGCCATGAGAGACTGGAGTGAAAGGGACATACAGCAAGTACCAAGCTAAAGAAAAAAAACCAAAAATCTAGGGCAGTGGAACAGGAGGAAGTCCCAAGCAGACCTTCTAGTCTAAGGAAAGACAGGGTCCTGGGAAAGGTCCTGTTAAGAAAAGAGTGAGGGCCAGAGAGAAAAGCTCCAACCTTCAGATTTAAAGAGACAAAAGATGCAGAAAGCAGATTTAAAGTGAGAACTGCTTGCAAGAGGCAAGAAAGTTCAAAGAGACAACCGAAGATCTGTAACTCTTTGTTATGGGCATGTGAAGAAGTGGTACTGTTGATGATTGAATCGATGAGGGAGAGTGCGTGGAAGCTAGCTTGAATGCATGTGGTGACCCAGGAAAGAGGAACATCAGAAGGAGAGTTCGAAACCCTGGAGGTGAACACTTGTGGAAGGTGTCTGAGAGAAAGCGTCAGTTTGGGAGAAGATTCCAAGGCGAGTTCTTGGAAAGTAGAGATTGGAAACCTTCGTGTGAAAGAGAGAGTGCAGTGAGACCGGTTGGCTCACAGTGTCACAAGTGTCTGTGGGGAGTTCAGGAGAGATCTATAGTATCTGGTTGAAGAGGCATCTGTCACTTGGTTTCAGAATGTGGTGAGTCTGATCCCACAGGGTGCCTATTGGTTTACGTGGACTGTGTATTTACTGTGAACATTAAAATATATGATAGCTTTTGTAACTTGTGTTATCCTTAGAAACCTCTATATATCTGTAAAGGTATAGGTGTGAGTGAAGGAGTATTGTAATATGGTTCATCTTTTCTTGTTTAATAAATGTTTTATTCTTTTGTTAAAAGTTCATTAGATGACTCTGTCCACTAATCCCTCTCCACGTATCTAAACAAACAAATAAAAGTTAGGATCTATCAAGTTGGGTCTCACTCTGGGATCAGGCCTGTCCAGGGGTAACCTCATCTGGGGTCAAAACAATAAGGAGTTTGCAGACGGATATTGCTAGATTGAGTGAATGGACAAAAATCTGGCAGATGGAGTATAATGTGGGAAAATGTGAAGTTGTTCACTTTGGGCAGGAAGAATATAAAGGCAGAATATTACTTAAATAAATGGAGGACAGCTGCAGAATTCTGAGGTGCGGAGAGATCTAGGTATTACAAGAGGAATTGAACATAAAAGTAAGGATATTATACTTTAGTTTTACAGAGCATTGGTGAGACCGCATCTTGAGTATTGTGTGCAGTTTTGGTCTCCTTATTTAAAGAAGGATGTAAATGCGTTGGAGGCAGTTCAGTTGAGGTTTACTAGATTGATGCCTGGAATGAGCAGGTTGTCTTATGAGGACAGGTTGGCAGGCTGGGCTTTTTTCCACTGGAGTTTAGAAGACGGGAGTTTTGATTGAAGTATATAAGATCCTGAATGGTCTTGGCAAGGTAGACATCGAAAGGATGTTTCCTCTTGTAGATGAGTCCAGAACTAGGGGGCACTGTTTTAAAATGAGGGGTCGCCCTTTTAAGACAGATCTTGTTAGGCAAGGGAATCAAAGGTTATCAGGGATAGGTGGGAATGTAGAACTCAAAACACAAACAGATCAGCCAGGATCTTATTGAATGGTGGAGCAGATTCAAGGGGCCTATTTTGTATATTTGACTGTAATTGGTGGTGCAATGAAAATAAAGGATGCGCAAAAGGCCAGAATTAGAGTGCAGAGATCTTGGTAGTTGTGGGGCTAATTACAGAGATAGGAAGATTGAGGCCACAGAAGGATTTGAAAGCAAGAATGAGGATTTTAAAATTGATGCGTTGCCACACTAGGAGCCAATATATGATTAGTGAGCTCACAGGTGATGGGTGAATGGGACTTGGTGCATTAGGTTATGGGCAGAGTTTTGGTTGATCTCAAGTTTAAGGAGGGTGCAAGGTAGAAAGCAGGCTGAGGAAGCACTGGAGTAGTCAAGTCTAAAGATAAAGGCAAGATGAGGGTTTTGGCAGCAGATGAGCAGGGGTGGAGGCAGGTGGCATTATGGAGGTTGAATAGACAATATTTTTACAACAGGGGATCTAGAGTTGGAAACTCAGCTAGGCCCAAACAGGACAGCAAGATAGGAAAAAGTCTATTCAGCCACAGAAAGTAGCCCGGGAGAGGCATGCATTCAGAAAGTACCCAAGAGGAGAGGGGCATGCAGTCAGAAAATAACCAGGGGGAGAGGGGCATGTGGTCAGAAAGTAGCCAGGGGGAGAGGGGCATGTGGTCATAAAGTAACCAGGGGGAGAGGGGCATGCAGTCAGAAAGTAGCCAGGGAGTGGGGGACATGCAGTCGGAAAATAGCCGGGGAGAGGGGCTTGCAATCAGAAAGTAGCCAGGGGGAGAGGGACATGCAGTCAGAAAGTAGCCAGGGGGAGAGGGGCATGCAGTCAGAAAGTAGCCAAGGGGAGAGGGGCATGCAGTCAGAAAGTAGCCAGGGGGAGAGGGGCATGCAATCAGAAAGTAGCCAGGGGGAGAGGGACATGCAGTCAGAAAGTAGCTGGGGAGAGGGGCATGCAGTTGGAAAGTGGCCAGGGGGAGGGGGGCATGCAGTTGGAAAGCAGCCAGGACGAGAGGCATGCAGTCGGAAATTATTCAGGGGGAGAGGAGCAGGCAGTCGGAAAGTAACCAGGGGGAAAGGAGCATGCAGTCGGAAATTAGCCAGGGGAAGGGGCTTGCAGTCGGAAAATGGCCAGGGGGAGAGGGGTAAGCAGTCGGAAAGTAACCAGGGGCAAGGGCATGCAGTCAGAAAATGGCCAGGGGGTGAGAGGCATGCAGTCGGAAAGTAACCAGGGGGAGAGGAACATGCAGTCAGAAAGTAGCCGGGGGAGGGGGGCATGCAGTTGGAAAGCAGCCAGGGCGAGAGGCATGCAGTCGGAAATTAATCAGGGGGAGAGGAGCAGGCAGTCGGAAATTAGCCAGGGGCAGGGGCATGCAGTCGGAAAATGGCTAGAGGAAGAGCGGTATGCAGTCAGAAAGTATCCAGGGGCAGGGGCATGCAGTCGGAAAGTAGCCAGGGGGAGGGGCTAGTCAATGGCTAGAGAACAGAATTTGTGCAGGTGATTCAAGACACTGGTTTAGGTCTTCCCAGTCTTTAAGTGAAGGAAGTTTAAGTTGACACAAAACACGAGCTGAAAGATTACTAAATGGTTTTCACCTGACTTACCCACCCCCAGTACATCTGGCCATAACAAATGAAAAATACTCACTCATATTTTCATGGTTTATATGGAAAATCAAGGGCCGGATTTTTATGTCTCCATCCATGTTGGAACGGAGGTGAGGGGATTAAAGTATTTTGAAGAGGCTTTTGAATGGCTGTATGTTTATTTTGACAGATCTATGGGCACTTAAAACGTGTGAGTTCTTTCAAGGGGAGTTTGAATGGCTGTGTGTTTGACTGACAGTTTTATGAGCTCCTGGGAGGATTAAAGTTTCTTGAAGCAGTTTCTGAATAGCTGATTATTTTGATAATTTCATGAGCATTTCAAAGACTTCCCAATATTATTATAGAGTGCATGGCTCTGTTCATACTGGATACTGCTGAGTAGATATAGAAGATGCATGGAGTGCAGGGAGGGGGCATGGTGGGAATATGAGGGACTGAGGGCTCTGGTGCCGAATACTCATCAATAGAACTGGGCCAATGTCTCAATGAACACAGGCAGGCCTTCTAACCTGCTCACCTTGACATCCACCACTTCCGTTTCCGCCTCGGGCCGAGGCAGTGGCCCTGGGTCTAGCTCGTCCTCGCCTTGAAAGTAAGAGTGGGTGGGCACTGCCAAGCAGGAGGCAGGATCACGAGTGGCCCAACATGCAATTCCTGCCTCAAGGATGAAAATCCCAGCCCAAACCTCTGCCAAGTGTTTTGACCCATATGCTATCCTAAGGATGGAAATGTGGCTTTGACTTTATCACCAATCAGAAGATGCCATTGGTTCTCATTCCTATTCACGTTCTGAATGAGATGAGTTAATAACATTGTGGCTATCTTGTGTTTTGTGTTTGTGCCATGCAAGTGAGAATACACATACAAACCTAGAAAACTGGCAAATACAGATGAACTATTTCAAAATATCCTAACAGGGCAACAGCATTCCTGAATATAGTCCTCTGATATGCAGTAACACTAAAAATGCAGCTCACACTGGAAATTATCAACCCTTATTGCCTGCCCCCCACCCCAACTCATTTAGCAAGTCTTCACCTGCTGCTCTCCAGTGGCACTCATCAACTCCCTCAGAGTTTGCCACCATTCCTGAGCCCCAAATTGCCAATCACCACCATTGTCCATGAACACTTCTGATCCCTCAAATAACACCCCAATCGCCCCACCCCACCTTTTCTGCTCTGTTCAATCTCCTTGCCCTTTCTTTTCCATTCACACTGGTAAGCTTTTTTATGTTCTGTTCACACTGGAACCCTACTCCCCTTCCACCCTCAGTTCACGCATCAGTCTCATCTCCTTCCAACTCAAATCATGCAGGTTCTCTTCTTCCCTCTTCAGTCACCTCACCCTTTTCCCCATTCTCTAATTACCATTCCCAGCCCCTCCTGATGTTCTGGGTATTGAAGTCTGCTGCATCGTGTGGATGCCTGAAATTTATCATCTCAGCAAATTTTCATGAGAATTCCTCTTCACTGTGTGTAGCAGAATTCCAGCATATGGAATCATAGGTTACAGCACAGAAGGGGGTCATTTGGCCCGTTGTATCCTTGCTGGTTCCCTGTAAGAGCAACTCACCTAGTCCCACTTCCTTGCTCTTTCCGCATAGCCCTGAAATGTTTTCTCTTCTGGGGCTTATCCAAATCCCTCTTGAAAACCACACTGAATCTGCCTCCACTGCCCTCTCATGCAGTGCATTCCAGATCATAATCATTCAAATGCATAAAGAAGTTTTTCCTCATGTCACTATTGGTTCTTTGCCATTCACCTAATTGTGTTCTCTGGTTCTTGGCCGCTCCTCCTTTATTTCTTTCCTGATCTTTCCCGGGTACCTTATATCCAGGAATATTTAGTAGCCATTCATGCCTCCTTTTGTGTCATTGGGTAGCAGGAATGGCAAAGTGGCCAAAGTAACAGGAAGAAACAGACCATGTGAAATACAGACTGCAGTCACGTTTTGGGCAGAATTGAGCTAAAATTGTGTGAATCTTTATTTAGCATAGTAGGTAACTGCATAAATAGAAATAAAGGGTTGAAAGCTTTGAGAAACTTAAGGAAAGTAAAACTGAAGTGATTGAGTCTGACTTTTGCTTGGTGTAAACATAGTTGCAATGAGGTAACTCTGTAATCACCTCGAACTGATGAATTAGAGCTCACAGCTTCATGAAAATATGTTTGGCCTTTTTTTTTGCAGGACAGTAAGAAAAGCCAGAAGATCTTGCCTCGTTTTCAATATAGCAATAAGATGTGTAGGTGATACAATGGTCAGAGTTATCTCATTGCAACTATGTTTACACCAAGCAAAAATCTGACTCAATCACTTCAGTTTTACTTTCCTTAAATTTTTCAAAGCTTTCAACACTTTATTTCTATTTGTGCAGTTACCTACTATGAGTTCCCCCTTAAAATCCTATCATATTTCTACCATCCCTGATTCTAAGTGGTTTGGGATAGAACCCTGTACATACTTTAGCAGAGCCGGTGATGCTGTCCCAGTAAGGAGATGGAAACTCCAGTCGGCCAACAAGAATCTGATCAAACAGGTCCTCCTGGACATTGTTTTCACTGTAGGAACACAAAAATAGGGTTATTAGGGTAGAATTTGGAAATGACTTGGAATCAATCCAATTAATTTTCCACTTTTGGATTCTTTAAACTTCAATAAATACTGGAAAATAATTTTGGTTATAGGAAATAGATTCTTGTGTTCCTGGAAAGAGATGTGCCATATAGACTGACATCAGGGCTCCTAACCTGCACATCAAATAGTTCTGACAACTGTACAGAAATGTCAGTTTGTGCACTGAATACAGCTTTCATACATAAAATGGATGTAGCTGATGGAAGGGTTCAATCCTGATGTGTACTATTAAATGCATTGGCCTGCATTTTGTGGTGCGAATAATGGTAAGGCTATCCGGGCTCACCATTATTAAGCAGTAATTTGGACAACAACTTCCAGTATCTGCATGTGTGCAGTTAAATGTGGGAATCAGGAAGGTGCTATCCAATTTTCGCTGCTCCTCCAAAAACTTCACTACTCTGGTACATCATTAAGGGACTTGGCATCCAAGTACATGAAATGTGTGATATTGTAGTACTTACCAATGGATCCCATGTGACACGTCAGAAAAAGCTAGGACTTGTCCATTTAAGTGTAAGTGAACTTTTAACAGCATGATATATTTTAACAACCTCTCTGGCACTGAAAATTAACTTTTAAAAGTTTGGAGTCTAATTTCTTTAGATTTTAGTTATTTATGGGGATTTAAAGAAAAAATAAATACTTTTTCTTTCAACATTTTCTTTCTGTCTTTGCAACCTCACTTAATCCCACCTTTTACCCCCTCTCTATTTTGCTTTCTATATATGATTTAACATTGAATTAAATATTCCAACTTACACTTTCTGACTTAGGCCTTGCATGCCTCAGGAAGAATTCTTTAATTAGATTGGTTGAAGAGGCACCCCACTGTCCGCTCCATTCACACAGGTCCCAGATCCCCTGGAACAGGCGTTGCACTACTGCAACTGATAACCACAAGTAATGTAAACACTGACAGAACCTCTTAAGACAAGTGTAAACATATTGAATGGCGAATGCCATTGGTTTGCCACTGATCGCAAAACTTGGGCCAAAGCTTTGTCAATGCTTAGTGCTGCAAATGACGCCAGAGTAGCGGTTCAGTAATAATACAGCATCAACTGATGTGCCACTGACACCACCTTAAGAGCAAGGTGAGTGAAGAACTGGCTACTCACATCACATGGCGTAGTTAAGATCAGGGAACTGAGCTCCCCAAGAACACTTAAGGATTTCATACAGACTAGAAGTGTCCCAGGTTTGATCCCTGATCTCTGGTGAGAATTCTGATCTCAGTCAGAACGGAGGTCAAGCACTACAGTTAGCATTAGCACCCCTGCAGGTTAAGTAGGAGAAAAAAGCCCCAGATCCTGCTCATGATCACTATCTAGCAACCAAGCTGGCAATGCGGAAACACAATTGGCCTCCCAACAATCACAACCATACCTTGCTTACACAATGAAAGATGGTCATAGTTGTTGGAGGTCAATCATCTCAGTCCCAAGACATCGCTGCAGGAGTTTCTCAGGGTAGTATCCTTGGGCCAACCATCTTCAGTTGCTTCATCAATGACCTTCCCTCCATCATAAGGTCAGAAGTGACGATGTTTGCTGATGATTGTACAATGTTGAGTACCATTCGTGACTCTGAAGCAGTCCATGGCCATATGTAGCAAGACCTGGACAACATTCAGGCTTGAGTTGTTAAGTGGCAAGTAACATATGTACCACACAAGGGAAAGGCAATGACCATCTCCAACAAGAAAGAATCTAACCATCTCCCCTTGACATACAATGGTTTTACTATTATTGAATCCTCAACCATCAACATCCTGATAATATCATTGACCAGAAACTGGTCCGGCCATATGATTATTGTGGCCACGAGCAGGTCAGAAGCTAGGAATCCTACAGTGAGTAATTGAACTTCTGACTCCCCAAAGCCTGTCCATCATCTACAAGGCACAAGTCAGGAGTGTGATGGAGTACTCTCCATTTGCCTGGATGAGTGCAGCTCCAACAACACTCAGGAAGCTCAACACAATCCAAAAAAAGGCAGCCCACTTGGTCAGCTCTACATGAACCATCTTAAACATTTATGGCCTCTACCACAAGCACACAGTGGCAGCAGTGTGTACCATCTACAAGACATGCTGCAGAAATTCATCAATCCTCCTTCGACAGCACCTTCTAAACTCGCGACCTCACCAATTAGAAGGACGAGGGCAACAGATGTATGGGAACACCACCATCTTCAAGATCACCTCTGAGCCACACATCATCCTGACTTGGAACCACTGTTGCTGGATCAAAATTATGGAACAATAACATAGAACCCCCTTCCTAACAGCACTGTGGATGCACCCACACCAAATGAACTGCAGTGGTTCAAGAAGACAGCCTACCACTACCTTTTCAAAAACAATTAGGGATGAGCAACAAATGCTGGCCTAGCCAGCGATGCTCACATCCTATGAAAGAATAAAAAGGTCCTTGAGCATATATGTTCCATTAACAACTGGCATATTTACAATGATATTTAGGCTCTGCAAGGGTGGTACTTAAGCAGAGGCTGGTGACAATGGAGCACTGTATTTCTACAGCCCTCACTTGTGTGGTTGCACTTCCAGCTTTTCTTCCCAGAACCTGCATAAAGTTGAAACTTTGGCAGTATCTGAAGTCAACGTTCACCTCTGGTTTATGATTAGTGTGTCATCAAATGCATGAGCATCATGCTCCTGCCAATACAAAGGTGCTTGTTCATACTGGGATTTGAGAGTCTCATTCTTTTCTGTGAGAAGTCTGAAGCACTTTACCTGCGGAATGGGGGGAAGCCACAGAGGAGGATGTACGTAATGACGCCTGCTGCCCAAATGTCGACCTTTAAGCCATACCTGTAAGAATAGTAAGAGCATAATGTTAAAGAACAGGAAAAAACAATTACATCCAACACAATCATTCCTTGTCCACAGATCAACTCCAGATACCCTTTTCCCTTCCATTTCATTTTATCCCTTCTCTCCCCAGAAATGCATCCAATTCCTTTTTAAGTTCAAATATACTGGCTGCATTAATGGACTTCCTTGGTAAATTATTCCTGACTTGTTTTCTGGTTCTTGACTTCCTAATATTTAAATTGTGTCCCATGGTATTTGGTACATGGACTTCATCATAGCAGCATATTTGCCTGGATAAGCTTTGTCAATTCCCTGCATTAATCTTGAAAACACCAATGATACTTCGGTGGGAGATTGGTGGAAAGTCCAGTGAAACAGGATGAATGGCTATCAATACTGGTTGCTTCTTTACTTTGAATCACAGGAAAATAGCATCCCATGTTTATCTGATTGAGCATTTTGGCTAAGGAATTAGATTTACAGAAGACATTTTATAAGGTGCCACTGCAAAGGTTATTGCAAAAAATAAAAGTTCATAATGTAGGGGGTAACGTATTAGCATGGATAGAACATTGGCTAGCTAACAGGAAGCAGAGAGTTGATGTAAATGGGTCTTTTTCTGGTTGACAGGATGTGACGAGTGGTGTGCCAAAGGAATCAGTGCTGGGGCCTCAAATTTTTACAATTTATATAAATGACTTGGATGAAGGGACCAAAGGAATAGTGGCTAAATTTTCTGACAACAAAAAGATAGGTAGGAAAGTAACTTCTGAAGAAGATGTAAGGAGGCTAAAAATTGACAGAGCAAAGTAAGTGGGCAAAGGTCTGGCACATGGAGTATAATGTGGGCAAAGGTGAAATCATTCATTTTGGTAGGAAGAATTAAAAAGAAGCTTATTATCTAAATGGTGGGAGATTGAAGAGCTCTGAGATTCAGAGGGATCTGGGTGTTCTAGTGCATGAATCACAAAAGGTTAGTGTGCAGGCACAGCAGGTAATTAGGAAAGCTAATAGAATGTTATCATCCATTGTGAGGGGAATTGATTACAAAACTAGGGAGGTTATGATTCAGTTGTACAGGGGCACTGGTGAAACCACATCTGGAGTTGTGTACAGTACTGATCTCCTTATTTAAAGAAAGATGTAAATGTGTTAGAAGCAGTTCAGAGAAGGTTTACGAGACTAATACTAGGAATGGGTGGGTTATCTTATGAGGAAAGGCTGGACAGGTTAGGCTTGTGTCCACTGAAATTTAGAAGAGTAAAAGGCAACTTAATCGAAACATTTAAGATCTTGAGGGGTCTTGACAGGGAATGTGGAGAGAATGTTTCCTCTTGTGGGAGAATCTAGCACTATGGGCCATTGTTTAAAAATAAGGGATCGCTCATTTAAGACAGATGAGGAGAAATGTTTTCTCTCAGAGGGTTGTGAGTCTTTGGAACTCTCTTCCTGAAAAGGCAGTGGAAGCAAAGTCTTTGAATCTTTTTAAGGCAGAGCTAGACAGATTCTTGATTAACAAGGGGGTGAAAGGTTATCGGGGGTAGGCAGGAATGTGGGGTTGAGGTTACAATCAGATCAGCCATGATCTTATTGAATAACAGAGGAGGCTCGATGGGCCGAGTGGCCTACTCCTGC
Source organism: Carcharodon carcharias (assembly GCF_017639515.1). NCBI lineage: Eukaryota > Metazoa > Chordata > Chondrichthyes > Lamniformes > Lamnidae > Carcharodon > Carcharodon carcharias. Next base: position 67,490,964 of record NC_054467.1, on the reverse strand, counting down.
TCCTGTTCCTAATTCATATGTTCGCATGTTTAGTAAATGTGGGGAACTGATGCATGGGCCTGTGATCAAAACTAAGCAGGTGTCAATGTAAGAGTGCCTAAAAACTTATTTTGTTTTTTTCCCTTCAAATAAGAGATAAAGAAATGGCTGTACATTAAACAAGCTTCCTGTTCACATGAAAAAAGTCTACCTGGAAAAAAATAGCTGCTTCTTCCTCCCGGTATTTGCCTTTCAGCAAAACATAATGGTCTGCAACAGTGGACTAGTGAGAAGAAATAATTGATGAGGACAGCTTCCTCCATTTAGGTAATAATGGGTCCAATGAATAGTCATCATGTAGAGAGGTGAAGTTTTTACAATGATCCATTGCAATTAGCTTAAAATGGATTTACTAGCTTTCTCACCAAACTATTACATTGGATGTTGAACTATTCTACGTAGGTGACCTATGAAAAAATATCAACACAATTCCAGGGACACTCTTGCAACTATTGACACACTCCTGGAGGCCTTGTCCTAGTTTCCAAAAGAACATATCAGCTATCTAGATGAAAACAGTCTTTTCCTTACAGAAAATTATTTCTTTATTGTTAACTTAATAAAATAGTATCTGTTCCTTCATCTCCAACAACAACAAAAACAACAGCTTATATTTATATAGCAACTTTAACATAATGGAACATCCCAAGGCGTTTCACAGGAGCATTAAAAAACAAAGTAGGATATTGAACTGGTTAAGAAGATGTTGGACAGAATTTTACACTCACTTGTGGGTGGGTTTGCAGGCGGGGGTCCCGTAAAATGCCATGGGCATCTTTCCTGGTGCATACCTAGTTTTGTCCCTGCCCCTGACATCATTTTACAAGTGGCAGGAGGAGGCATCAGGCCCCACCATTCTGCCAACTGGAGCCCTAAATTGGCCAATCACTGGCCACTTAAAGGCCAGTAATACCTATCTCTGCCACTATTTCATGAGTGACAGGCTAAGGCCGGTGACGGGTGGAAAACCTGGCAGTTAACACTACTTAGGCATGTGGTGGGAAGAGGGGGGTGCCTGTTTTCTGGGCCCCCTGTTATCGGAAGCCCCACTCTTATGCTTTGATAACCACCTCCCTGGTACTTCCCCTCCTCCTCTTCCCTTTCCAACTCAGCCCCTGATTCTCCTCATGCCAGCCTGCCAGCCTAGCACTGATGCTACCCTTTCCTATTTACCTTTCCATGCAATTCCAGCAGTGATCCACATTTGCACCTGTTGCAGCCCCAACAATAGCTACCACTCCCTAGTGACGCTCCTGGGACCAGAGAGCTGCTGGCCATTGATTGGGTGGCACCTCTCAGAGGCAGAGTTTCCTCCCCAGATGGGGCAGAAGTCTCATCACCGGGCAATTATGCTCCAACTGATGTTAAATTCCTGCGGGACAATGGGTCTGGGTGGAAGCAGGTGATACGCTTTCTTCTACTCCTGGCTAAGCCGCCCACTTGGTTCTGCAAAATTAGGTCAGATGACCAAAGGGTTGGTCAAAGAGTAGGTTTTAAGTATCTTAAAGGAGAAAAGCGAGGTAGCGAGATGTAGGGAGGGAATTCCAGTGCTTGGTGCATTGGCAACTGAAGGCATGACTACAAATGGTGGGGCAATTATAATTGGGATAGCACATGTGGCCAGAAATAGAAGACTGCATATTTCTGTGGGTTGGAGGAGATTAGAGATTGGGAGCGGTAAGGCCATGGAGGAATTTGAAAACAAAGGTGAGAATTTTAAAGTCAAGACATAGGACATAGGACTTAGGAGCAGGAGTAGGCCATTCTGCCCTTCGCTTTTGCACCACCATTCAATAAGATCATAGCTGATCTGGTAGTGTCTCAACTCCACTTTACCATCTGTCCCCCATAACCCTTGACTCCCTTGTCTATCAAAAATATGACTATCTCTGCCTTAAATAAACTCAATGACCCAGCCTCCACTGCTTTCTGGGGAAGAGAATTCCACATACTAATGACCCTTTGAAAGAAAATATTTCCCCTCATCTCCAGCTTAATGGTAAATCTCTTATTCTTAAACTGTGTCCCCTGGTTCTATCCGCTCCCACAAGTGGAAACATCCTCATGGTATCTACCCTATCAAATCCCCTGGTTGCTTCTTTACTTTGAATCACAGGAAAATAGCATCTTATATGTTTCAGTAAGATCATCTCTCATTCTTTGAAACTCCAACAGTATAGGCCCAACCTGTTCAACTTTTCTTCATAAGATAAGTCCCTCATCCCAGGAATGAGTCAAGTGAACCCATATCTTTTTTCAAATAAGGAGACCAAAATTGTACAGAGTATTCCAGATGTGGTGTCACCAAGGCTCTATACAGCTGCAGTAAAACTTCCCTACTTTTATATTCCATTCCCCTTGCAATAAACGCCAACATTCCATTTGCCTTCCTAATCACTTGCTGTACCTGCATACTAACTTTTTGTGATTCATGTACTAGAACACTCAGACCCCTCTGCAGCACTGAGTTCTGCAATTTCTTTCCATTTAAATAGTATACTGCTTTTATTCTTCCTGGAAAAATGAACAAATTCACATTTTCCCATTTTATACTCGTCTTCCAAATTTTTGCCCACTCATTTAACCTATCTATATCCCTTTGCAGTCTCTACCTCCTCTTGACAACTTACTCTCCTAACTATCTTATGTCATCGACAAAGTTAGCTACCATACATATGGTCTCTTCATCCAAATCATTGATGTAAATTGTAAATAGTTGAGGCCCCAGCACTGGTCTCTGTGACACTCCACTTGTTACAACTTGCCAACCTGAAAAAGACATATTTATCCCTACTCTCGGCTTCCTGTTAGCTAAACAATCATTTTCCATGCTAATATGTTACCTCCTACATCTTGTGTAGTAACCTTTGATGTGGCACCTTATCAAATGCCTCTTGGAAATCCAAGTACACCAAATCTACAGGTTCCCCTTTATCCACCTTGCTTATTACTTCCTCAAAGAACTCTACAAAATTAGTTAAACATAATTTCCCTTTCACAAATCCATGTTCACTCTGCCTGATCACATTATGATTTTCTAAGTATCCTGCTATAACCTCCTTAATGATGGATTCAAGCAATTTGCCTATAACAGATGTTAGGCTAACTGGCCTGTAGTTTCCTGCTTTCGCCTCCTTCTTTCTTGAACAAAGGTGTTAGATTAGTTACTTTCCAATCTACTGGGACCCTTCCAGAATCTGAGGAATTTCGGAAATATATAACCAATGCACATAACCATACTTCCTGTAAGGCCCTAGGACGCAGGCCATCTGGTACTGGGGACTTATCAGCCTGTGGGTCTAATAATTTACCCAGCATCTTTTCCCTCGTGATGGTGATTGTTTAAATTTCTTCCCTCCCGTTCATCTCTTGATTTTCAATTATCTTTGGGAAGTTTTCTAAGTCTTCTTTCATGAAGACAGGCACAAAATACCTGTTCGATGCCTCTGCCATGTCTTTGTTTTCCATGGTCAATTCCTCAGACTCACTCTCTTGAGGACCAACACCAGCTTTAGTTACTCTTTTCCTATTTAAATAATTGAAGAAACTCTTACTATGTGTTTTTATATTACTAGCTAGCTTTCTTTCATACCCTTTTTTCTCCCTCTTTACTTTTTTTTGGTCATTCTTCATTGGTTCTCAACATTTGACCAATCTTCTGACCTACACCAATCTTTGCAGATTTGTGCAGTGTTTCTTTCAATTTGATACTATCCTTAAAATCCTTATTCATCCATGGATGATGTACTGCATTACATTGCATGACTGGGATGCAGGTCAATGTGCACATGGGTGACAAGGGAACAGGACTTGCTGCAAGTTAAGGCATTGGCAGCAGAATTTTGGATGACCTCAAATTTATGGAGAGTAGAATGTGGGAGATCAGCCAGGATTATATTAGACTGTCGAACTTAGAGATAATGAAGACATTGATGAGGGTGTCAAGCAGCAGTTGATCTGAGACATGGGTGAAGTTTGGCAATGTTACAGAGCTCAAAATAGGTGGTCTTAGTGATGGCATGAATATGAAGTTGGAAGCTCTTCTTGGGATCAAATGTGACACCAAGGTTGTGGGTTAATCTTAAACTGCTACCAGTAACCGCTCTATGATTTTTATGAACTCTGCATTTGCATTTTATTTGCCTATTAACCTTATCACAAAAAGTTAAGTCTAGTAACTAACGGCGCAACACCATCATAATGATTATCAATCAATCTCTCCAACCAGAAAGTGAACAATTATAAGTGTGGATTATCATTCCTTCACACTGTGAATTGTTTTAGGAGATTTTAAAAATGTAAATTTGAAAAAAAAGTCTTTCCCTTTCTCTATTTCTTTCATTGAATCCATTTGTTCTTTCCCTCTCGTTATTTCTCTTTCTGTATCTGATTTGACGGTGAATTCACTCACTCTAATTTACCTACCTTCTCAATCTTCCTTCTATTTATTTCTAAAGCCTTCATCGTTGGTCCCGTTATTCACCAAGGTCCCAGATGCCTCGTTGCCTTCGCTGCACCATTATCAGCTCACGCTTCCAGCAAAAATGTGGGCAAAAATTTTCAGTGTGCACAATCAAGTCTAACTAAAAGAGCATACACTCCATCATAATCTGACCCAATATTCAAAGGTATCAGGTCACTACTTACCCACTTTCTGCGATGATCTCTGGAGCGACATATGTTGGTGTGCCACACACTGTATACAGTGGCCCATCCACCACAGTCGCCAGACCAAAGTCACCCAGTTTCAAGGACTTGGTGCCATCTACATATTCACACACCTATTGGAGAAGAAAAAAAGTGCTGAATAGTAAAGCGTACAATTAGGCAAATGTGACATTACTAGGTGAATTTTGTTTTAGTTGAAAGATTTAATTATTATAGCCTTTCAATATTTTTCCCAAAATATTTTCAAACACAATGATTGTACAATTCTTTTCTCTTGGCTATATTAAAGTCCAATGTGGAGCTTAATGTCAGCTAATTCTGATGCAGTACTCAAATTCATTCGGAATGTGCAAAATAAAGCTGCCTTTTTTGTCAAATGATGACAAAAAGAACAGAGGAAATTGTTACATTTCAACTTCTCACCAGAGGCTTTCTTCACATTGAAGACAAAAATCAGCTCCTAGAGGCAAGCACTGTTACTTCCTATGACTCAGAGAGTAACTTAGTATACAATTTAGAAGAACAGAATGCCAATGGTGAACAACAGATCTGCTGAAATATTGAATTTCTACTGCGTGCCCACATCGTTCTGAGTGATCCGAAATATGTTCATACCAGACTGAATTACCAAACAGACTTTTCAGAAATAGAAGTTTTTACAGTACAGTGAATACAGTAAGTTTTTCAGGTAGTCCACCCATCACCTTAGACATTCACTCCCTCCATCACTGACACACAGTGGCAACATTTCTTACCTCAGGAGTTCATATCTTACCTACATGTCCGCTGTATTTGGTCACAATGGCAACTAACTAGAACATTAGAAATATTTAAAATGTATATTTCTCATTTTTTTACTCTACTGTCTTGTCACATGCAGAAAAACCAAAGATCCACAAACTTGGTGTGGTGTCGAGCTTCTTGATTGTTGATGGGAGCCGCACTCATCCAGGAAAGTGGAGAGTACTCCATCACATTCCTGACTTGATGGTGAGCAGGCTTTGGGAAATCAAGAGGTAAGTTACTCACTGGAGAATTCACAGCCTTAGGCCTGCTCTTGCTGAGGATCTATTAGTAGTGTGCAGCAGAAAGACAAAATGAAATTCCTACCAGGAATGCTTCATAAAATAGAGCCAAGACTATATGCCACCCTTATAATTTTTAAATACAATGTAGTTATCAGCCACAAAATCTAACAACATCCTGGAGGTTACCATTAACCAGAAACTGAACTGAACCAGCCATATAAATACTGTGGCTACAAGGTCAGAGGTTGGGAATCCTGCGGCGACTAACTCACCCTGTGACTCCCTGAAGCTTGTCCAAGGCATAAGTCAGGAGTGTGATTTCCATTCGCCTGGACGAGTGCAGCTTCAACAACACTCAAGAAACTCGACACCATCCTGGACAAAGCAGCCAGCTTGATTGATTACCCCATCCATCACCTTAAACATTCACTTCGTCCACCACTGACACACAGTGGCAACAGTGTGTACCACCTACACGATGCACTGCTGCACCTCACCAATGCTCCTCTGACAACACCTTCCAAACCATGACCTCTACCACCTCACATATAAGGACAGCAGACACATGGGAACACCACCACCTGCAATTACCCTTCCAAGCCACACACCATCCTGACTTGGAACTATATAGCTTTCCCGTCACTGTTGCCGGGTCAAAATCTTGGAATTCCCTCCAAAACAGCACCCTGGGTATATCTACACCACATGGACTGCAGCGGTTCAACACCACCTTCTCAAGGACAATCAGGGATGGGCAATAAATGCCAGTGTTGCCAGCGACACTCACATCCCATGAATTTTTTTTAAAAAGCAGCAAGTAAGTCTGGCTTTCCACTGGAGTATTGCTTCCTGAGTGTGATTGTTTGCAAAATATTTTTGTGAATCGAAATTCTACCAACAATGCCTTCGCCGCATCCTTTGGATTTAATGGGAGGATGGTCAAACAAACACTCGTGTCCTTCTTGAAGCCAGCTCCACAAGAATTCGGGCAAAATTCCTGCAAAATTAATTTTGATGGATTGGACATTGCGTCCAGATGGCTGAAAACCGTCTTCCCTGCCAGGTCCCATTTTCTCGACTCTCAAGTGGCCAATGTTCCAGGGAGGAGAAAGAAAATACTTCTAAGAAATTCTGAGCGCTCTCCTTGAAGTGTGGGGCAGCATTGACCTTAATGACTGGGGGAGCTTGCTACCAAGCGAACAGAATGGCGACAACTTGTTCATCAAGTTGCATCATACTTTGAGTCAAAACGTTTTAATGATGAGGCACAGCAGTGGCAGAGAAGGGAAGAAATGGAAAAAAATTCTGCACTCTGGATCCCACTACTTCCTGGAACACCCTGCCCCATGTGCCCAAAGATCTGTGGTTGGGGATCGGCCTGTTCAGTCACATGAAGACCCTTGGCAGAAACTCGCAGCCCTGAGTAAACGTCATCCTCGAATCGAGGGACAGCCGATGATTTTTGTATCCAGCTGTGCAGCAGCTGAATGGCTGTTCAATGTCAAATCTTTCAGCATTTCCTTAATTTTTACTTGTATAATCACAATAGTTAAAGCCTTGCACTCAGTGCACTTATGTAGAAAGGAGGGTGACTGGTGATTACCACTGATTTCACATCAAACCCGACAGGAACTTTAAGCTCTGAAGGTATTGAGAAAAACATGACAAGCAGATATGGCCATTTAACAAATGGTGCTGACAGGATAGTTCTCCTACCATATACTCAAAAATGAGTTTATAATATTTGTAATCTCAAAATGGTTAGTAATGCTGCTGACAAGCTGGGTTTTATTTCATCTGATGGCACCCCAGCTGTTCTTGCTCTCATACCTCATCTGGCATACTTAATGGTGAGCGAAACAACTTCAAAGGATGTTAGCTTAATTATTATTTTACATTTTTTTGGCTTCACTTAAAGGCCTTTGACAGATTGTCTGGAAAAATGGTAATTCATTAACTTGTGAAAAGCTCACGTCTCTGGGTTACAGTTTTGTCAGTACTTAAAAGAACCATAAAGGACACAATGGTGTGATACTTCCCGTAGTTGGTGATAGAGGTGGGCGGGTAGCTCAAGGAACAAATGTTTCTTTGTTGTTGGTTTAATTTGTTTTGTTGGTGAACACACACAATAATTCTCAGTGAGTTTCCGGATGGGCTTGTTGCCTGTCATAATGCACACTCCTATTCTGGCACATCAGCGATTTCAAGCAGTCTTGTCCCCATGTCTGATCGTAGCTCTGCCAGTGACAGGAAAATATAAAATTACACTATCTTCCTAGCCCACATATATTTTTGATAGCATTTCCCCTCTTCTTTCTCTGAGCAGCAGCATTCACTCCTAATGTTGTAAAGATAAAACTGAACATGCAATCTGGTAGCATCTTTGGACAGCGAGTATTCCAATACAACTGTCTTGATAAAATTGTGACTTGTGTTCTTCTTCTAAAACCAATAAAAAATATAATCAGAAAAGAACCTGGGCTCAAGCCTGATAAGAAAGATAAGATCAGGAATTTTGTCATGCATTAGAAGGATGTGGCCTGAACAGAGATCTGGCCACCTGGAGAACATTTTATTCTAAAGTTCTTGACAACTTGAAGCACTTTATCAAAAAATGTAGCACTAGCCTAAATTGAAATATAAAAATAAGAATGTACAGAACTGGGAAAATGCATTTCAGTCCATTTGGTCAGTTTCAGAATACAATTAATTACCAATATTCCTTAAGTGATTTTCATACCAATTTTCTGTTGAATTTCCTTTGAAAATGATTGATATAATCACCCTCAATCACCTCCCTAGGCTGTTTATTCCAAACCCTAATGGTCCTTTGTATGAAGTAGTTTTATCTAATCTGTAGAATCATGTTCCCTTATCTGAGCTTCATTCCATTCTTCCTTGTTGACACTGTTGTTCTCCAGATCATGATAAGCAGTTTCTTGTAAGAACATAAGAAATAGGAGCAGGTGTAGACCATTCAGCCCCTCAAACTTGCTCCAGCATTCAAAAAGATCATGGTTGATCTGACTGTGGCCTCACTCCACTTTCCTGCCTGACCTCTGTAAACCTTGACTCCCTTGCAGATCAAAAATCTGTCTCCTATTGCTGTCTCCCACAGCAAACCTCAGATCTGCTACAGGTATCCTTTCAGTGTCGCCAATTATTCCTGTAATTGGGCTCTTTGTACCCTATCATCGGAAGTATATCTTTGCTTCTCAATTTCTAGTTAAAGGATAGCAAGACCCAAATACTGTTAAGTAAAATCCGTTGTGCTAGATTTGGTGGGGGGGAAGGGTTCCTGCCCCCAGCCTGAAAGTCAAGGGTGAGCTCTCCTCTGCTTCGCTGGCTCACAGTGCAGCCATTTAATGGCTGTGGGGTCGTTAACTGACTTGAGACTAGGCACCTGCCCCCATCAAATGGCCAACAGCTCTCTGATCCCAGCAGCGCTACCGGGAGGGGTGACCACTGTGGGATTGTAGCCAGTTCCGAAGAAGGTATGCTGCGTTGGAGTTGGGACTTTGAAGTTAGTAACGGCAAGGCCGGCAGGCCTGGAAAGACTGGGGGAAAACGAGGGGAGGTAGGCAACCAGGCTGGCAGGGCAGCACAGAAGGGGGGATATGGGTGTGGGAAGACCTTGAGGAGGTGGCCTCCATAAAGGAGGTAATCCCCCCATCCCCTGACCCACCAACTGGTCCCAGCCCAATCACTGAAAGCTATCAGGTTGTACACTTTGTGTAGGCCTCTTCCACTGCAGGTAAAATCCCAGAGGCGGTGGGTGGAGGCCCATTAAATGGCCATTAATTGGCCACTTAAGCGCCTCAATTGACTCACAGACCGGAAGGCCTCTCGAAGTCTCCTCCACTGCTGTAAAATTTCGGTAGGCACCCAGAATGGCACCTATGGCATGGTGCCCAATTATACAGGCCTGCCCATCTGCCAAAACTGGGCTGTAAAATCCAACCCTTGTGTGTGTTGAATATCATGGTCGCATGTGCCACAGCAAACATGTTTCCTATTTTTAGAGGAGGGTTGATAAGCACTAGTGAGGCAAAGCGAATTGTACACCAGAAAATTGGTTTGTTAAGCATGAAACATTAACTAACAGAATAGCAATTTCCTATTGTTTCTCATAACATCAAAAATGAGAAATTATTCAAACTTTTCCCTGGATATGGGTCTATCGCTTTTTATAAATCAGTTTCGCTAACTGTCTGGCACTTTCTTAGAAACTGAAGCCTCTCTGCCTTTACATTTTTCCAGAAGTAAAGACCCATTGCAGAGAGAAAACCAAAAGCTTAACCTCTTCTCTGCCCAGCTAGTTTGCCAAATTGTTTCTCAAAGCTATCACCTCAAATAAGGAACTCCTTTACCTGTTGTGAGAAATATGGCAATTCCTTTCCAAGGGAGGCCTCCCGCTGTGCTTAATGAATGAAATCAGTTCTACATTATATGTATAAATTTCTCTGGAATGTGCTAATGACATCACCCCTTTACTGTATTAATAACAATTTGCAAGAAACAGTTTCAAGAGGGTGGGTCGGATTTTGCAGTCCTGATTTAGGACTGGATGGGGGGAAAAAAATGGCAGCCAGACCGCAGATCCAGAAGTGTTACCACATTCCCATCTCCAACTATTTCCAGTGGTATGAAAGTCCTGCTGGCTGGGATGAAATTGAGATTACAATGTTGGAAAAATTTCCAGCTCCCGATTCCTGCTACCATGATGAAAATCCAGCCTAGTATGTCAGGTAGCTGAGAACTTTCTGGGTGTTAATCCCTTTTGGCCCAAATTTAAACTTAGCCAACATCATGATATAATACATAAAAGTATTTCAAAATCAGTTTCAAGCCAATAGGCAAAAATCTCAAAATGTGACACCTTCAGTCTTTTCCTGTGCTGTATCCTGTAGCCAAACGTTATTTAGCCTAGTCCTTTCATGAATATAAAACTATGCACTTGTCTACATTGAAATCCATTTGCCATTTCTGTTGTAAGGTATTGGATACCATTTGGTCGGTCTTAATGAAGACTTCGTTGTTTTAAGTAGGTTAGCTGTTTGTATTTATTAACTACAAGAACTATATACATATATACAGTAAAGGGTTTAAGGTTTGCTGGTGCACACAGCTCTGTCCAACACCAGACTGACCCCTAGGTGTGGGTCATGTGTTCTCTTACATCACTGTGTGGGCAGCACTGTACTCAGTCCTACGTCAACCTCATATTTGCCAGGCCCTTTATACTACAATTTCTTAGCTTCACTCCCTAAACTATCTAGGTTCCTCTGCACCTGATCAACATATTCTTCATTATTACATCCATGACGTCTCACTGCACCCCCCTTGCACCTCCCCTCACCTCGCCACCACCACCAAATTTGCTGGTTTTGTTTCTCTTTGCACTTCCACATCACTGGTAAACAACAAGAACAGCAAAGCTTGCAGCACTAATCTTTGGAACACGCTGAAACCACCATTCTGGGGTAATTCCCTGCATAATCACCCTCTGTCTTCTTTAACATCATCAGTTTCTAACGTTCTTCAATAACTGACCTTAAGTTGTGCTTTTCTCCCTTTGGAATATTCTTTGACACACCATCATAGCAAAGATCTTGCTGAAATTAAGGTAAAGAATCTCCATGGGAGCTCTTTAATTCAAAAGCTCCAATGACTCCTCAAAATTTGAATAGGTTTATTATGTACTTCCATACAAACTTATGTTGACTTGCCCTGATGACACTATGTTGCTCTAGTTGTTTGAGAGAGAAACAGCAGTTTCTTGCATAAACCCTGAAGGAAGGAAGGTGCCCGGCAGCAGATGTCACAGTTCTGCAATTACCCTTTCTGTTAACCTAGACCCTGTAACTTTGGCAGGAGACCAGCAGAAATTCCACAGAATGGCGTAAATAGCCATTACCGCTGCTTCTGAGAGGGCTTCCGTCTATCTTCCACTGAAGCTGCAGGGCGAGATCAGGGGAACGCCTGTGGAAATTATATTCTCTGATCACTAACCTTTTCAATTACAACCTAATGGAGTCACGATTTGGAAATATTTCCCTCAAAACATAAAGGATTACTTTAAAGGAGAATATAAGAAAATACATTGAAAAATGCATTTCTCAGTGTTGGATGATTGTACTGTGTGTGCTCCGTTAAAACATTAAAATCAATGGGGAATGCAGTTTGCAATTAACTAAAGCAGGAACCAATGTGAATACTGATAGATGAATATGAAGTATGGAACTCTGTGATAGAAATCATGGACACAGCTGTCTACTTTGTTAAAATGAAAGATATTAGGATGGTCATGTTAGCAAGACTCTCGACAGTATACAGCTGGGACACTGTTAATGTCAAAATATCTCAAAGCTTAGCTGCTGCCAAAGAAAGCCTGCAATTATTTTCTAGAATTATCTTAGATCTCTGCAGCTACCTCATCCATATAAACGTACAGTGGCTGGGCAGAAAATCAATGGCAAGCGTTATCAGTAGTTTATAGTGATTGAAAAAAGTCAAATTGAATGGGATTCTGGGACCTCTGCGGGTGTTTTGGGATCACAATCTATAATTCCATCAGTGAAAACAAATCCATTCCTGGGGTTCAAGCAATACTATTTCTGGCATTGGAACAAAGGTTCAGCACGGTACAAGTACCTTAGCTGTTGTGCTCGCATGTGCCACTGGGAGTCAGAGTGCCTCCAAACAGCAAGCACCATATTTGTTCCTTCTCTACCCCAGACTGTAAAATCCAGACCCTCCGCCTGGATGTGAAAGAGCACAGAGGGTAGGATAAGGCAAAAAAAAGACAGCTCATGTCAGATGCCCAATAGCTCAATACAGTAGAAAGCTGAGAAAAATAGAGAAAGGACAGGGAGGAAATTAAAAACAAAATTAGGGTAACTCTTTCAAGTACAAACATGTTTCCATCTGTTCCTATTCAGATGAAGTTACATTGTTTCATAGTTTGCCATTGTGAGATTTGAACTCTTGATCTTGGGGTTACAAGCCCAGTACCATAAACCCTGTGCTGTTGGCACAATCTGATCCACAGTGTCCTTTCTGCCAACATTTGGTTCCAACTCACTTGACTCAGTTGCATTCTCATCCCATTGAAGTTGGCTTTCCCCCAATTAATTATCCCTGCTCTGTATTGTGCCCTGTCCTTTTCCATGACCAACCTAAACCTTATGATACAATGGTCTCCTGGAGGCTCTCCAAATGATAGCTGATCCACTTGGGCAAATTCATTCCCCAGAACCAGGTCCTGAAGTGCATGTATGTCCTCTTGTTGGACTGGAAACATACTGCTGCAGAAAATTATCTTGAATATATTCAGGAACTCTCGCCTCTCTTGTTCCTTTGTACTATTCCTATCCCAGTCTATATTTGGATAATTGAAGTCCCCCATTAATATTACTCTATAATTCTTGCACCTCTCTGTAATTTCTTTGCAAATTAGTTTCTCTGTATCCCTTCCACTAGTTGGTGGCCTATATACTACACCAATCAATGTTATTGCACCTTTTTCATTCCTTGCCTCTAGCCAGAGAGATTCCGTCCTTGACCCCTCTGGAACATCCTCTCTCTTCAATACTGTAATGCCATCTTTAATCAATACTGCCACTCCCTGCCCCCCAACTTTTCTTCCTTTCCTGTCTCTTCTAAACATCTTGTACCCAGGAATATTTAACGTCCAGTCCTTCCCTTCTTTGAGCCAGGTCTCTGTTACAGCAATAATATCAAAACCCCATTTGTCAACCTGTGCCTGTAGTTCACTAATCTTATTAACCACACTCTGTGCATTCACATACATGCACATTAGCCCTGATTTAGGCTTTTTTACTTACCCTCTTACTCTGACCCCATCTAATGACTTACTAATGCTTACTCTAATTCCATCAAACTCTCCAAGTATTCTATCTACCTTGATGCCACCCAACAGGCACTATCACCTAGAAGGACAAGGGCAGCAGATAGATGGGAACACCACCACCTGGAACTCCCCCTCCAAGTCACTCACCATCCTGACTTGGAAATATATCGCCATTCCTTCACTGTCGCTGGGTCAAAATCCTGGAACTCCCTTCCTAACAGCACCGTAGGTGCACCTACACATAGGCTGCAGCGGTTCAAGAAAGCAGCTTACCACCACCTTCTCAAGGGCAACTAGGGATGGGCAATAAATGCTGGCCCAGCCAGTGAAGCCCACATCCCGTGAACGAATTAAAAAAAACTCTGATATATCCTCGTTATCAGTTGATACTCCTCTACTTCCCACTGTCAGTTTTTCTCCTCTCCACTCTGAATTTCCCCTCAGGTTCCCATCCCCCTGCCAATCTAGTTTAAACCCTCCCAACAGTACTGGCAAACATCCCTGCAAGGACATTAGTCCCAGGCCTGTTAAGGTGTAACCTGTCCTTCTTGTACAGGTCCCGCCTGCCCCAGAATCGATCCCAATGTCTCAGAAGTCTAAACCACTCCCTCCTACTCCATTCCCCTAGCCATGTGTTGAACTGTTCATTCTTCCTATTCTTATGCTCACTGGCAAGTGGCACTGGGAGTAATCCTGAGATTACTGCTCTTGAGGCCTTGCTTTTTAATTCCCTTCCTAACTCCCTAAAATCTGCTTTTAGGACCTCATCCCTTTTCCTACCTATGTCATTGGTCCCAATGTGGCCCACGACCTCTGATTGCTCATTCTCCACCAAAAGAATGTCCTCCAGCCTTGATCTCCTTGATCCTGACACCAGAGAGGAAACATACCATCCTGAAGTCACACCTACAGCCATAGAAACACCTGTCTTCTCCCCTCACTATGGAATCCCCTACTACTATAGCATTTCTACTCTTTCTCCTCCCCTCCTGTGCAGCTAAGCCACCAGTGGTGCCAGGAACTTGGCTCTTGCTACAGTCCTCTGAGGAACCATCTCACTCACCAGTATCCAAAATGAAAAAGTGATTAGACAGCGAAATAGCCTCAGGGGATTCCTGCACAGCCTGCCTGTTTCTCTTAGATACTCTAGTGGTCACCCATTCCGACACTCTCTCTGTGTACTTCTCAGCTGCAATTTGACCACCTCTCTAAATGTGTTCTCGATGTAATCCTCAGCCTTGTAGATGTACCTCAGTTACTCCAGCGGCCACTTGAGCTCTGCAACTTGGAGATCAAATTTCTGCAGCTGGTGGTCATTCCTGCAGGTGTCGTCATCGAGGGCATTTTGTGCCTGTATGACTTCCCACATCCCACAGGTTGCACATTCCACATGGCTGAGCTGCACTGACAAACCCTAAACTTTATATAAAGCGCTTACTACAGTATTTATTTACTAAATTATTTTACATATTTTCTTAATTAATTTAGAATAATTCCTATGTATACTACAATTTACAGTGCTTATTAAAAGCTCGTACCACCCACAAATACAACTAAAATTATCCATTTCTTAATTACACAGGTATGTGTTTTATGACTCGCGTTGTTTTCAATTTCCCGGCTGTCTCTCCACTCATGCTGTTTTCACACTCCTGACTGCCTCTCCATTCATGCTGTTTTAAATCTCCCAACTGCCTCTTCACTCGTGCTTAGGGAGGAAAGCAATGAAAATATCTTCCAGACAAAATTTTACAGTGCTTGGAGAGAACAATTATTTTGAGTGAGAGGTGAGGGGTGGAACAAGGCAAGGTGCTCAGAGGAGAACAATATGTGAGAGTAGTGTGTGGTAAGGCCAAGGTGTGATCTGGTGACGTGCCATCCTATCATTATGACAGTTTTCATGGGGCACGTGGTGGAAGATATAGCCATGCGGAGAGATATTGTTAAGGGGAAAGGTGTCATTGTCCCTCAGCTAAGTTTCTGTTAAGGCCATGATGTCAATAAGTTCATGGATGGCAAGGGCCTTGTTCACAAGTGAACAGACATTCTGGAGGGAGATGCGTAGAGGGGTGATCGAGAGCTGATCTGCTGGAGGAGTCCACAAGGTCAGCAGCCGGAGGGGTGAGATGGACAGAAAGGAGATTAGGTGTGGGTGCACTGAGTAGGAAGGTCAGCGAGGCAGTCAAATTGGGCAAGTCAGGTTGCTGCTCGTAATAAGCCAGTGCCTCATGCCTTGAATGGCTCTTTGGAGAATGCCAAGAGAGACACTTAGGGAAGCTGTAGGCTTACCTAAGAGGCAGTCAAGTGTGGAACTACAGCAAGAGAGCAGGGAGGTCGAGGAGGTTGGAGGGTAGGGATTTTGGAAAGCACTAGGACAGAAGTGAAAGGAGGTATGACAATGAAGAAAGGGGTCTAGGAGGGGTCAAGAGAAAGGAAATAAAAAAGGTGGAAACAGAAATGATGGGCTCGAATCCTGAATGACAGCCAAATAGTGCACATGAATAGATAGGGAAACCTCAAGTTACATAGGACTGGTTACATAAAAATTAGGATACATAAAAACATGGTGGTGGATGGGAAATAGGAAATAGATAGGAGATAATAGGAAGGAGTCCAGAATTAAAGTCAGATGTCCTGTGATGTGATAACAATAGCGTTGGCAAGGTGAAGTCAGCTTGGAGCATTAATGAATTGTTGTTGGAGTTCAGAGACAGGTGAAACGAGTTAGTCCAGGTTACTATTTGAGGGTAAAGTATCATAAGACGCACTGTTGGAGGTACTTTTGTGGGAATGAGGATGCAAGAGATGTACATAAACATTTGCAGGATCAGGAAGGTGATGGCAAAGTTGGATGGACACCATTAAATCCAGTAGCAGCGGAGATTTGTACTTCAACCCAGGTGAGTGAGTTTCTGGCCAGGAACATGCTGAAGCTAATAACCAGTACAACCAGTGGCCAGTCACAGGTACGACAGGAGATCGGAGTCTGTGACAACAGTGGTGGGGGAAGGGCTGTAAATTGATCAAAGTTATTTAAAATATGTCAAAAGAGCAGAAGCCGGATCTTGTGATATAGCCAGTTCAAAAATGTTCTTGGTGTCAAGAGAAATCCAGGAATTTGAAGCTGCTTTGAGAGAAAATACATAGGAACATATGAATTAGGAACAGGCATAGGCCACTCGGCCTCTCATGACCTTAACTCTACTTTCCTGTACCCTCTATATCCTTTGACTCCCTTGTCAACCATGAATCTATCTAACTCAGCTTCAAACATACTCATTGGCCCTGCCTTCACTGCTCTCTGGGGAAGAGAATTCTACAGACTAACGACCCTCCGAGAGAAAATTTCTTCTTATTTCTGTCTTAAATAGGAGACCTCTTATTTTCAAACTGTTTCCCCTAGTTCTAGTCTCTCCCACAAGGGAAAACATCCTCTTAGCATCCACACCACCAAATCTCTTCAGGATCTTATTCAGTTCAATGACATCACCTCTCATTCTTCCAAACTCCAACGGATACAGGCCTAACCTGACCAACCTTTCCTCAAATGATAACCGCTACATCCCAGGAATCAGTTGAATGAATCTTCTCTATAGTGCTTCTAATGCAATTATACCCTTTCTTAAGTAAGGTGACCAAAACTGTACACGGTACTCTAGATGTGGCCTCACCAATGCCCTATGCAACTGTAGCGAAACGTCCCTACTTTTATATTCCATTCCCTTGGCAATAAATGACAACATTCACACAATATAAGTGCCAGGCACTGAGCATCTTCAGCAAGAGAGAATCTAACCATCGCCCCTTGACATTCAATTACTGAATCCCCCACTATCAACATCCCAGGGGGTTACCATTGACCAGAAACTGAACTGGACCAGTCATATAAATACTGTGGCTACAAGAGCAGGTAGAGGCTGGGAATGCTTCGGCAAGTAACTCACCTTCTGACTCCCCAAAGCCTGTCCACCATCTACAAGATACAAGTCAGGAGTGTGATGGAATATTTGGCTCTTGCCTGGATAAGTGCAGCTCCAACAACACTCAAACTCAGCAGCATCCAGGACAATGCAGCCCGCTTGATTAGCGCTCCATCCGCCACTTTAAACATTCACTCCCTCCACCACCAACACACAATGGCAGCAATGTCTACCATCGACAAGATGCAATGCAGACGCTCACCAAGACTCCTTCGACAGCACCTTCCAAACCCGTGACCACCATCACCTAGAAGGACATGTGCAACAGATGCATGGGAACACCACCACCTGCAAGTTCCCCTCCAAGCCAATCACCATCCTGACTTGGAACTATATCACTGTTCCTTCACTGTCGCTGGGTCAAAATCCTGGAACTCTCTTCCTAACAGCACTGTGGGTGTACCTACACCACACAGATTGCATCAGTTCAAGAAGGTGATCAAGGGCATTTAGATAAAGGGAGAAGTAGCCAGGCAATACAGTTTGGCGGGGTGGGGGGGGGGGTTTTGCTGGCGGTAGGGGAATCACTCTACAGCGCATCCTTTGGCTGCACCCACCAGGCAGGTAGGAAGGCCTGTAGGCCTGCTTGGAAAATCCTAGTTGGTTACCTTTAACAAGGTCTTTAACCAGTCGAAATGGCTGCCTGCCTCATGGAGGCAGCCAGGCCTGTTGGACTTGAAGCCACCTCGGGAATAGGGTTGGGAAACCAGCGTGCCCGCCAGTAATGTCAGGACCTGTCCACCTCTATTGCCAACCTTGGTGGGCCCTAAAATCCTGCTCCATCTCTGAGACCCCTGCTGTTTGTAATATTCCTGAATAGAACCGAGTGCTTGTTATACTATTAGAAACATAGGAATATAAGAACATAGAACTTGGAGTAGGCCATTCAGACCATCGAGCCTGCTCTGTCATTCAACACGATCATGGCTGATCATCCACTTCAATACCTTTTCCCTCACTCTATCCCCATATCCCTTTGTGTCATTGGTATTTAGAAATCTGCCAATCTCTGCTTTAAACATACTCACAGCCCTCTGGGGTAGAGAATTCCAAAGGTTCACAACACTCTGTGTAAAAACATTTCTCCTCATCTCGATCCGAATTGTGACTCTGGCTTTAGGCTCCCCAGCCAGGGGAAACATCTAACCTGCATCTACCCTGTCTATCCCTTTAAGTATTTTGTGGGTTTCAATGAGATCAGCTCTCATTCTTCAAAACTCTAGAGAATACAGGACCAATTTCTCCCATCTCTCTTCATAGGACAGTCCTGCCATCCTGGGAACAAGTCTGGTGGGCCTTCAATGCACTCCCTCTATGGCAATAATATCCTTCCAAAGGTAAGGGGGGCAAAACTGCATGCAGTACTCCAAGTGCGGTCTAACCAAGGTTCTATACAATTGAAGCAAGACTTCGTTAGTTTTGTACTCAAATTCTTTTGCGATAATGGCTAATATACCATTAGCTTTCCTAATTGCTTGCTGCACCTACAGGTTAGATTTCAGTGACCTACTGACGAGGACACCCAGGTCCTTTTGTACCTCTAAACTTGATGATCTCTTACCATTTAAGAAATACTCTCACATCTCTTTCTCCTACCAAATTGGATAACCTCACATTTTTCCACATTATATTCCATCTGCCATGTTCTTGCCACTCACGAAATCTGTCCAAATCCTCTTCAAGCTGCTTTGCAGCTTCCTCACAACACACATTCCCACTTAGTTTTGTGTCATCCGCAAACTTGGAAATATTACATTTGGTCCCACATCCAAATCATTGAGATATATTGTGAACTGCTGGGGCCCAAGTACTGATCCTTGCAGTACCCCACTTGTCACAGCCTGCCAAGGCAAGAATGATCCATTATTCCTACTCTCTGCTTTCTGCCTATTAGCCAATCCTTAATCCATGCCAGTATATTACCTCCTATCCCATGTGCTTTAATTTTGCTCACCAACTTCCTGTGAGGGCCTTTATCAAAGCCTTCTGAAAATCCAATTATTATATTTGCTGAAGAGACAAAGCTCGGGGGCAAGTACTCGGGAGCAGAACTATGACTGACTGTCTTCAAGGGCTTCTGGATCCATTAAGTTTTTGGGTTGAGGTATAGTGCATGGATTTTAATACTTACAAATGTACAACAATGCATAAACAGGTAAGAAAGAAAGAATTGTATTTTCACGATGTATTTCATGTCCTACAGATGTCCCAAAGCACTTCACTGTCATATGATAGACATACGATGACTGAATCACTCTGGTCAGATACAGACAGAACTGCAGTGTGTGGATAAACTGAGAAGAAATTTATCTATGGTTGCCTAGTGTAACTGGGGCAATAGTGACCTGAAAATGGTATCAGGTCACCTACCATAGCCGCAATCTTGGGGCACCTGCCTGCTTCAGGTAAAAGGCACCTTGCAAAATGCAAATCAGAGTCATACAACATACACAGGATAGTTTTGTTAAGAAAAATTGGTTTTGGGTTTCCCACACTTTTTGGTTACATGTCACAATCATTATTAATATATATATCGGCCATACTTTGCACACTGCCTCTATTACAGTTAAAGTGAGCACAGACATTTTGCTACTCATTAGACACTTGTACCCTGCAGGAGTAAAATTATCTGCTGGATATTCCCTCCAGAGCTAATAACATACCAACAAGTTCTCTGGCTTGATGTCCCTGTGCACAATGTTGAGGCTGTGCAGATATTTGAGTGCAGAAACCAGGTTGTACACCATTGCACTGGCATCCCGCTCGGTGTACTTAGTCGATGATGTAATGGCATCAAACAGGTCTCCGCCCTGCCAGGAAAGTGAAAGGGACATTAACAAATTGACAAGACATGCACAAGCCATGTACTACAGCAGGGAAAAGCATAAAAGAAACTTTGGGGTTGAAAATCCAATGTGCTTGTGGTGCACTTCCACTGTAACTTCAGTAAGAATGTATAGAGAGAGTCAAAATTTAGACTGGGAACCAGAAATGCTGGCCTGGATTTTCACCAAGTCAGATTGACTCTGGAGCCTTTTAAAAATGGCAGGTGGGTCCCGATTCCAGGATTCCCGACCCCATTCCCGGGCTTTCTGACTTCCAGGAGTGCCATTAAAGAGTGCGGGCTGATTCCTAGCAAAAACCTGCATCTGGCAGTCCTGACCTGACCAGCTCCACTGCAGAGATAAGCACCTCCTTTTCTTCCACAGATTTCATGGAGTCGGGCCAGGTTTTTAAAGAGTCGTGGCTCATGGCTCAGAGGTGCCGTGAACCATTGTCTGTATGAGGGGACCTTTTAAAAGATAAGTTCAAAAGGTCCCCCTCACGCCCCCATGTCAGGTTATGCCCCCCATCCACCCCTATGAAGCTTCATGCTGCCTATGCCAAGCTCCACCCTTCCACTCATCCCCATGGCCCCTCATGCTGCCTATGGCATCTCCATGCCCATTGAGCCATTATACAATTTCTATGACCAATGAACTCCATAGTGTATAGTGGTATGCATAAGAACACTTTAAAAAAAGTCATTCATTGAAAACCTTCTCCCGTGTTTGAAAAAAAAGTCTGTACTACTAGCTAATAAAAGTGCCAATCATCCAGGCCCCTTAAAGCCCCACAAACCACAAACCAACAAAACCACTTAACTTGTGTAAACAAACTTTGTGAAATTGACAGCAGAGACCAAACAATGAGAGGAATTTTCCATGCCTGCTGGCGTTGGGCGTGTTAGGCGGCGTGAGCGGACAATATGGCGAGAAGGTCGAAAATCAGTTTCACGACATCGTGAAACCAGTTTGCAATTGTCCGCTCTGCCCGTCAATGGCGGGCTGCGCTTCCTGCTATCAGCCATCGGGAACCTCATTGGGACGCATCTGTATATCATTATAAGGCCAGCCTGCCAGAATCATCCCCCCATGCTGGATCGTCCACCCACATTGGTGGGAAAACACGCCAATGTGTTTCGCAACTGTACACAAGCGGCATGCTGCACCTGGCGAGCTGCACTTTGCTCGGGACTTCGAAGTTTGTTTGCCTACCTTGCTTCACAGTCATCAGTGCCAGGCTTCGCAGACAGCAACACATCACTTTTAGGGGGGCTCTGAGGCCGGTTTCTACCTACCAGACCAGCCATAAGGCAGGGCTGGCTTCTCAATGGCTTGCTTGGGCAAGGGAGAAAAGCGGCCTCAGGCAAGGGAAGCTGCTGCAGGGCGAGTGCTGTACTGGGGAAGCGGATATCCCAGGGTGTGTGTGGGGGCACATGTTGATCTATGCAAGTGGCCTCAAGATGGTGAGACCTGAGGAGGCAATCTCCCAAGGAGATGAGTCCAGGTGGAGATGTGAGGGTGTGTGTGAAAGAGTGAGTGGAGGTGTCCCTTCAGTTGGCAGTGAGTGAGATGCCAGTGAATGTGGGACGGACTTTAGTGTATGAGTTTAGAGCGATGAGATGGTTGCCTTACCCTGGTGGCACAGATGAGATCATTCATCCTCTATCTGCATTGGATGGCCAACCTCTTCTATGAGGCATTGGCACTGATCACTGCTGCCATTGCCTACAAAGCCGGAGTGGTAATATTGCTGCCCCTTGGCGGCTAGAGCGGAGGTAGAGGACATCACGACATCACATGTACGCTGATGACACCCAGCTCTACCTCATCACTACCTTCTCTCAATTCCCCCACTGTTGCTAAAATCAGACTGCTTATCCAACATCCAGAATGGGATGAGAAGAATTTTCCTCCAATTAAATACTGGAAATACTGAAGGTATTGTTTTCAGACCCAGTTCCAAACTCCATTTCCTAACTCCCAACTCCATTCCTCTCCCTCACAACAGTCTGAGATTAAGCCAGCCTGTTTGTAACTTTGGTATCACATGTGACCCTGAGATTAGCTTCCGACCACTTATTCATGCCATTACTAAGACTGCCTATCTCCACCTGCATGACATTTTCCAATTTTACCCCTCTCATTTCATCTGCTGCTGAACTCTCATTCATCTCTTTGTTGCCTCTAGACTCGACTATTCCAATGCACTCCTGGCTGGTCTCCCACATTCTACTCTTCTTAAACTAGAGGCTATCCAAAACTCTATTGCCATTGTCTTAACTTAGACCAAATCCCATTCCCTTATCATCCCTGTGCTAACTGACCCTCATTGGCTCCCACACAATCCAAAAGGCACTCGAGGGACGTGTCACTAAATTGCTTGGTTGCAGAGTTTTGCCTGTTTGTTTTCTGTGCAGCATTCCTGGGCTGGAAGCACTGAAAGGTGTGCGCACTGGCGTGATGAAGAAGTGAAGTGACAGCGTGGCAGGCGAATAGGAGCCTGCCCGCCGTCGAAACTGTGTGTTTCCTGGGAATGCATAATTAATGAGGCAGGATTGGGATGATATGGCGTGAAAAACCGCCATTGCAGCTGGCGGGTAAAACATCATTTTTCCTACCCGCTACTGCACTTAGTGCAAATCTGGGACAATTCCACCCAATGTTTTCTTTGGAGAGCAGGTGTTCTAGAATTCTAATAGCTGTCTGGATTCTCAGCCAGACATTACATCAGACAACTAAAAGCTTGGACAAGGATATACGGTTTAAGGAGAGTCTTAAAAAGGGGAAAGCGAGGATAGAGTTGGAGAGGTTTAGGGAGGGAATTCCACAGTTTAGGGCCTAAGCAGCTGAAGATGCGGCCACTGATGGTGCAGCCATTAAATTGGGATGCTTAAGAGGCCAGAATTAGATGAGCTCAGATATTTTGGAGGTTTGTGGGGCTGGCGGAGGTTGCAGAGATAGAGAGGAAGAGGAAGGGGGAATGAAGAGATTTGAAAACAAGGATGAGGATTTTAAAATCAACACATTGTTTAACTGGGAGCCAATGTAGGTCAGTGAGCACAGGGATGATAAGGGAATGTGATTTGGTCTAAGTTAAAACAAGGGCAGCAGAGGTTTGGATGGCCTCTAGTTTAAGGAGAGTAGAATGTGGGAGACCAGCCAGGAGTGCATTGGAATAGTCGAGTCTAGAGGCAACTAGGAGATGAATGAGGGTTCAGCAGCAGATGAAATGAGACAGGAGTAAAATCGGAAAATGTCATGCAGGAGGAGATAGGCAATCTTAGTGATGGCGTGAATAAATTGTTGGAAGCTAATCTCAGGGTCACATATGACACCAAGGTTACAAACAGGCTGGCTTAATCTCAGACTGTTGTAAGGGAGAGGGATGGAGTTGGGAGTTAAGAAATTGAGTTTGGAACTGGGTCTGAAAACAATGGCTTCAGTACTCCCAATATTTAATTGGAGGAAATTTCTGCTCTTCCTGTTCTGGATGTTGGATAAGCAGTCTGATTTTGGCAACAGTGGAGTTGAGAGAAGATGGTGATGAGGTGTGGCTGGATGCCATCAGCGTACATGTGAAAATTAATGCTGTGCTTTAGGATGATGTCCCCAATCAGCCCACAAGTGATTGATGTGGCGTTACCTGTTTTTCAACATGGTTCATGCTGAATCTCACCCTGAGACATTCCCAGGCTCCAGCAACCCTAGCTGGTGTCAGCAATGGATGTGGTGGGTAAATGCATCCTAGTACTTATGGAGGAACATGGCTCCTGCTGATTTTCTGTCCCTTTAAGTACAAAGACTGTAATTCACTTAATTGGTTAAATATTTCTGTAGATAACACCGATAAAATCTGCTCAGGAATGCAGATTCAAAGAATGATTTTGTTTTCCAAATGCTTTAGACAGCACCTTTCATTAGTGTCCTTCAAGGAATGAGCTTCATTTGAACTTAGATGAGTACTGCAGGTCACAATCAGAATGTAGTTTGGATCTCAGATGGATTGTAATCTGAAAATGAATCTAAATTTGAATTCAGAATGAGGAAGATTACTATTTTAATAATGCTATTGATAATCTAAATCCAAATTAGGATTCTAATATCTAAGTTATGGAAACAATAGTCTGAGTTTGGATTCAATCTGCATTGTGTAATCTGGGGCTGAATCTTTGGCTTGCGAGCGGGGGCAGGGCCCATTTGCTGAGGTGTAAAATGACGTGGGGTAAAGTCGGGCTTGCGTCCCAACATCACAGCGCATCATTTAGATTTTCAGCTCGGTGGGTGCGCAGCTGAGTTAGCTGTGTGCCCACCGAACTGTCAAAGTCCTGTAAAGGCCATTAATGAACTAACTAAGCATATTGAGTAAGCTGCCCGTCCAACCTTAAGGTTGATGCGCAGGCAAAGAGCCCAGGCGGCCTTTGCATTTTTCATTCACGGGCGGGATGAGATTTCGTGAAGGGTTTATAAATTAAATAAATTTTTTCATTAAAGTTCATTGACATGTCCCAGCACATGTGACACTGTCATATGAGTGGACATCTTAAAATTTTTTCTTTCTTTATTAAAATTTTTTAAACTTAAACTAATCTCCCTGAGGCAGCTCTGTGCCTCAGGGAGATTTCTGTGCTCTTTAGTGTATGCGCAAAAGAATGCAAGTCCTGACTCAGGGAACCCCTGCCCACACGGAGCGCTGAGCGCTTCCGGTCGCGCATCATGTTGGGTGGGCCAAGGCCTGCCCATGTAAAATGGTGGCGCGGATCTGATTATGGGTGCCAATTGGGTCCGCACCTGCCTGCGCCTGTCCCCGCACAACCCCCTTCTACCCTGATCTTTCAAATCTTACTTCTGTACAACAGGAGGCAACTGGAGAGTGCGGATAAATGAGCAGCCTTGGACTGGTGATATATTCAATACAGGTTTAGATCTTGCACAGTGAATACACGCTGCTTGCTTTTTACATGCACCCATGAAAAATATTTTTCAAATGCCCTTTTCTCTTTGCAGTCAATAAGGTGGACAAGACTTGTTTCATTCATTAATAATAGAGATTAGAAAATTAATATCTTATTCGAGAGGCTGGTGTTCATTTTCATTACCAAGCAACACCAGAATAACACATTTCATTCTGCCCTGGGCATCTTGTGATAGAAATTGAGGTTAGCAGTAAAAATCTAAGTATATAATTGAACATATAAGTATTAGGTCTTGAGGGCGACACACTTAAAATTCCAACATATGTACAACTATCATTTTTAGAACTCTTTTTTAATGGATATCTTTAATGAGATATGTGCAGTTGTTGCCAGTTATCAGAGATGACATTCCCTCAGGTAATGTTTGATTGCCGATACATTATTACTGATAGCTTTTGATTGATGGATACAATTACATTTTCACCTTAATTTTCCAATAAACAGCTTTGAATTACATAACAGTGTTCAGTATGGATCTTTAAAAAGCAACCTTTTCACGGTTTGATATGTAGGTTTTGTGGTTCCAAATTTAAAATCACAAAGCAAAATACAGTATTTAATTATTGGGAACTAATCTTACAGCACTATTGTTAAGAAGTAAAACTAGTACATGCTCCATGGCAAAGGACATGGGAGTTTGTAATTATAAAGCCAGTGAGTTGAGGGTGAATTTTCCGGCCAGCCATAACACTCGTACAAAACGTGTGAGAATCGCACTAAGGCTCTGAATCTTGCGTTAATTAAGAGCAATAATCTTAAAGCACGACTTTCCAATGCTTTCACCAGGAAATGTGTTATACATTCAGCTTGCCCAGATAAGATGGACACAAAAGGGTAGCAATGTTTCCAGGCTTTCAGTAACAAAAGCTGCAGTGCTGGATTCTTTTTATTGCTGCAACCTGGATTTTGAAAATGGATATTGGTCTGAGTATTCCTGTCAATTTGAGTTTTTTTGGTAGATAAAAAGGGATGGATGTGAAGCGGGCTCGTTTGCACCAGGGATGGATTGCTGGTACCCAGGCAGGCAGGTGGGCAAATGTAAAGATATACAAAATTGCTCTGATTCATTAGGGATGCTGTGACTGAGGTGTGTTGTCTGCTGGAATCAATAAATCTGCAGACAATGCTGACAATGGGGAGTGACCACAGCACTGAATTTTTATGTCTCTAGCTCCTTCCAAATAATACCAAGGCTTATGCTCAACATCAATGCTCAAATGTACATCTAGGCCTTTATACATGATAGGATAGGCTTTAGAAACAATACTGGACACCACTCCATCTATGCCCAAGAAGGCAGTAACTGGTCATGCAAGTTAATACTCACTTCCCAGGCAACAATCGTGATTCCTTTCTTTCAAAGTAATCCTCTGTGCCTGGCTATTTGAAAGAGTTGGGAATTAGAAGGGGGATGGACAGTGTGTTGTTGTTGGTGGTGGTGGTGGTGGTGGTGATGGTGGTGGTGGTGGTGGTGGGGTGGTGATGGTGGTGGGGGGGTGGGTGGTGGGGGGCAAGACTTGGAGCCAAAATGGATTCTATTATGTGTAAACTGGGGGGAAAAACCAATTCAGCAAGGCTATATCCCATGCCTAAATGATGTTGAAACTATGCTTGAGGTCATACTGAGTTGGGCAATATTTCAGCATTGCTGGCAGCTGTCTTACATAGACCTGAGTCCCCTTTCACATGATAATAAGAGGTCTAATGCCTGCTTCATGAACTGACTCTGAAATTCAGTACACTGAGTAGATCATGTGCTAGGTAAGCTCCCCTCACTTTCTCAGGTATTTCTGCAGCCTAACCAGGTTTAAAGGAACCACTGAGATTGCCAAAATGGTCATTTCTTTTTGGTTTTTAACTTCCTTAAAAGTGGAGCCAGGAGGAGAAATAGTTATCCCTTGTTCCACAGCAAAACTGCAGACTGCTGGCAGCCTGTGCTTGTCCCTCTTATTCCCCTCAACCTTCCCCATGCTGGTGTTGTAACCAGCTAAAATTGGCCTGGAGTGAATGACATCTGCAGCTTGGCAGAGGCAAGAGCCAAGGCCCCTTTTGGGACAAGCTTCGGGCCTTGGCTTCTGGTGCATGCACCAAACATGTCAACAGTCTTATGCCTGAAAACAGCTCCAAACCAATTTCTTTTCCAGCTTTCACTTTGGCACTGGCTTGAACACTAATCCTGCATGTCCAGTCATGGCCGGCCTCGCAGATGTAGCAAAGTCAACTGTTCCTATTTTAGGAAAGGGGAAGGGCTTGCAATTCACCAAATCCACAGCCTGCATGTTGGGACAGGAAAGCCTGCCTTTGGGTAGCCTGCAATCAGAGTTCTTAATGAATGAACACAATTTTATTTTTTTCCCCTCAACACTCATTTCCAATGTTATTTGGACTCCTTACCTTGACTAACTCCATTACCAGGTACAGCTCTGTTGGTGTGTCTACCTCTTCAATTAACATGATGATATTGGGATGTTTAACCCTCCGCAGCACTGCCACCTCATTTTCAATCAAGTGTTCCTAAAAATCAAAGCACAGTAGAAATCTCATTTACAACAACAAAGTGGGCTTGATTCAAAATGATAGTAACCATATTTCTTTTAGGAGGAAGCAGCAATTCACATCAAGGTGAACCTCCTTTTCCCTAATATTACACTGATCATTACTGGTAAGGAAAATATCTATCTGATTTGTTCAGAATGGCCCTTTGTTTCTGAGTTGTCCTATTTTGCTGTAACTCCTTGTACTTTGCGTACTAGGCTTGCTCACTCTCACTACCCTGGCTCACGGGTGAAAAATGGCTACTTGACTGTGAGGAAACCTGGCACCCATGGATGAAATGCCATCACAAGCCTATACAATCAGAAGTGGAAACAAATTAAAAGAAAATAATAAACTAAGGAGCCAAGATGACCTGAAAGGACCAGTGTGATGAAGTCACACTCAGGACCATTTGTTCATTCTCACTGCTGACTACTGAAAATAACTAGTCACACTGAGCAGAATTTTAACATCTCTGGAAAGTTTCTGCTGTTGGGAGCAAAAGTGGGTCCGGACCCCGATATTGTTGGCTGGCCACATGGCATCACAATCTTCTGGGAGGTGGCCAATTTGGAGAGTGCCTCCACAATTGCTGTTCAATTTGGAGGCTGTCTCCGCGCTCGCTGTTCAATTAAGGATGCCAAGCGGTTTTCTGAGGCGGAAGGTCTAATTGGGGGGCATGATGGTAGGATTGAGAGATAGTGTTGATGGCACCCCAGCATGCTGCCAGCAGGCCATCTCAGGGAACCTGCTGGACTCTGGTCTTAGTGGGGAGTGTGGCAAACATCTGGGCAGTGGCAGCATCATGCATCCAACTCCGCCTCTGTGGGACCTGGGAAGATTCTACCCTTTGTCACCAAGCTATATTTCAAATAAAAATGAAGGATAGGCCAGCCCAAAGTGACTCTATACTCTGCTCAGAAATGCTCCACTATCTGTCACTGTCCCTTTCAGTCTTGCCCAACATGTCCCCAATAAGAATTTGTACATGATTTCACACCACATTAGCCTGATGTCGTTCAGATATTACCAACATTACAGAGTTTATTTCAGGGCCACTCGGATCCCCACCCTCAACTCTTTTTTCTGGTGCTTTGATGACTGTATCCGTGCAGCTTCCTACTGTTAGCCCAAACTGGAAAACCTCATCAACTTTGCATCAACATTCCACCCACCTTCAACTTCACATGGTTCATCTCCAACTCTTCCCTTCCCTTGCCCCACTTCTCAATCTCCATATTGGGGGTTAGGCTGACCACCAATATGGTTGTTGACCAATATGTCTACTATGTGCCCACTGACTCCCAAAGCTACCTTGATTACACTTACTCCCATCTTGCTTTCAGTAATTGTAGTAATTAAGGTTTTATTTAATCTGTAATGTACCTTTAAGAATAATACCTGTTAGGCAAGATCACATGACCTGTAGTAACCAATAGGAGAGTAGCATGGGCTACCTCAGCAGTCAGTGTAGAGATAGAGTTGGAGTTGAAAGCATATGTGTAGTTGCTGTTGAGAATATTGTAAATAAACTTAATGTTTCCATCCAAGAAGTGTCTGCAGATCAACTCGATCATTAACAGCACAACTTGGCCACTCTACAACAGGTAAGGACTGTATTTCACTTATCCTGTTTCAGGCATATCGGTCCTAATGAAACCACCTATCATACCAGTGCTTGCCATATGTCTTCCCAAATGTGGCTGCCAGGGGGGGCCATGTCTATCCCATTTCCTGCACTCTTTTCCCCCTCCTCCAGGACCATAAAGGCTTTCCCTTATCCTTACCTTCCACCTCCACATTCAATGGATAATTATGTCTATGACACCTGGTCCACTCTTCAATCACCACTTTTCACAGCGCCTTCCCATGCAAGCACAGGGGATGTTATACCTGCACTTTATTTCCTACCTTACCAAGCTCTAAGGCCGCAAACACTCCTTCCATGTGAGATAGCAGTTTACTTGTACTTCTTTCAATTTAGTACACTGTATTCACCGCTCACAATACAGTCTATTCTAAACTGGGTAGACCAAACGCAGACCGAGTTGGTTGCTTTGCAGGACACCTCCGTTCACTTTGCAAGCATAACCCTGACTTTCCAGATGACTGTCATTGTAATTCTCCACGCCACTCCCATTCTGAGCTCCCAATCCTCGGCCTCCTAATGAAGCTCCACAGAAGTTCGAGGAACAGCACCTTTTCTTTTGAATACAGGCACTTTACAACATTCCGGACTTAATACAGAGTTCACCAATTTCAGATCAAAGCCACTTTTCTGAAAAGCAGATGTTAGTAATGATTCTCTATGGTCATTTTCAGCTCCTTTTCTGTTTCTTGTCCAATTACTACATCCTTTTGCCTTCATCCCCTTTATCATTTAATCTCTCCTGCCTTCCACCATATCAGGACTTCCTTTTTCTCTTTCCCCTCCCTAATTTCCCTGTCTCTCCTTACTTCAAATCCGTTAAATCTCTAACATTTTTCAGATCTGATGAAAAATCATTGACCTGAAAAGTTAACTTTATTTCTCTCTCCTTTAATGCTGTTTTTTTTTGCTGAGTAATTCCAGCATTTTCTGTTTATATTTTAGATTTTCAGCAGCCATACTACGTTTCTTTCATAAACAGTATGCACTGTTGAGATACGCTGCCCACTGAGACTGCATATTGGTACAATTTAGGTCTGTACAAATTTGTCGTAAGCGTATATCTGAATTTGTGATATACCTTCCCAGTGTGCAAGGTATCTGCCAGAAGCATAATCTTATGTAGTCAGTCCTTACATTTTCCCAAATATTTTCACTTGTTTTTAAACTGGTCTTTTTCTAACAGATATTTTCCAAGAATCAACTATACCCATTCAATTGCTCCCAAACCTTGCTTCTGAACAAAATCAATGTTTCTGCTTCTGGCAGACTGAACAAAATATTTTTCATTTTTTGAGCAAAAAGGCTCTTCCTGATATAGAATCGCAAGTTTTATATCACAGAAGCAGACATTCAAGGCACTGATCGTGTGGTGCCTCTTAAAATGTTATCTCCTTAACCCCAGTCCCCTTTTCTATATTTGCTTTTTACTTATCTTAACTTATGCCCTCTGGCCCTAATTTTCTGACATTTGAAATCAGAATCTATAGCTGTAAACTTGCATGGATCTGGTCCAGCTGCTCTAACTTAACTGGAAAGGTGGCAAAAGTTCATTTATACCGAGGTTTATTCATTATTCCAATGAAATTATGGTGGCAAAGCAGTAGTAGCACTAAGGAAATTCCTAACCATTGCTACCTTATCTGCAATATTTAGTGTTTTATATAGTGAAATATACTTTCCATATTGTAAAGCACAAACGTCTCTACTCTTTCCTCGTAGATCATTCTCTTTGGGATCAATCTTATTCCTACTCTCTGCCTTGATTGTTTAGGAACAAAACAATTAAATCACCTGGAAAGCCATCAGAATAAATCCAGTCAAACAACAATGTTTTGATAGCAAGTGGAATGAGCAACAACTGGGAAATTATAATAGTTGATTTCTGGATTAAACCAATTGGTCTCTGGTTTGCTTTGACTTCCATCTGGATGTATTACCAGATGAGAATCATGTGGGCATGGGAATATAATAAAACGACAAACAGGGAAAGATCAGCAGATCCATCAAGTCCTATGTCATGACCCCCCGTGTGGGAGACACCATTTCTCTACCCATCACCTAATCCTGGAAAAAAGGCTATGTTTAAAAGAAAAAAACCCAGCCAACATAGGGCAAAAATGTGGGTAATTCCTTTCTGACCCTCAAAGGTGATCATAAATGTTCCAGGAGACACACAGCTCAGCAGTCCACCTACTTTCTATACACTATGATGTGTACAAACAGTGCCAATTCCATACATATCACCACTTGTGTTACTGCAGGAGGATATCAAACACACATTCCAGAGCTTAGTCAAATATCATAGAAGAACAGCAGACAACAGGAAATCTTCTTACCTTGCCACTGCATTTGGCCTTATCGATTATTTTCAGTGCATACTCCTTGCCACTGGATCTAAGTGAAATACAGATAAAGAAGTAGCTTCTTTGTGGTAGCATTATGATTTTCACTCTCCAAAAAATTTTGAAATACTTCTTTCACAGTGGTATCCCACCCTTCCCCCATCAATATATTCACATTATTATTTTCAGCTGAGGAACCAGGAAAATCAAATATTTTCATGTTGGCTTTTTGTGTTCTGATCTGCACCATTGCAAACCAACAGTTGCTGATCCAAATTACAAACTTGGACTCTTAAGCATTAACTTTGTTTCTCTCTCCACAGATGCTGCCAGACCTGCTGAACTTTTTCAGCATTTTCTATTTTTCTTTCAGATTTCCAGCATTTGCAGTATTTTGCTTTTATTTTAGTTATTGATCCACAGTTGCTAATCAATGGAGGATTATATCATTTTACAGGAGGGTTTTCATACCAACACTTCAGTGGAAACGTCACAATCCAGGGCTCCGTGACTCTGTTTACCCAAAGACATACTCTCTTTAGCTGTGATGGTATTTAAATGGCTGTCAGGCTCTTTACATCTTCCATTATATGTAGACTTTATGGGCAGCCTTTTATTTTAATGGACCTTCTCACAGCAGACTGGGAATCCATTTGTTTCATCAGGTTTTTCCATGCCTTTTATTTTAGATGTGGCACTTATGTGTTTGTCGACCAATTGCGGAGTGTGGGTGTGATGAGGACCAGCACTTTGTTAAAGGGAGGACCTTTATTTAATGGGACCCCAACAGAATGGCTGCATCCTGCATTCTTTTAGAAGGTTACAGGAAGAAGAATGATGGCAGGAAGGTGTGGGAAGGCTGTCCCCCAGGTTTTCATCATCTCTGGAGGTGATGCTGGAGGCAGCAAGGGCCAGAAGAGAAATTCTGTTTTCCATGAACAGGAGGAAGAGGCCAGCCACCCAGACCAAACAGGTGCAGCTAGAAGTCGCTGAGGTAGCGAGCAGCAGACGTGTGGTCCCTCTCAGTTATAGACAATGTCACAAAAGGTTTAGTGACCTCAGAGCAGCAGGAAAGGTGAGTGACAGAAGATGGAGAGAGGGTATTCTCAAGGTGCTCCCACTTCTCGTCCCTTGCTTGCCTCCTCAATCACATCCTCACATGTTGCCTGCTGCCCCGAAGATAGAACAGTTGCAGTTGGGGCGGTCTTTGGCTGAACCTTCACGAGCACCAAAACCTCGAGGACATCTGCAACGGGCATCTCAGCTGTCAGAGCAGGAGAGCAAATAGCCTGTCTCTAACTCAGCTGAAGCTACAGGGATTGCTCCATATAGGAGTAATAGAAATCAGATGAGAAAGACTTTTTAGTTACACAAGGAGATTCACTTGCGTGTGTGTAACAATATTTATGTCAGTTTACATACGTTAATTTAAATGAAGCAAAGACTTCATTTGACCCCTTTATTCTCCAGTATCCTACTTTGTTGTATCCTGAATTCTAAATGGACAGGATCCTACAGGAGAATAGTATGGCCGGGTTGGAGGATAAGCAAGGGGTGTGAATGTGATGGTTGCATTTTTGACTATCAGAATGATTTGTGTTGGGTGGAGACAGGGAAGAGGGTTTATGATTGCATAGCCATATGGCCTCAGAATAGTTGAACCATGACTATATGAGGGTGTTACGAGCACCCTGGTCACATATGACTCCTCCTCCTTCTCGGATGTGGACATCAGCACCTTCCTCCTTCTGCAGCACCTGTCCTCTCTGCAGTGTCTTCACTGAGAGTGGGTGAATCTGGTGGGTGAGGTAATTTAAGGGTTAATTTCTATCTGAAGTTTAGGTTTTTTTTATTTCCTTTAATTTTGCAATTAACTAAACAAACTCATGATAAAAGAAGCCTTAAAACAAGGGTATACAAACTCTCTGACAGCAGCTGCAGGTGGTTAATTAGGTAGCTATCTTAAACTGGTTTTCAGAGCTTGAATCAGTTGTTTTTCAGAAAGTATGAAAACAGGCCTTCTCAATGTTGCTTTGAGTGCAGAGTGAAAAGTAGGAGTTGGTGAGAGGGGGTTCCATGAAGAAGGTGCTCCTTTCTTGTTCTACCTTTTTTCAGCCCCCAATAGCTGGCTTGTTGGTAAGGGGAAGCAGCTGATTGGTAATTAACCGATAAGTTATTCTTCTTATTCAATTGTAATAAATAGTTTTTAAAGTTATGGTATAGCAAATCGGCTCAGTGCAGTGGAATGTACACCCTGTGGTATGTGGGAAGTCATGGTTGCACCATATGTCCGAGACAAACACATTTGCAAGAAGTGTCACTGGCTGCAGAAGTTTGAGCTCGGGGTTTTGGAATTTGAGCGGCGGCAGGTGTCACTGTGAATTGAGGCTGCGAACTATGTGTTTAGGGAGGTGGTCACACTGCAGGTTAGGAGCATGCAGGCAGAGAAAGAATGGGTGAGCACCAGACAGTCTAAGAGAACCAGGTAGATAGAACAGGGGCCCCTGAATCCATCTTGCTTGCTAATCAGTTTTCCACATTGGATACTGGTGAGGGCGATGGTTCTTCAAGGGAGTGCAGCCAGAGCCATGTCTGTGGCACCACGGGTAGCTCAGCTACACAAGAGGGGAGGAAGACGAGTGGAAGAGCAATATTGATAGGGATTCGATAGTCAGGGGATCAGACAGGTGTTTCTGCGGCAGTAACTGTGACTCCAGGATGGTGTGTTGCCTCTCTGGTGCCAAGGTCAAGGATGTCATGGAGTAGCTGCAGGACGTTCTTCTGGGAGATGGTGAACAGCCAGAAGTCATGGTCCATATTCGTACCAAGGACACAGGTAGGAAGACAGATGAGGTCCTGAAAACAGATTTCAGGGAGTTAGGAAGGAAGTTAAAAAGCAGGACCTCAAGAGCAGTAATCTCAGGATTACTCCCAGTGCCACATGCTAGTGAGCATGGGAATAGGGATTGATTGATTAAACAAGTGGCTGGAGAATTGGTTTAGGAGGGAGGGCATCAGATTCCTGAGGCATTGGGAGTGGTTCTGGGGCTGGTGGGACCTGTACAATATGGACGGGTTACGCCTCAACAGGGCTGGGACTGGTATTCTTGCAGGGAGATTTTTTAGTGCTGTTGGGGAGGGTTTAAACTAGCTTGTCAGGGGGATGTGGATCTAAGGTGTAGCTCAAACTGGAAGGAAGTAAAGCTGGTAATAGGAAGTAGAAAAGAAGCAAGTGAAATTAGAAGTTAGGTGAAACAAAGTCAAGCATCAACTAGACTTAGAATGAGGAATAATGTCTGTGGCACCATGGGTAGCTCACTCGCAATAAGGTAGGTGATTTAAAGGCACAAATATAGATAAATGGATATGATCTAATTGCCATTACAGAAACATGGCTACAGGGTGACCAAGACTGGGAACTGAATATTCGAGGGTATTCGACAGTTAGGAAGGGCAGACAAAAAGGAAAACAAAGTGGTGTAGCACTGATAATAAGGGATGGGATCAGTACATTAAGGGAGAATCTCCGATGGGAAGAACAAAATGTGGAATTGTCTGGGTGGAGATAAGAAACAACAACAAACAGCAAACATTGGTCGGAATTATTTTAGTTATAGGATACCAAACAGTAGTGATAGTGTGGGGCATGGTATTAACCAGGAGATTAGAGAAGCATATAGTATGAATAATACAGTAATCATGGGTGACTTCAATCTGCATATAAACTAGTAAACCTAATGAGCACTAATATTTTGGAGGGCAAGTTTTGGAGTGTATTAGGGAAGGTTTTCTAAAGCAGTATGTAGAGGAACCAACTACAGAACAGGCTATTTTATATCTAGTATTATGTAATGAGGAAGGGCTAATTAATAATCTTGTTGTAAAAGAGCCTTGAGGGATGTGACCATTATATGATAGAATTTTACATTATGTTTGAAAGTGAGGTAGTTCAATCTGAAGCCAGGGTGTTAAATTTGAACAAAGGAAATTATGAAGGTATGAGGGGCAAACTGGCTGAAATGGATTGGGAAAATACATGAAAAGATATAGTGGTATATAGGCAATGGATAGTCTTTAAATAATTATTACAGCAATTATACATTCTTCAAGGCACAAAAACCCAAACAGAAAAGTCAGTCAACTGTAGCTAACAAAGGAATTTAAAGATTGCATAAGATTAAAGAAAAGGTCTATAAAGTTGCCAGAAATAGTAGTAAACTTGAGGAATGGGAGGATTTTAGAAAACAGCAAAGGAGGACCAAGAAACTGATGAAGAAAGTTACAACAGAATAAGTGTAAACTAGCAAAAAAACATAAAAATGGATTGTAAAAGCTTCCATAGGTATACAAAAAGGAAAAGACAAATGAGTCCATTATAGGCAGACTGAGGAGAATATATAATGGGGACACTGAAGCTGTCCATGTCTAAATGCAGCAAAACCTCGACAATGGGCTAACAAATGGCCAGTAACATTTGTGCCACACAAGTGTCAGGCAATGCCCATCTCCAACAAGGGAGAATGTAACCATTGCCCCTTGACATTCAATAGCATTACCTTCACTGCACCTCCACCCCGCTACTAACAACATCCTGGGGGTTACCATTGACCAGAATTTGAACTGGATGAGCCATATAAATACTGCGGCTACCAGAGCAGGTCAGAGGCTTGCAATCCTGCAGCAAATAACTTACCTCCTCATTCCCCAAAGCCTGTCCACCATCTACAAGGAGTATTTCATTGTGATGGAATACTCTCCACTTGTCTGGATGAGTGCAGCTCCAACAAAAGTCAAGAAGCTTGACACTATCCAGGACAAAGCAGCCTGCTTCATTGGCAGCCCATCAAGAAACATTCACTCCCTCCACTACTGACTCACAGTGGCAACAGTACAAGATGCATTGCAGAAACTCACCAAGGTTTCTTAGACAGCACCTTCCAAACTCACAACCACTACCATCTAGAAGGAAAAGAGCAGTAGACAGATGGGGAATACCACCACTGGAAGTTCCTCTCCAAGCCACTCACCATCCTGACTTGGAAATATATCACCATTCCTTCACTGTTGCTGGATCAAAATCCTGGAACTCCCTCCCTAACAGTACTATGGGTGTACCTACACCATATGGACTGCAGTGGTTCAAGAAGGCAGCTCACCACCACCACCTCAAGGACAATTAGAGATAGGCAATAAATGCTGGCTTAGCCAGCGACGGCCACACCCCATGAATGAATATATATTAAAAAAATAGAAATGCAGAGAAGCTAAATGATTACTTAGTCTGTCTTCACTGAGGAAGATGCAGGAAATCTTCCAGAATTAGAGATCCAAGGGACAAGGGAGAATGAGGAATTGAAGGAAACTAATATTAGTAAGAAGGCTATATTGGGGAAATTAATGGGACAGAAGGTTGGTAAGTCCCCGGGACCTGATATTCTACATTCCAGGGTTTTGAAAGAAGTTGCTATGGGGATAGTGAATGCATTGGTGATCATCCTCCAACAGTATCTGCAGATTGAAAGGTAGCAAATATCACTCCACTATTTAAGAAGGCAGGGAGAGACAAAACAGTGAACTACAGATCTGTTAGCCTTATATAAGTAGTAGAGAAAATGCTAGAATCTATTCTAAAGGATGTGATAAATGGACACTTGGATAATAATGATCCGATTGGGCATAGTCAACATGGATTTATGAATGGGAAATCATGTGTGATGAACCTGTTGGAGCCTTTTGAGGATGTTACTAAGAGAATTAATAAAGGGGGTCAGTGGATGTAGTATACCTGGATTTTCAGAAGGCTTTTGATATAGCCCCCCACAGGAGGTTGGGTAGCAAAATTAAAACACATGGGATAGGATGTAATATATCGGCATGGATTAAGGATTGGTTAACATGCAGAAAACAGAAGGAATAAACATGTCATTCTTGCATTGGCAGGCTGTGACTAGTGGCGTACCGCAAGGATCAGTACTTGGGCTCCAGATATTCACAATATATACCAGTGATTTGGATGTAGCAATTGAATGTAATATTTCCAAGTTCACGGGTGACATAAAGCTAGGTGGGAAGTGTGTTGTAAGGAAGATACAAAGAATTTTGAAGAGGATTTGGACAGACTTAGTGAGTGGACAAGAACATGGCAGATGGAAAAAATTAGGTTATCCATTTTGGTAGGAGGAACAGATGTGCAGGGTAAGAGATTAGATGGTAAGAGCTTAGAAAGTGTAAATGTACAAAGGGGCCTGGGTGTCCTCGTCAATAAGTCACCAAAAGCTAACATGCAGGTGCAGCAAGTAATTTGGAAGGCTTACAGTATGTTAGCCTTTATCGCAAGAGGATTTGAGTACAGTAGTAGTGAAGTCTTGCTTCAATTATATAGAAGCTTGGTTAGACTGCACCTGGAATACAGTGTGCAGATTTGGTCCCCTTACCTTAAGAAGAATATTATTGCCATAGAAGGCACACCAGACTTGTTCCCAGGATGGCAGGACTGTCCTATGAAGAGAGATGGGGGAAACTGGGCCTGTATTCTCTAGAGTTTTGAAGAATGAGAACTGATCTCATTGAAACCTACAAAATACTTAAAGGAATAGACAGGGTAGATGCAGGTTAGATGTTTCCTCTGGTTGACCAGGGGACGCAATTTCAAAATAAGAGGGAAGCCACTTAGGATCAAGATGAGGAGAAATTTTTTACTCAGAGTGTTGTGAATCTTTGGAATTCTCTACCTTAGAGGGCTGTGGAAGCTTAGTCGTTGAGTATGTTTAAAGCAGAGATTGGCAGATTTCTAAATACCAATGACATAAAGCAATATTGGGATAGTGTTGGGGAAAGGCATTGAAGTGGATGATCAGTAATGATCATATTGAATGGTGGAACAGGCTCAAAAGGTTGAATGGCCTTTTCCTGCTCCTTGTTCTTACGTACGACATTGTGCAAAGCACAGCAGACTACAACCATTCTGAACCTCCATGCTGCTACATATGGAAGGGCAGCACCAGATATGTCCTGGCACCTCAAGTGCATCTGCAACAACCCAATGTCTTGCTTTATAATCACCCCATACTCATGTTCATTTCACCTTTGCACCAATGGTAGGGCTCCTCACATGAGTTTACGCCTGGTCCTTAGAGGGAGTTATCTCCAAGGAGCCACCCACTCGCTCCGTGTGGATCAGTGAAAACTTGTGGGAGAATTGACTGTTGCAGAATGAAGGAATCAAAACAGCTCCCAGGGTATCATGTACAGACATGAGTGAGAACCCTCTGCTGGTCACATACAAGCTGAACATTGTGGCAGTGGAATCCCTTCCAATTGATAAATACTCAAGGCTGATCTGAGAGCATCTTGATTGCCATATCTTTGCTATCTGACTCCCTGGATTTCTGTGAATCCAGCCACAGGAGCAAATATGACAGCTCTCTGCTTCTCACTGGTCTCAGTGTCAAAGTGGACATAAGTGGGGGTCTTGGCAAACATGGCATTGGTCACCTGGAAGATACACTTGTGGCAGCAGATGTCACCACCACATCCCTGGAAGGAGCCAGAGGGAAAGAAAATCAGGGTTGTGGTGACTATCTCTTGCCCTCTTGGAAGGAGGTCTTATTCCAAGGGCTGCAGATGTCAGCGATGGCCTGCCATGAAAACCAGAACATCTTGAAACACTTTTCCTCTGTCATGTTGACAAAGCTGATACTCTGTTTGTATTTCCTGTATTGGCGGTTATCATGTTCTTTGAGCTGCAGCTTAGTGTCCAACTGAACTGGTTTATTCTGGCTTTGGTTTATATACATGCATACACATACAAATGGTCACAAGAGGGAGCTATTACACTCCATCCTCCTTAATGAGAAAGTTACACAATGTTCAAAATCTATACAACTTATATACATTTCATATTTACCAATTGTTTACAAATCAAATTTAGCCACTGGTTTCCTATTCCTAAATAAATGGGTGGAATTTTCCATGCTTGCTGGCGTTGAGCGTCATGGCGGGCATGAGTGGACAATATGGCAGGAAGGCCAAAAATTGGTTTCATGACGTTGTGAAACCAGTTTGCAATTGTCTGGTCTACCCATCAATGGCGGGCTGTGTTTCCTGCCGCTACATGTTGAGCCCTTCATTGTAATACATTTGCATATCATTTTAAGCCCAGCTTGCTGGAATCATCCCCCCATGCTGGATCATCTCAGCACAGCAGCGTGATTGCAGTCATCAGCGCCAGGCTTCGCAGGCAGCAGCACATCACTTTTAGGGGGCCTCTACCTATCAGACCGGCTGTTGGGGTGGCTTTTCAATGGCTGCAGGGCTAGAGCTTGCTTGGGGAAGGGGGAGAAGTGGCCTCAGGCAAGAAAAGTGTCTGCAGAACGAGGGCTGTACTGGGGAAGGAGGATATCATAGGGTGTGTGTGTGGGGCACATGTTAATCTGTGCAAGTGGCCTCAAGATGGTGGGGGCTGAGGAGGCAGTCTCTAGAGGAGATGAGGCCACATGATGATGTAAGGGGGTGTGTGAGAGAGTGAATAGTGGTGACCCTTGAGCTGGCAGTGAGTTAGGTGCCAGTGAATGTGCGGTGGCCTTGAGTGTATGGGTTTAGAGTGATGAGATGGCCGTCTTACCCTGGCAGCCCAGATGAGATCATTCATCTTCTTTCTGCACTCGATGGCAAATCTCTTCTGTGCAGCGTGGGCACTGACCACCACTGCCACTGCCTTCCAAGCCAGAGTGGTGAGATTGCTGGACCTCTTGCAGCCAGAACAGGGGTGGAGGACATCATGGTGGGCCTCTGAAAGGCATTTCGGTGATGGGTCACTGAACTCTTCTTGGCTTTCGGGGCTATGTTTTCACTGGAGTAGCCCTGGGCTGCAAGCATTGAGAACTATGTGGGTGGCTGCAGTTTATGTATGGCACCCAGAGTGAGGAAATGGCAAGGTAATGACGTGATGGGCGATTCAGAGGCTATTCGCCAGCGAGACAGCATGTTTCCTGTGGCCACATAACTAACGAAGC
Source organism: Carcharodon carcharias (assembly GCF_017639515.1). Classification (NCBI taxonomy): domain Eukaryota; kingdom Metazoa; phylum Chordata; class Chondrichthyes; order Lamniformes; family Lamnidae; genus Carcharodon; species Carcharodon carcharias. Next base: position 67,450,036 of record NC_054467.1, on the reverse strand, counting down.
AGGATTGGGATTATACAGCATGAAATGCCACTATTGCGGCCTTTTTCCCGCATGCTACCCCACTTAGTGCAAATCTGGGATGATTCTGCCCAATATCTCCTTTCTTAACCCAAACTTTCAGCACTTGGGGAAGGACCTTGACCATTTGCCTGAGTCTGAGAAGTTTTCTCCAACAAAGACTGATTGTGACCTTGGCTTTCAATTGAATTTTCCACTTCATCAGATGTCTGTCTGACTCTGACTTGGATCTGAATTGGTTTCAGGCACAACTTGTGTTGGAATAACTATTGGGACTCTACTCGTATCCCAACTATCCAATTCATCAGACTCATTTGATTCTTTCCAATTCCCTTCTTCATGCACTGCTGAAGGCAAAACATGATCTATATGTACAAGCCTATCTTTTCCACTGTCAAACATCTTAATCAAATATGTGCAAGGACCATAGATTTTTATAACCATCCTGTTAGCCACTTCAACCACTTATGGTGATTATGATGATGACCTTTCACCTTAACCTTCTGGTTCAACTTCAGACCTCTTTCCCTCACTATACCCCTATTGTGACTCTCTTTCTGCCTGGATTGGTTTTTCTTCTACTGACTGCTAAAGCCACATTTGACAATGAAAACCTCATTCTAGGCTGTCTTCTAAGAAACAATTCAGCTGGCATTCTACTGGTAGTAGCATGAGGTGTGTTAGAATAAATAAATAATTCACCAGTTTGTGATTCAATGACACCTGATATTTCTTCTAACTGTATCTAGAATTCTCTTAAGAGCATGCTTAACAATTTGTACTGTGCACTCTTGCTACCGCATCTGAATCAGGATGATACGGTAGAACTCGTGTGTTTTACCCCATTCATTCTCATGAACTTTAAAAATTCTACTGATCAAAACTGAAGTCCGTTGTCGGATATAATTTCCTCTGAGTACTGATCAAAACTGAAGTCTGTTGTCTGATATAATTTCCTCTGAGCGCACATAAGCACCAAACTACTTAAAATATCTAGAGTTTAGCTAGTTGTTGTTCAATTCGTTAGAAACCCCTCAACCCACTTCAAATGGCTAACTATCACAATGAATGCTGGTGCCCTACAAATTCTGCATAATTTACGTACAGCTTCTGCCGCACTCTAGCTGACCATTTCCATGGTTGCAAAGGTACTGATGGCGCCTTTTTTTCCTATTGCTCGAAATACTCTACACTGTTTCACTGTGTCTTCTATGCCCTTATCTAATCCTGGCCATCAAAGATAGCTTCTGGCGAAACTCTTCGTCAAGCTCATCGCTAAGTGTTGATCATGTAAATCACATAGCAACAGCGATCTGTGCCTTTCAGAAATTACCACTCTGGCTCCCCAAATAAAACAACCTTTATCAACTGACAACTTATTCTTATGCATAACAAGTGGTCTGATTTCTAAATCCAGTACCTGTGTTGGCCAGCCATTTACAATCAAGTCATATACTCTTGCCAATATTAGATCCCTTGGAGTTGCTCTACCAATGTCATCTGCTGTGACTGGCAACTCAGCTATAACAGGATCACAGAAAGTTTATGGCACAGAAAGAGGCCACTTAGCCCATCGTGTCTGTGTCAGCCAAAAAGCAAGCCACCCAGCCTAATCCCACTTTCCAACATTTGGTCCATAGCCCTACAGATTGCGGCATCTGAGATGCATCTCCAGACACCTTTTAAATGGGGGTGAGTTGAGGATTTCTGCCTCTTCTACCCTTTGAGGCAGTGAGTTCCAGACCCCACAAACCTCTGGGTGAAAAGATTTTTCCTCCTCTCCCCTTGAATCTTTCTACTAATCACTTTAAATCTATGACTAGTCACTGACCTCTCTGCTAAAGTAAATAGGCCCTTAATTCCCATCCACTCTATCCAGGCCCCTCACAGTTTTGTACATCTCAATCAAATCTCTCCTCAGCCTCCCCTGTTTGAAGGGGAACAATCCCAGCCTATCCAATCTTTCCTCATAGCTGCAATTTTCCAGTCCTGGCAACATCCTCGTAAAGATCCTCTGTACCCTCTCTAATGCAATTATATCCTTTCTGTAGTAAGGTGACCAAAACAGCACACAGTACTCATGTTGTGGCCTAACTAATGTCTTTTATAGCTCCAACATTACCGCCCTGCTCTTATTCTATATCGGCTAATAAATGAAGGATTCCATGTGCCTCCCTAACCACCTTGTCAACCCGTCCTGCTCCCTTCAGAGATCCGTGGACATTCACTCCAAGGTCCCTCACTCCCTCTACATGTCTCAGTATCCTCCCACTCGTTCTGAAATCTTTTACCTTATTTGACCTCCCCAAACGCATCACCTCGCACTTCTCTGGGTTGAGTTCCATTAAATGGGAGCATAGCAGTGGGATGGGGACAGTATAATTAGGGGGATAGATACTTTTCTCTATCCATCTGCAGCCATGAGCGTGACTGCTGAAGGCTGTGTTGCCTGCCCGGTGCCAGGGTTAAGGACATCTCCTCAGGGCTAGAGAGGAGAGGAACTTGGAGTGGGAGATGAGGGATCCAGTTGTCATCGTCGTTGTCCATGTTCGTACCAAAGGCACTGATAGGACTAGAAAGGATTTGAACAGTTAGGAGCTAAATTAAAAAGCAGAACCTCCAAGGTAATAATCTCGGGATTGCTACCTGGGCCACGGGCAAACTGGCAAAGAGTAAATAAAGTCAAGGAGTTAAATGTGTGGCTCAGAGATTGTTGTGGGAGGAATGGGTTTTAGTTCATGAGGCACCAGTACTGGGGTAGAAGGGAGCTGTTCCGGTGGGGCGGGCTTCACTTGAACAGTGCTGGGACCAGTGTCCTGGTGAACCGGATAACTAGGGCTGTAGAGAGGGTTTTAAACTAAATAGAAGGGGGGGAGTGGGGGAGGGTTCTGGAAAGGGGATTCGTAGGCTTACAAAGCAAAAGGATATGGCAGCCTTGCAGGGCAGCTATTTAGGGAATGATATCCAGAGTGTGACAGGAAGGGATAGAGTGTACAAACATAAAAAAACAGCAGCAAGTAGGGTCGATGGGGGGAAAAAATGGTAAAAAGGCAAAATTAATGGCCCTTTACTTAAATGCACATGGCATTGGGAACAAAATAAATGAATTAACAGCATAGAGGTTAATGGGTATGATCTTAAAGCCATTACAGAGACGTGGTTACAAGATCAAAGCTGGGAACTAAATATTCAGGGGTATGTGATTTTTTTTTGAAAGTTCAGGCTGGAGGGAAAGGGTGGTGGGGTAGCTTTGTTAGTACGAGATGGAATAAGTATGATAGCAAGACAGGATCTTGGACTGGAAGATATAGAATCCATATGGGTGGAGGTAAGAAATAACAAGGGAAAGAAGGCACTGGTGGAAGTAGTCTACAGTAGCCATACTGTAGGACAGAGAATAAATCAGGAGATAATGAGGGCATGTAAAAAAGGCAGTATATTAATCCTGGGTGACTTTTTAATCTTCTTGTAGATTGGCAAAATCAAACTGGCAGAGGATCACACAAGCAAGAATTCATAGTGTATTTGGGACAGTTTCTTAGAACAATATGTTTTGAATCCAACCAGGGATCAGGCTATTTTGGATCTGGTAATGTGTAATGAAGCAGGTGATAAGTGATCTCAGAATAAAGGATCCCCAAGGATCAAGGATCTATCATAATATGGTAGAATTTAGCATTCAGTTTGAAAGTGAGAAACTTGGGTTGGAAACAACTGTGCTAAACTTAAATAAGTGTAATTACAATGGAATGAGGGCAGAGTTGGCTGAAGTGGACTGGGAAAGTGGTTTAGCAGAAAAGATGGTTGATGAACAATGGCAAACGTTTAAGGAAATAGTTCATCTCTCAACAAAGATACTGCCCATGAGGAAGAAGGATTCAAGGAAGGGGATAAACCAACCATGGTTAACCAAGGAAGTTAAGGACAGTATCAGATTGAAAGAAAAAAACATACAATGTGGCAAACCAGAGGATTGGAAAAGTTTTAAAAGCCAACAGAAGACGACCAAAAAATAGAGGCAGAAAATAAACTTTGAGGGTAAACTAGCAAGTAAAATAAAAACGGACAGTAAGAGCTTCTTTAAATATATAAAAAGGAAGAGAGAGGCCAAAGTGAACATAGGCCCTTTAGAGAATGAGGCTGCGGAAATAATAATGGGGAAGCAGGAAATGGCAGAGGAGTTGAATAAATACTTTGCTTCAGTCTTCATGATAGAAGATACTAATAGCATTCCAAAAATACTAAATAATCAAGGGGCAAAAGGCGGGGGGGTGGGTGGTGTAGGAGGAAATAAATACAATAACCATCACTGGAGAAAATGCATTAGGGAAACTAATGGGGCTAAAGACTGATAAGTCCCCTAGACCTGATGGGTTGCATCCTAGGATATTAAAGGAAGTAGCTTCAGAGATAGTGGATGAACTGGTAGTAATCTTCCAAGAATCCTTAGATTAGGTAACAGACCTATTCAGAAAGGGTGGGAGACAAAAACAGGTAGCTATAAGTCAGTTAGCTTAACATCTGTCATTGGGAAAATGTTAGAATGTATTATAAAGGATGTAATAGCAGGGCATTTAGAAATGCATAATCTAATCAAGCATGAAGGGGAAATCATGCCTAACAAATTTATTAGAATTCTTTGAGGAGGTAACAAGCAGGATAGATAAAGGGGAACCAGTAGATGTAATATATTTGAATTTCCAAAAGGTATTCGATGAGGTAGCGCACATAAGACTACTTAATAAGATAAGAGCCCATGGTGTTGGGGGCAGTATATTAGCATGGATAGAGGATTGGCTAACTAATAGAAGACAGAGAGTTAAGATAAGGGGGGCATTTTCGGGATGGCAACCTGCAACTAATGGAGTGCCACAGGGATCAGTGCTGGGGCCTCAATTATTTAAAATATATATTAATGACTTAGATGAGGGAAGTGAATGTACTATTGCGAAGTTTGTGGATGACACAAAAGGTGGGAAGGCAAGTGGTGAGGATGACAAGGAGTCTATAGAGAAATATAGACAGGTTAAGTGAGTGGGCAAAGACTTGGCAGATAGAATATAATGTGGGAAAATGTGAGGTTATGGACTTCGACAGGAAGAATAGAGGAGCTGAATATTACTTAAATGGAGAAAGGCTGCAGAAGGCTACAGCACAGAGGGATTTGGGAGCACTTGTGCATGAATCCCAAAAAGCTAACATCCAAGTTCACCCGGTAATAGGGAAGGCAAATGGAACATAAGAACTAGGAGCAGGAGTAGGCAATTCAGCCCCTCGAGCCTGCCCCACCATTCAATATGATCGTGGCTGATCTAATTTCGGCTTCCACTCCAATTTCCCACCCTCTCCCATAACCTTTCAACCCATTACTAATTAAAAATCTGCCTATCTCCTCAAATTTATTCAGTGTCCCGGCATCCACTGCACTCTGTGGTAGTGAATTCCACAGATTCACGACCCTTTGAGAAAAGTAATTCCTTCTCATCTGATTTAAATCTACCTCCCCTTAGCCTAAAACTATGGCTTCTCATTCTAGAATGCCCCACAAGGGGAAACAGCTGCTCCACGTCTACTTTGTCTATCCCTTTTAGCATCTTATGTACCTCAATTAGATCTCCTCTCATCCTTCTAAACTCTAGTGAGTATAGGCCTAAACTGCTCAATCTCTCCTCATAAGACAAGCCCCACATCTCTGGAATCAATCTAGTGATCCTTCTCTGAACCGCCTCCAATGCAACTACATCCTTCCTCAAGTAACGGGACCCAAACTGTGCACAGTACTCCAGAAGCAATCTCGCCAATGCCTTATACAGTTGCAACCACACTTCCCTATTTTTATACTCTTTTCCTTTAGCAATAAATGCTAAAATTCCATTTACCTTTCTTATTACCTGCTATACTTGCATACTAGCTTTCAGAGATTCATGCACGAGGACACCCAGATCCCTCTGCACTGAAGCATTCTAAAGTTTCTCTCCATTTTAAATAATAAGTTGCTTTTTTATTCTTCCGACCAAAATTGACAACCTCACACTTATCCACATTAAATTCCGTCTGCCAAATTTTGGTCCATTCACCTAACCTGTCCATACCCATTTGTAAATTTCTTATTTCTTCATTGCAACATCTTGCATGGAAGTCTTGCTAAAACTATACAAGGCACCAGTTAGGCTACACCTAGGGCAGAACCTTCCCCCCGTTGGGTGGGGAAGTTGATGGGTGGGCGTGTGCAGGCGTGCTTCTGATCGGTGCCCCGATGGGAGGTGCGGCGCCATTTTACGTGGGCAGGCCAATTACTACGCGCTTCCTGTGCGGACGGGAATCCCAAAATTGAGAGTGCGCTCTTCCGCGCATGCGCACGAAAGAGCATACTTATCTCCCTGAGGCTGCACTCAGCCTCAGGGAGATCGCCTCGACTTTTAAAAATATTTAAAAAAAATTTCCCTTACATGTTCCCTCACAGGAGTTGGGACATGTTCATAATTTTAAAAAAAAATTCATTAATATTTTTTAAACCCTATATGAAACCTCATCCCGCCTGTGGATGAGACTTCATGTTTTTTCTACTTCCCACCGGTGTTCCTGGCCTGCCCGCCAACCTTAAGGTTGGACAGGCAGGTCCACTAATGACTTTAATTGATCTGTCAATGGCCTCAATTGGCCATTGACAGGTTGGAGGGCGCACAGCTGATTTTGCTGCGCCCCCACCTTCCTGAAAATTTAAATGGAGTGGGGTGACATCGGGAGTTCCGCCTGACATCATCCCATGTCACCATCGGCAAGTGGGCCCTGCCCCCGCTCGCCGACAGTAAAATCCTGCCCCTAGAATACTGTGAACAATTTTGGTCTCCTTATCTAAGGAAAGACATACTGGCATTGGAGGCAGTCCAGAGAAGGCTCACTAGGTTGTTCTTGGGTATAGAGTGATTTTCTTATGAGGAGAGGTTGTGTAGGTTGGGCCTGTACTCATTGGAATTTAGAAGAATGAGAGGCGACCTTATTGAAACATGTAACATTCTTAGTGGGCTTGATAGGGTAGATGCTGAGAGGTTGTTTCCCCTTGTGGGACAGTCTAGGACAAGAGGGCATAATTTCAGAGTAAGGGGGCACCCATTTAAAACAGAGATGAGGAGGAATTTCTTCTCTCAGGGGGTAGTCAATCTGTGGAATTCTTTACCGCAGAGGGATGTAGAAGCTGGGTTATTAAATATATTCAAGGCTGAGATAAACAGATTTTTAATCAGTAAGGGAATCAAGGGTTATGGGCTAAAGGCAGGAAAGTGTTGAGGATTATCACATCAGCCATGATCTCATTGAATTGCAGAGCAGACTCGATGGGCTGAATGGCCTACTTCTGCTTCTATGTCAGTCTTATGGCAATGTGCAAACTTGTGGAAAGAAAAATACATCTTCCCTGTTGGGATCTACCTCAGATGGGAATGGTAATCTGGACATCACATTGTCATTACAATGATCCGTGTTTAACATTGTACTGATAAGTAGACAAAATCAAAGCCTATTCCTGCAGTTGGGCTGCAGCTGAAGTGGAGACTGGAGACTTTGGATTCAAAATAGCTGGCAATGGCTTATGACCTGTTTTGATCATGAAACAATGACCAAACAAGTTTTTGTGAAATCCTCTTACTCCAAAAATCAAAGACAATGCTTCACATTCTATCTGAGCATAATTTTGCTCACTGGCATTGAGGATTTGTGAGTCAAATGGTCTCTCCTTACCATTATCCAACATGGGAGATCACGGCACCTACTCCATATGGAGAGGCATTACATGCTAGCTTAATCTTTTTGGACAAATCAATGTACAATTGTACCATCTACCGACTGACTTCTACAGAACTTGAATGCCTTGTCGCACTCCCTTGTCCAATTCCATGGAACACCCTTCAAGAGTTCATTCAATGGATGCAATAAAGTTGCCAAGTTTGGTATGAATTTACTGTAGTAATTCTCTACACCAACCCACTGCACCCCCCCCAACCCCCAAAAAAAAATCTGAGCTCAGATATATTCTGAGAGTGGTGCATTTCTTACTGCTCAATTCTTACTCTTGATAGGATGTAACCCAACCCAACCCAGCCCTGTGACCCAAATACTCTGCAGAGTTTTGAAACATTTCACACTTGTATGCCTTTGCCCGAACTCTAAGCTTTAGAGCAACTTATTCAGCCCATCATGGGTCTGCCTGTTTGGAGCTGAAATAAGTATGTCATCCAAATAGCACACTACTTCCTGAATTCCTTGCAAAATTTGGTCCATTACTCCTTGAAAAATTCCAGGGGCTGAAGAAACACCAAATGGCAGCCCATGAAACTTAAATAGACCCATGTGTGAAGTAATAGTCAAATATGACTTAGACATCATCTGACTCAAGTTGCAGATAGGTGTTTTGTCAGATCTAACTTTGGAAAAAATCTGGCCTCCTGACAACATTGTGAACAGATCCCCCACATTTGGCAATGTATCGGGTGGATTACATTCTAGTACCTGATTTATGCTTGCCTTATAATCCCCACATATTCTTACACTTTCATCTGACTTTAGTACTACCACTATGGGAGTAACCCAATTTCTCTGTTCTACTTTACAGATATTGTTCTCAGTCCCAAGTCTTTTCAGCCCTTGTTCTATTTTCTCCTTTAGAACATAGGGCACTGGACAAAGCCTGCAATAAATTGGTCTTGCATCCTTTTGAACCCGTACATTGGCCTTATATCCTTGAGTCATACGAGCATATGAAATAGAAGCAGAAAGAGGCCATTTGGCCCTCGAGCCTGCTCTGCCATTCAATAAGATCGTGGCTGATCTGTTTGTGTTTCGAATTCCACATTCCGATCTACCCCCACTAACCTTTAATTCCCTTGTCTAACAAGAATCTACCTACATCCGCCTGAAAAATATTCAATGACCCCACTTCCACTGCCTTCTGAGGCAGAGGATTCCAAAGTTGCACAACCCTCTGGGAGAAAAAAAATTCTCCTCATCTCTGTCCTAAAAGGGCGAACCTTAATTTTAAAACAATACCCCTAGTTCTGGACTCACCCACAAGGGGAAACATCCTTTCCACGGCCACCTTGTCAGACCATTCAGGATCTGATATACTTCAATCAAGTCACCCCTAACTCTTCTAAACTCCAGTGGAAACACACCCAGCACGTCCAACCCATCCTCATAAGACAACCTGTTCATTCCAGGTTATCAATCTCGTAAACCTGCTCTGAACCACCTCCAATGCATTTACATTCTTCCTTAAATAAGACGACCAAAACTGCACACAGTGGTTGAGATGTGGTCTCAACAATGCCCTGTATAACTGAAGCATGACATCTTTACTTTTATGTTCAATTCCTCTCATAATAAAAAATAGCATTCCATTAGCCTTCTTGCTTACGTGCTGTACCTGCTTACTATTTTTTTGCAACTCATGCATGAGAACACCTAGATCCCTTTGCACCTCGGGATTCTGCATTGGTCTCTTTAAGTAATGCTCTGCTTTTTTATTCTTCCTGCCAAAGTGAACAACTTCACATTTTCCCACATTATACTCCCATCTGCCAGATTTTTGCCCACTCACTCAACTTAGCTATATCTGCAAGCTGGAATAAACCAGTCTGCAAACCCTTTGATTTCTTCACAACATACCTTCCGATCTATCTTTGTGTCATCTGCAAATTTAGCTACCATGCCTTCACTCGCCTCATCTAAGTCACTGATGTAAATTGTAAAAAGTTGAGGCCCCAACACAGACCCCTGCAGGACTCCACTTGTCACATCCTGCCCATCAGAGACCCATTTATGCATACTCTCTATCTTCTGCCAGCCAGACAATCTTCTATCCACGCTAATATGTTACCCTCTACACCATGAGCTTTTATTTTCCGAAATAACCTTTGATGTGGCAACTTATCAAATGCCTTCTGGAAATCCAAGTACAGTATGTCTACAGGCTCCACTTTGTCCACAGTGCATATTACTCCTTCAAAGAACTCGAATAAATTGGTTAAAATTGATTTCCCTTTCACAAAGCCATGCTGACCCTTCCCAATTACCTTGAGTTTTCTAAGTGCTCAGCTAGAACGTCCTTAATGATCGATTCTGTAACCTTCCCGTGATAGAGATCAAGCTAATTGGCCTTTGGTTTCCTGCCTCCCTCCGTCCATTGAATAGAGCGGATATACTTGCTACTTTACAGTCTGATGGCACATTTCCAGAGTCTAGGGAATTTTGGAAAATTAACACCAACGCACCTACTACCTCATTAGCCACCTCTTTGAAGGCCCTAGGATGAAGTCCATCTGGACCCAGAGGCTTGTCAGCCCACAGTCCCATCAGTGCCACTTCCCTAATGATTGTAACTCTTTCGAGTACAAACCCATTTCAATCTATTTCAGATGAAGTTACATTGTTTCATAGTTTGCCATTGTGAGATTTGAACTCTTGATACTCTTTTGAGTAAACCTGTTTCCATCTGTTTCAGATGAAGTTACATTGTTTCATAGTTTGCCATTGTGAGATTTGAACTCTTGATCTTGGGGTTACAAACCCAGTACCATAACCACTTGGCTATTTAGGCCAAGCTCCCCTAATGATTGTAATTTCACCAAGTTCCTCTCCCCCTTCTACCTCCTCATTTACAGTTATTACTGGAATATTTTTGTATCGTTTACAGTGAAGACAGAAGCAAAATATTCATTCATTTCATCTGCCATTTCCTTATTATCTACTATTAACTCCCCATTCTCACTCTCTAGAGGACGAACACTCACTTTACTTACTCTTCCTTTTTTAATGCCTGTAGAAAGTTTGCTAGTTTCACTAAACACCTGAAGGTACTTAGTAATCATGTCGTCTTGTGTTGTGAATTTCACTTCTATGTGAATAAGGTCATTCCAATTTAACTTTAATGCTGTCAACCAGTTTCTTCCTAACAAGGCTGCTTCTTCACCCTTTACCACAATGATGGGCAATTTTACACATTGCTCTTTGTATGTGACTGGAACTGACACACTGTCCATTCTTGGAATTTTCTCTCCTCCAAAACTTTGTAATTCTCTGTGTGATTTCTCCAGTCGATGTTGACTCAACTTTTCATGGTATAGTGATTCAGGAATCACATTAATTGATGCACCGGTGATGACCTCCATGTTTACCAGAGCTCCATCCAACGCTATTTGGACTACTATACACCGCAAATTTCCACTAGATGTCCTTGTGCTTTGGATTGTATGGATCTCAACTAACCCCTCATTGATCTGGTAGTGTTTGACATGCAGTTTGTATGCAGTGACTGCTGTTCCATCAAGCCAGCGTTTTAGCTGTTTACATTCTTTTGACATGTCTTGGCAAGGTGACCCTTCTTCTTGAAGCTGTAGCACTCTGCCTTCACAAATGGACAATTCTGTGCCAAATGTTGGCCTAAACATTGGTAACAGGACTTTATCATACCACTGCTACTACTAACTTGTTGGGACATTCTGCTTATGCAGCTGTAGCTTATTTACCATAGCAGACAACTGGCGGTTGTTAACTCTGACTTCTCTCGATTCAAGTTCCATCATGTCCATGGATAATGCTGTTCGACAAACTATGTTGTGAGTTAATTTTGGCAATGTCAGCAACTTACTGCAAATGCGTTCACTTTTTAAGCCATATACACATCTGTCCCACAATGTTCTCACTTGAAATTCTCCAAAATTATAATGAATGTACTGCTTTTTCAAAGCCATGATAAACTCTTCACTGGGCAACTGACTCCTTGTTCCAAACTGATAGCTTTCAGCAATCTCCAATGGCTACAGATTGTAACGCTGCTCAAGCTTACACATAATGTCTGATAGCGACGTGACTTTTGGCTTAGCAGGGGAGAGCAAATTCTTGAGCTTTTCATATGCTTCTGGGCCTGCTTCTGTCAGAAATATCACCCTTTTCCTTTCCCTCACTGCCTGGTGAACATCTGCTGGGTTATCAGGATCTTCAAGGATATTACCAGCAGTGAAAAACAATTTGAGCCACTCCATGTATGCACCAAAAGACACTCAGACATGGCTGTACTCTCCCAATAACACCTGCAGCCATCTTCAAAGGTCAGTCCACCATGTATACAAACAGTCTTTTCTCTAAGACAGGATTTTAAAGCCTATTTTTCAGCAAAAATACCTCACAGTTCCTTTGCTGACTTGCTGGAAGCTTCTCCAACCCAAATTTGTTCAGCTAGGGAAATCCACAATCCTATCCTTGTCGCCAGACTTTAAAATCTTTGCAGGACAAAATACTGGTGCATGCACATGGAATTCAAGTACCCAACTCAACTGGTTTATTCCAGTTTTAGTTTACACATACACATACACAAATGACCATAAGAGGGTTCTGTTACAGCAGGGAAGCAGTTATGCAGTTCCACTGTTTAAAGGCTTTCCAGCCTGCAATGGCTCCTTGCTGTACTCTCACCTTGCTGACCCTGGCAAGTTTCGCACAGCTCAGGAAACCCATTCACTGGCTTTTAAAGCTAGAATATTGAGTTTAAAAGCACAGTTAATTGCTTGTTTGAATATTTAAATTGGTAACCCGACAGCTCCACAGTGTTTCCCGCTTGCCTTCGAACATGCACTGGCAAAACTCAGAAAAGGGCAGGATCATCTCGGGTTTCCAACACGTAGACATTTTTTGGCCATTTAACCACCCTCCTCTTTCACCTGAGCTAGATCCTCCTCTCTTGGCAGTTAAAATTCTGCTCTGTGTGGGCTCAGCATGAAAGGCTCGTGGGATGAGAAGCCCTGATTCTGCAAGAACTCCCAACTTATTCTTGCTGCACACAAACATATGTGAGCTTCAAGTAGCTGTGTCACTGTGTGAACAAAAGCCTACAGGTAATATGTAAGAGAGTTCTGCTTAAAATATGGCATACAAGGAGTGATTCTTTGATCATGCACCTCCAGTGCTGAGGCTTCTTTGCAAAATACAGAATTTGTGTGCCATGCCTCCCATTAGCGCAGCTTTCTAATTGCAAGTCTGGCTCACTGCTGGGAGTCCAAGATTGTGGCTGCAACCTTCCTGCGTATTAGTAACTTATGTCCCTTTTGAAAACAAGATTACAGGGAACTCCAGCACTTGACTTGCAATCACAGGATGTAAGTTCAAATCAATTAGTCTTGTCAGACATCTAAGCTTGCAAGATCTTCATTGAAAATAACCCCGAAGATGAGCCTTTGTATGCAATACTTCACATTAGCAAATGGGGGAAAAAATGCATACACAATCTCTTGTAAAAGAGTTGCTGACTGTCAGAACTTTATGGCATATCATTGCAAGTAGCCATGGAAGAAGCCTTTAACCCAGGCTTCTAAGCTAAAGGAGTGAGTATGGTAGGTGGATACAATACCAGAGATTCTAACATGAGGTGTACTGTCATTCTAAACCACACTTCAGGGAGATAGTCAACCTAGGAACAAGTTCCCTACTTTTGAAGTGTTGATTTGATGCAGTTCTTCAAAAGAGAGTGGGTGCAGGCTAGAATGGCCATCGCAACATAAAAAAACTGGGTGGAATATCAAGTAAAATGAATCATGGTCATTGTGGTCTCTTGGACTAGTTCAGATTGCCAAGGAAGTTGGAGAGGAATTTTCTCTTTTTTTGTCCTCCCTAAATTGGTCTTGAGATTTTCATTTCGTTTTTTAATTATTCCAGGAGACAGCTGCTATTCGGTTGGAGTGTTGTGAATCATCATTCTTAAAGCATCACGACATCATGTCGTGATTTAATGGAGGAACTTTTTTTTTGTTACCCATTGTTTTCCTGTGTTCATAAGTGAAAGTTAAAGAAAACGTGTCAGAGTACATCTAGTCCTCTGCAATGTGTTTTACTGGATAAATAAGGCTGGACTTCCAGGGCAACAATGAAATGAACAACTTTTAGGGTGTCCGCAGAATCAAGAAACACATAATTACAGCTGCCGTTTTGCTTTTTAATTGGCTGTACTAGCTAATTTGTTAAATATAACATCAAACATCTAGTGACCGTTGCATACATAGGCAAATTTTTCAGACAATACATAAAGCTTTTCTCAGTGATGATGTGAATTGGGAACTCCACCATGAGTGTGTGCAGCGTTGTTATTCTTTTGGCGAGGAAACTATTTGACTCAGCAATGCACCATCAGTGATGTGATATTGCAGTTATGTTATAAGGAACTTTACATTCTTTTACTTGCTGATATTTTTTAAATGTAGAGCAAATGGTGATGGTGTCATTGAGGCAAACATTACTGAGATTGAAAAGCTGAAAGCTTTCAATCGCTGTGTAAGTGCTGGGTTGTGCCAGTTGGGAAACTCCATCGCAGGAGTAACTGGGGTTAAATATTCCTGGCAGGCACTGTGACATAATAGGTAATCCATCAGAGTGGGGAGGGGAGAGTAGGAGAAGCAGGGATGGGCGAACCCATGTTAGGTCTGCTGCAATCCCAAGCTGAAGTAGCGTTGTATAGGAGGTCAAAAAGGCCAAATGACAGATCTAAGTCTTCAGGAATCCAGATTAAGAACCATGCCAGGCCCCCCCCCAGAGGTGAGCTCCACATATGCCAGGATACCTTGTTTCTGTTGGCATACGGGCTGCCTGGCGCAACCCAAACCTGGGAATTCCAATCCCCAGCCACAGCCTCTTCCTCAAATTGGTAGGGGGGGTGTGGTGGTGGGTGTTGGTTGTTTGGTATGTCTGGGTAGGATGTAGGTTGTACCTCAAATAAAATCTGAACAATGTATGATGTTAACCTTATCTGAGTCCTGGGGCTTACTGTATACCCTTGCTGAACTTGCAGGAAAACACCAGAAAGACTTGATTGTTGATTATTGGACTCACTTGGGTAACTTTAACACCCTAAATCTGGTGGGTTGAGGTCAGGTGAGATGTTAACATTTTCAAAAAATTCCAAACCTGACCCCAATTTGCCCAGATCCAGGTTTAATGGAGAAGGGGGCAGAGTGTTTCCAGGAGGGGACTTGGCCATTCAAATTTATATTGAGGCTGGAAGCCTCACATTTAATCTGCTTTACAGATTTAGCCCAGTGCTCATCAAACACGTGACAGTTATTTTCTTTCACAATAAAAGATTTTAATTTATAAAGCACCTTTCATGACCACTGTATGTCCTAAAATGTTTTACAGTCAATGAAGCACTTTTGAAGTGTAATCACTGATGCAATGTGGGAGACCATGGCAGTTAAATTGGGCTGGGTAAAATCCCACATAATTGAGGGATAAACATTACTCAGGACACTGGGGAGAATCCACCTCTACAATAAAATAGTACCATGAGATATTTTACCTCCACTTGAGTGGCAGCCCAGATCCTTGCTTTAGTGTTTCATTTGAACGGTGGTACCTCTTGACATTGCAGCACCCCCTCAGTACTACACTGGAGTGTTAGCCTAGACTGTGTACATATATCTCTCAAATGGGACTTCAATCCACATATTTCTGACTTGGAGATGAGTACGCTACCACTTAGCCCCAGCTGACACCAAGCCAACCTTACACATTTAGCTTGTGATATGCTGTAGGAAAGTGGTTTCATTATAACTTTAAAGAAAGAAAACATCAGTTATAAGTGTTAAATGCAAATTTGTCTGTGGATTGAATTGCATGTTCCCTTACAAGACTGTAAAGGTTTCCATTGGTGATGTTATGCTGACTTACCGTTCCACACATTCTTTAACTATGGCAAAATTCCCATCTCCAATCACCTTCCCAATTTTATACTTTTCAAGAATAGTTGAAGCTGAAAAGGATCTATTTCCATTTACACCTGTGGAAAGATTGAAGAAATTCTCGGTTACTATTCTCAGATCTAACTGCTCCAGGAGTATTCCACATCACTTAACTGAGGAATGGATCTAGCAATCCATTGACTAAGCACATTCATTGTGGGCCTATTTTTTCTATACAGAAGTAATTAATTTTCACTTATAAGCTGATATTTTAACCTTCAGAAATGAATAATGATTGCTTCATGCTAGCAATAAACTGATACCTCCTCACAATAAAATTTTTCTTTTTAGCTATTTTCTGTCCTATTTGGTCATATTATCCACTTTGTAAGTAATCCCATACTATCTGAGGAGATAATGATCAGTTTGATTTCTTTGCCCTGAATTTGACTCTCATGATACTGAGAATGGAATATTAAGTATATCCTGAGTGAAAAAGGTCATTTGGCCCATCAAGGCCAGTCCATGGAAAGCCTATGAGTTATTATACTGTCATGTCCTTCTCACCAAAACCACCTGTTAATCTTCTGATGTTAGGGAACACTAATTTACTTCCCTTAACGCCTGAGTTTTCAAAATTTCTCTATAATTTATCAGTCTCACTTCTTAACAGATATTGATTCAGCTTCTTTTGACCAACTGAGATAGGAGCAGGAGTGGGCCATTCAGCCACTGAGCCAATCAATTAGATCATTGCTGATCTGAATCTTAACATCATTTAGCCACCTTAGCTCCATATCCCTTTAAACCTTTACTTAACAACAATCTATCAATCTCAGTCTTGAAAGCTCCAATTGTTCGAGCAACCACAGCTTTTTGGGGAGAGAACTCTAGATTTCCACCATCCTTTATGTGAAAAAATACTTCCTGATTTCACTGCTGAACAGCCCAGCTGTATTTTTTATGATTATGTGCCTTTGTTCTTGATTCATCCATCAGATGAAATAGTTTATCTGTACCCACCATACCAAATTATTTTCCCACTTAAACTATTTTGATCAGATCACCCTTCAATCTTGTATACTTAAGCCATGTTTATGCCTTCATAATTTAACCCTTTAAGTGTCAGCATCATTGTGAGGAATCTGTGCTATATTCCCTTTAAGGCCAATATATCCTTCTGGAGTTGTGGTGCCCCAAACTACTCCAGTTGCGGGCTGGCCAAAGCCCTACGCAACTGAAGCATTTTTTTCCTCCCCTTTATAAACCAGCCCACTAGAGATAAAGGCAAGTATTCCATTAGGCTGTTGGTTGTTTGGATCTGTCTACCAGCTTTAAATGATTTGTATATTTGGACTAACAAGTCTCTTTGTTCATCTACAGTTTCTCACCATTTAGAAAATACTCTGATTTATCTTGCTGAAATCTAAAGTAGATGACCTCACACGTGTCCACATGAAACTGAGTTTTTCTCACTCACTTAATCAGTCTCTATCCCTCTGCAACTTCTTGCTCCATCTGAACTATTGACTATTGTTCCTAATTTAGTGTCATTTGCAAACTTGAATATACTATACAGCACTTTATTCCTTTATCCAAGTAATTGACAAATATGGTGAAATGTTAAGGCCCTAGAACAGATCCCTGGAGAACACTACTTGTCACATCCTGACAATCTGAATGTACACTCTTTATGCCTGCTGTCTCCTATCTCTCAACCAATTTCCAGCTTGAGTCAAAAGACCTTTTCCATGCACTCTTATTTTTGTCAATTACCTCGTGTGGAACCTGATTGAAT
This sequence comes from Carcharodon carcharias, assembly GCF_017639515.1. Classification (NCBI taxonomy): domain Eukaryota; kingdom Metazoa; phylum Chordata; class Chondrichthyes; order Lamniformes; family Lamnidae; genus Carcharodon; species Carcharodon carcharias. The sequence goes on along the minus strand of NC_054467.1, from coordinate 67,432,504 downwards.
GCCCTCTGAAAGTCCATGTAAACAACATCCATAGACACTTAAGTGATCTGTTCAAAGCATTTAACCAGATTAGTCCTACATGACTTACCTTTAACAAAGCCATGCTGGGTCTCTCCAATCACTTCAGTTGTTAGTGAAATGACAGGTTTTAGTAGCTTCCCCTCAATTGGCATTAAACTGACAGGTCGACAATCACCTGGTTTCGCTCTCCTATCCTTCTTAAATAATTATCAATTTTCCAGTCTAACAGCACAATTTCCTATCAAGAGAGCTTTAAAAGATTATAAATAACTCTGGGATCAATTGCCTTCTCTGAAACTCAGTTCCATGTGTTCACTAGCCTATTAGAAAAAAGTATTTTCCAAATCTTCAACAATACTTGATATGTGGGAATTTTACACTTGTGTTCTCTCGTCCTCTGCTCATTGTCTAATTCTCCATTTCCTTCAATGGAGGATGTGAAAATTGTATGTGGGGTGTATAAAAGTCAGGCAATTTGATGCCAGCAAATTTCTGCTTTGTGGCAGTTAGACGTTATCTGCAGTTATCATGACATTTTAACGAAGTAAATCATATTGAGGTATTTTAAGAAAAGTTTTTGAGTGGAATTTGGCTTGCCCTCCTATACCTAATGCTGATGACAAGCAAAGTCAACACATTAAAAGAAAGTGTTCCCAGCAAACAGCTTCCCTCATCAAGAGTGCACATTGTAAATTTCAGCACACTTGAGTTCCCAAAACGCGATCCTGGTTTGCAGGGCTCCATGGTGGAAGCGGCATTTTGTAAAGTCAGCTGTAGATCAGCAAGCATTTTAGAAATAGCAATTTCATTGCACTTCTTCAAAGAAAATGCATAGCGCTCTTGAAGCATCAAAGAGTCATGTCAACAAGGATCATTTCAAAAAAAAAAGGGATGAATTCCTGAAACTGTACTTATGGATTTGTATATGCTTGAAATATTTCACCTAACCTCTAAAGAAACGTGATGAGTTCTGGGAAAATATTAGTACAATGAAGTGTTTCCTGAAGTGAAATCTCTAATAAGGAGCTAATGGGTCACGAGATACTCTTCTGGGAAGAAATAGTACCCACTGGTAGCTAATAGTATTTCTGTTTCTATACATCAAGGCACTTTGCCACACAAGCTAGACTTTCCCAATAAAAACTGGATTTGAGCAGGATCATGGCTTGGTTTTTGATGTATGCTTTTCTGCTGATCAAAGTACATTAATAACTCTGGCCTGCATAAGTGAGACAGAGCAGAAAGCAGAATAAAATGACTTCTATTTCGGAAATGGCACATTTGGTTTCAGATTTTTATTTTAGAAACATCGGCACCCCACCCTAAACTGAACAAATTGAATAGAAAGCTTGTGAAGGTATTTTGTAATGTTATTGCATTCTTAACATGTGCATGATTACCACCAGAATAAGTTAACAAATCAGCATTAAAAACTGGGAATCATATAGAAGAGCTACTGATAAGCAAAGTAGTGAAGTCCATGAGAAGTTTTCACATCACTAGGGAACAGAAGCTTTGTCCAAATTTCATTCCCCATTTACTAGAAAAAAATCTGAAATCTATGGGAAATAAAATGCAGTTGTTCAAAGAGACAAAGAAACTTAGCATTTCAACCTTTTGGACAGTCCATCAGAGCATCTTTAATGGTATAATCATTCAATATTTGTATCTTTTCATTTAGTAAAATATGGAATCCTCAATGTGGAGATTGGGATACTTTTTACACGTTTGGCATCCAATATCAATTTTGAGTATTCCCTTGTTAGATAGAAAAGACCAAATGTTTATATGAAACTTATAAAGTTTCCACTGATTCCCCAAGACAACATACAGAAAAAATAAGAAAAATGAAAGAGGAAAGTAGTAGCCTTAATGATTAAGAATGAAATCAGTTCAATGATAAAAGTGGTAAAACGAGAGCTATAAGCAGGCAGTGGAGACTTTATGCGTAGCAATAAGAAATAAAAAAGATTTAAGACTGTAGTGGAAAATGTGTATAGGCCCTTCTGGTAGCACCTGTGAAGTGGTGCAATGCATACATGCAGAGATTAGACAAGCATGTCGTAAAGGCAGAGTGGTTTTAATGGACAAATTTAACTTTAGTATAGATTGGGATAAGCAGACTAGCTCATGTAAGAAAGGTAGTGAATTCCTTGAGTGTGTTCAGGATAATTTTCTGCAACACCAGTCCTAGAACCAAATAAGGGGGCAGACATATTACATTTGATTGTGAGCAATGAGCCAGATTTAGCTAACAGCCAAATGGTGCATGAGAATTTATCTAATAGTGATCGTAATACGATTAAGTTCAATGTGCATTTGGAAGGGAGAAATTCAAAACAGCTACTAAGATTCTCGATTTAGATATGGCTGAACAGTGATGAGGCAGAGGTCCAAATTTTCAAAGTGGCCAAAAATCATAAGGCCTGCCCCTGAACACAGCATTTGCCATTTTCACAGGGGTGTGGGGGGCGGGGGGTTGCATTTTGTGCATGCATGTTTTACAGAGGCACCTGGCCATTTAAGTCATCAGCTGCCTCCACTCAAGTGGGATTTTAGGTATGAGCTTTGTTCATTCATTTGAATGGCCAGGGTGCTCCTTTGGATCTGGTCCTGGGACACCTTTGGAGGGGTTAAGGTGCATTTTGGGTGGAGGTTGGAATTGTTAAAAGTAGGCATAAATGTGTGTAAAAAGTGCATAAACTCATTACTGTTAAGCTCTTTGGAACTGTCATCAGGCCTCTTAAAATCAACAGTCAAAACGGTCAGAAGCACCTGTCAAAGGGAACTGTGAAGATATCAAGGCATTTAAAAGTCCTGCCCCTTAAATCTTTGAAAAAATATCTAGAATGTTTACAAAAAATGATTGCTTGCTGTTTTGCTCTGTCAATTGACATAAACCTGAGGGCTTCCAGTACTGGATTAATGGTATATGACTGATTCCACAACCATATATTATCACAGTATGGTGCTAACCATTTCACAGTTTGATTGACAGCTACAAGTGGTTATAGATTCTTTGATGTGGGACTATGAACTCCAATGCTTGTTGTTATAAGGGATTGTGCACTTGAATGAAATGTTTATTGTTATAAGGCTTTATTTAATTGAATGAATGTAAATATAGTAAATGGGTTTTTATGAATGAGAACATTTTTTCAATATAGTGAAGTTTGCAATAGACACTTAGGTCCAGATTTTTGCCATGATGGAGAGGCTCTCCGTCATGCTGAATAATTACTTTGCACCAGTACTTACATTAGATATCCTGAAGAAACAAATTTTTACTCAGGGATGGGAACTCACTAAAATTAACTTAAGCAAAATAACAAATGAAAACAATAATAAAACTTAGAGTGTCAAGTTACCAGGGCCAGATAGTTCTCATCCCAGAGATTTAAAAAAAAAGTGAGAACATTGCTTTTACCCTTACTAGAATCTTCCAAAATTCTCCTGATTTGGGGACCTGTCCAATAGATTGGAAAATGGTAAATATCACTCCACTATTTAAGAAAGGTGAGAAAGGGAAATCAGGGAATTATATACCAGTTAGCTTAACGTCTGTTGTCAGGATTAGAGTCTATGGATAGAATCTTACCAATGTCAGGCGGGCTGGGCGGGAGTGGGTGCAGAGGCGATCGCTGCCCGTGATCGGCTACGTGCTGCCATTTTATGCCGGTGGGCCAATTAAGGCCCACCCAGCATAATGCGCAGACAGTAATGCTTAGCGCTACCTGTGCTGAGGAGGAGGGAGAGTCGGGGTCTGCGGTCTTTAGCACATGTGAACAAAAGAGCACAGCAATCTCCCTGAGGCAGGCAGCTGCCTCAGGGAGATTAAGTACTTAATAAAAGTTTTTAACTAATGAAGTAAAAAAATTATTTAAACATGTCCCCTTATGTGACAGTGTCAGATGAGCTGGGACATGTCTGTAAAGTTCACAAAATTTATTTATTAATCTTATAAAACCTTCAAGAAATCTCATCCTGCCCATCGATGAGGTTTCCTGGAAAATGAGAAGGCCGCTTGGACTCTTTGTCTGCCCACCAACCTTAAGATTGGATGGGCTGCGTTGTTAATAACGTCAATTGCTTTCTTAATGGCCTTAATAGGCTGTTGACAGTTTAGAGGGTGTGCAGCCACCTCTGGCGCATGCCTGTCGAACGCAATATTGAGGTGATGTCGGGATGCATGCCCGATGTCATCGCGCGTCATTTTACACGTCAGTGTGTTGGGCCCACCCCTGCAAGCCGACGGTAATATTCTGCCCTCTATCTAAGGATAGAATGATTGAATACCTTGAAAATTTTCAGCTAATCCAAGGGAACCACCATGCGTTTAGAAAGGGTAGATCATGCCTGGCAAATCAGACTGAATTTTTCTGAGAGATAAAGAAAGTAGTGGACAGAGGAATGTCTACGGATATTATTTATATGAACTTCCAAAAAGCATTTGATAAGGTACGTCATATGATCTTGAAAGCAAATGATTGAACTGGTTAGGAAATTAGCTGAGCAGGAGGAGACAAGAAGTATGGATAATGGGCAGGTATTCTAATTGGCAGTATGTGACTAGTAGTGGCCTGAAAGAATCTATGTTGGAGCTTCAGCTATTCACTGTATTATAAATAACTAGATGTTGGGGTAGAAATCCACACATTCAATAGCACAAAGATTGGCAACACTGTAAGCAGTATAGATTGAAGCATAAAATCACAAAGAGATATTAACAGATTAAGCGAATGGATAAAACATTGGCTAATGGATCTCAATGTAGGCAAATGTGAGATCATTCACTTTGGACCTCAAAAGAATAGTACAAGGTATTTTCTAAATGGTGGAAAGCTAGATCAAAAGAAGCTTGGAGGTCCAGACACACAGATCATTTGAATATCATGGACAAGAAAATAGTCAAGAAGGCTAATGAAATGCTGGCCTCTATTATCTACGGGCTAGAATATAAGGGGGTAGATATTATGCTGCAGTTATACAAAGTTCTGGTTAGCCTATGCCTAGAGAAATGTGAGCAGTTTTGGACACCACACTTTAGGAAGGACATACACCGGAATAATACCTGGTCTCCAAGAGTTAAGTTGCGAGGTGAGATTTCACAAACTAGAATTGTATTCCTTGAAATTTAGAAGGCAAAAAGATGACTTGAAGTTTTTAAGGTATTAAGGGATCTGATAGGGTAGACAGAGAAACTATTTCCATTGGTTGGGGAATCTAGGACTACGGGGCATAGTTTATAAATTAGAGCCAGATCTTTCAAGAGTGAAATTAGAAGACATATGAACATATGATCTTATGACATTTCTACACATAAAGGCTGGAATTTTCCAGTCCCTCACGACGGTGGGATCCTCCAGTCCTGCCGGTGTGAATGGAAATTTCAATGGCTCGCCAGTCCTGTCGCCAGGGAACCCGCCTTGGGAGTGCTGGAAAATTCTGGCTAAGGGGTTGTAGATTTTTGGAACTCACTTCCATGAATGGCAACTGATGCTAGGTCAATTGTTAATTCTAACTCTGAGACTGATATATTTTTGTTAACCAAAAATATTAGGGGATTTGGGGCAGGTGTATGGAGTTGGGTCACTGATCAGCCATGACCTCATTGAATGGCAGATCTGACTTAGAAGGGCTAAATGGCCTGATCCTATGGTCCTGTATCTCAACTGCATCTTAAGAAGCTAAATTGCATAGTAAGTTCACTCAACAGCCAGACTGTTCCAAAGCATGGCCACTTACCTTCAGGGCTGATACCATTGGTTTGCTGAGGTACTCCATTCACATTGGTGGACAGACCTATCTGGTGAATAATCTGTAAAATAACAGTAATTTATAGCATTAGGTAGTCACACCTTAAAGAACCTATAGGCCAAAGGAAGTAAGTCTAAGGATCACACAGTAATATGGCAACATATTTTGGGCAGGAAAAGACCATTGATCCCTCTAATCATCTCCTATCTTTCCGGGATTACAATAGAGATTAATTCAATTAAATACCAACTCACATCCATTTGGGCATGGTTGTAACATTTTTTTGTTAGAAAAATAGCAACAAGACAGGGACAAATTATCAAAACGTTGTTCTGTAACAAAAACCCTGAGCATGATGTTGAAAGCATTTGCCATTGATTTTTGGAGCTCCATGAAGCTAGAAGTGATCAGTTTTTCATTATGAATCATAATATAATCTAATGCTAAGTATGTGACTGGCATACCGTGGCAATATAGTGGTCAATATGTGACATGTACCCTGTAAAATAGCATTTATTTTAAAGGGCTGAGTTTTCAAATGCACACTCAAGAGCTTTGCCTGTTGTAAGCATATAGCAGAATGGCACAGGTATGCTTCCTAATGTGAATGAAAAAATCATGGGCTTTTGGCTGATATGTGCTCCTGTCCAGAAAGGCTCTTGTGTATCTGTGAAGTTGTCGCACATGTTAGGAAGCCCATCTATCTCGCCACTCCGGCTTTGGAGGCAGTGGCAGAGGTGGTCAGTGCCAATGCTACACACAAGAGGTCGGCCATCCAGTGCATCACACATTCACTGGCATCTCATTCACTGCCAGCTCAAGGGACATCATCACTCACTCTCTCAAACACATCCTCACATCTCCATCTGGCCTCATCTCCTCTGGAGACTGCCTCCTCAGCCAAGTTGAGGCTACTTGCACGGATCAACATGTGCCCCCACATACACCCTGGGAAACCCCCCTTCCCCAGTACAACCCTTGCCCTGTTGGCTCTTCCCTTGCCTGAGGACACTTCACCCCATTCCCCAAGCAAGCCCTAGCCCTGCAGCTACTGAAAAGCCACCCCTGCGCCTTATGGCTGGTCTGGTAGGTACTGCCCGTGAGACCCCCTAAAAGTGACATGGTGCTGCCTGCGAAGCCTGGTGCTGATGACCATGAGTGCTGCCTGAAGCAAAGTAGGCAAACAAACCTCAAGTCCTGAGTGAAGTGCAGCTCGCCAGGGGCATGTCGTTTATGTACAGTTGTGAAAGACGTGGTGTGTGCCCATAAGAACCAGCATGGGGGGATCATTCCAGCGAGAAGAGCTTATAATTAGATACAAAAGTATTAAAATAACATTACGGGGAGGCGATGGCGTATTGGTATTTTGCTGGAATAGTAATCCAGAGACCCAGCCTAATGCTCTGGGGACCTGGGTTTGAATCCCACCACGGCAGATGGTGGAATTTGAATTCAATAAAAATCTTGAATTAAAAGTGTGATGATGACCATGAAACCATTGTTGATGGTTGTAAAAACCCATCTGGCTCACCAATATCCTTTAGGGAAGGAAATCTGTCATCCTTACCTGGTCTGGCCTACACAGGTTCAGACCCACAGCAATGTGGTTGACTCTTAAATGGCCTAGCAAGCAACTCAGTTGTAACAAACCGCTACAAAGTCACAAAACAGGAATGAAACCAGACGGACCGCCCGGCATTGACCTAGGCATTGGAAACGACAACAGCAATCTCAGCCCTGTCCTTCACTGTTGCTGGGTCAAAACCCTGGAACTCCTTTCCTAACAGCACTGTGGGTGTACCCACATCACATGGACTGCAGCGGTTCAAGAAGGCAGCTTACCACCACCTTCTGAAGGGCAACTAGAAATGGGCAATAAATGCTGGCCCAAACAGCGAAGCACACATCCCATGAATGACAAAAAAAATTCCCGATGTGCAGCGGCAGGAAACGGCCCGCCATTGATGGGTGGAGTGGACGATCGCAAACTAGTTTCAAGTTTGTGTGAAACCGATTTTTGGCCCTCTGATTTGTGTCCCGCCATGATGCCCAACACCAACGAGGCCGGAAAATTTCGGCCTATATTTCTGCAATCGCTGATTTAACTGATACTGTGTTCTGAGTCATGGGAGTTAATTTTGACCTTGGGCAATAGTGCAAAATATGTATTACAGGCAAGGTTTGTTCATTACTCATCCATTATTCATCTCTCCTGATATTTATAACCATTGATGTCAATGGAAATGAAAATTGGGACAGAGGCATAATGAATGGCTGGTCTGTTATCGTACATGGTAACACCTTCGCCAATGTCAAAAAAACCCAAATAGTTTTACAACGCAGGGAGAACAATAAATAAAAAGAGAAACTGCTGGAAATACTCAGCAGGTCAGGCAGCATCTGTGGACAGAAAAACAGAGCTAACCTTTCAGGTCAATGTCTATTTATCCATTCTATTGAAAGGTCATCAACCTGAAATGGCGACATGAGAAAAACTTTTTCACGCAATGAGTGGTTAGGATCTGGAATGTACTGCCTGAGAGGGTGGTGAGGCAGGTTCAATCGAGACTTTCAAGAGAGAATTGGATTATTATCTGAAAAGGAATAATAGGCAGGGCTACAAGGAGAAGGCAGAGGAGTGGCAGTAGGTAAACTGTTCCAATGGAGAGCCGGTGCAGACACGATTGTTATCGATTGTTTTAGAATATTGTATGTTGTCTGCTGTTGTGATAGAATTTATCACATTTGTCAAAATGAGTTTCCAGAGCAGGTTGTTGAATATGGATTAGCCTGAAACCTCCTCAGTAAGATGGAAGCTCTTAATAAAAAGCTTTTATTTTTTTTCAACTTTGTGGTTACAAGACCTCAAGAAAGACTGCATAATTGTAATAATGTTGGTTTAACACAGCATGGTGGAGGTATGCATTCTACTGAGTACCCCCTTTACTTGTTTTCTTTTGTATTACATCCCCTTGATATTTCACATGCATTTTTATAAAATTCTAAATTCTTCATTCATTCAAGAACTCCATCTTATGCTGCTTCTCCTGCTGTCCATCACCAGGCATTGCTTGAATGATTGCATGGATATTGCATTTAAAAGAACACATGGGACATAGGAAGAGGGGCAGACATTCACCTTTCAGTTGAATCATGGCTGCTCTGTTTCTTAACTCCATCTACCCGCCTTGGTTCTGTAGCCTGCATTACTCTAGTCTAACAATAATCTATTAAACTCAGTTTGGAATTTTTTAATTGACCTAGCCATAACTGCTTTTGGGGGACAGAATTCCAGATTTTCACTGCTATTTATGTAAATAAATGTTTTTTTAACATTACCCCTGAATCACTAGCTCGAATTTTAAGATTGTGCCTGTTTTGGATTCTCTCACCTGAGGAAATAACTTCTCTCTTTCGTTGGAAAATAGGGAGAGTTTAAATAAGTTATATTGGTATTTGTAGGTGTTAGGAATGAGTTTTAGCTTTAAATTTTAAGTTTGCTTTGCATTTCTGTATCTGTGTTAAGAAAGGTCAGATGGAGTTTTGGTTTCACTTTAAAAAGATGCCTGCATTTCTAATGAGGTTTTTTTATGACTGTTGCAGCTAGGTTAAACAAACAAGCGTAGAAGAATTGGGCTCTTGCCTAGCAACAGGAGTCGACAGAGGCAGGTCCTTCCCATAGACACACAGAAAAATTAAAGAAACAGCAGTTTTAAGTTCAGTTTGAAGCCAAGACCCCAGAGAGACTGGACACTGGAAGAGAGAGAGCTGCAGATTTCCGAAAAGAACCAAAAGGTCTCAAGGCCAAAGGAGTGAGACAGGAACAGGGGAAAGTCTCAAATAGACCTTCTCGTCAAAGGAAGGAACAGGAACCAGGAAAAGGTCCTGTTAAGTGAAGTTAAGAATGAGGGGCAGAGAGATAGGCTCCAAACTTCAGATTTTAAGAGACAAAAGCTGCAAAAAGCAGATTTAAAGTGAGAACAGCTTGCAAGGTGCAAGAAAATCCAAACAGATGGCTGAAGGTCTATAATTCTTTGCTATGGGCATGTGAAACAGTGGGTGTACTGTTGATGGTTGAGTCAGTGAGGAAGAGTGCATGGTAGACAACTTGAAAGCATGTGGTGAACTAGGGGAGAGGAACATCAGAAGTAGAGGTCGAAACCCTGGAAGTGAACCCTTGTGAAAGGCGTCTGAGAGAAAACATCAGTTTGGGAGAAGATTCCAAAGCGAGTTCGTAGAGAGTGGAGAGTGGAGATTGGAGATTGGAAACCCTCATGTGAAAGACAGAGTGCAGTGAGACCGGTTGGGTCACGGTGTGGCAAGCGTCTAGGGGGAGTTGAGGAGAGATCCATAGCATCTGGGTGAGGTGGCATTTGTCACTTGGTTTCAGAGTATGGTGTGTTTGACCACAGGTTGCCTATGGTTCATGGACTGTGTACTTACTGTGGACATTAGAATATAAGATAGCTTTTGTAGCTTGTGTCTGTAGAGGCATAGTTGTGGAGGAAGGAGTATTGTAACATAGTTCATCTTTTCTTGTTTAATAAATGTTTTATTCTTTTATTAAAAGTTCATCAGCTGACTCCTGTGTCTCTGTTCAGTAGCTTCTCTCCACGTATTTAAACAAACAAATAAAACTTAGCATTTACCAAGCTGGGTTTCAACCTGGGATCAGGCTTATCCAGGAGTAATTGCAGCTAGGATCATGACACTATCGACCCTATCAAATTCTTGAATCATCTTAAACATATCAATTAAATTACTTTTTAATCTTCTATATTCAAGAGAATAAAAGCCTAGTCTATGCAATCTGTGCTCGTAATTTAACCCTTTTATCCACTGTATCATTCTGTGAATCTGCACATTTCTGAAAAGGTCAATATATTCTTCCTGAGGTACAATGCCCAGAGCTGAAAGCAGTACTCTACCTTGGGTCTAACCAGAGTTTTATAGATCTGTAACATAATTTCCACTCTTTTGTATTCTAGCCCTCTTGAGATAAAGGCCAACATTCTATCTGTCCACTGGTTTTTAAAGATTTCTGGAACTTTCAGAAGGCATTTGACAAGGTTCCACATAAGAAACTGCTAACAAATATGAGAGTGAATGGAATTGCAGCAATTTATGTTTTCTCAGGGAATCGGGTAGGTGATAGGAAACAGAGAGTAGGGATAATGGATATTGTTCAATCCTAGCAGAGACTGATAACTTTTTAAAACAGGTCTGAATTCCCAGTGACCAACTCAAATGATCACATGATAAGATTTCACATATTAAAACTTCCACTGTAACAAACAAACTAAAATCAACATTGACTAAACATTGAGATAAAAACAAAAAAACTGCGGATGCTCGAAATCCAAAACAAAAACAGAATTACCTGGAAAAACTCAGCAGGGCTGGCAGCATCGGCGGAGAAGTAAAGAGTTGACGTTTCGGGTCCTCATGACCCTTCCACAGAACTGAGTGAATATAAGGAGAGGGGTTGAATATAAGCTGGTTTAAGGTGGGGGTGGAGAGAAGTGGGGGGGTGGTATGGTTGTAGGGACAAGCAAGCAGTGAAAGGAGCAGATAATCAAAGGATGTCACAGACAAAAGAACAAAAGAATACAGGTGTTGAAGGTGGTGATATTATCTAAACGAATGTGCTAATTAAGAATAGATGGTAGGGCACTCAAGGTACAGCTCTGGTGGGGGTGGGGTGGAAAGACTAGCAGGGCATAAAAGATTTAAAAATAATGGAAATAGGTGGGAAAAGAAAAATCTATACAAATTATTGGAAAAAACAAAAGGAAGGGGGGAAGAAACAGAAAGGGGGGTGGGGATGGAGGAGGGAGTTCAAAATCTAAAGTTGTTGAATTCAATATTCAGTCCGGAAGGCTGTAAAGTGCCTAGTCGGAAGATGAGGTACTGTTCCTCCAGTTTGCGTTGGGCTTTACTGGAACAATGTAGCAAGCCAAGGACAGACATGTGGGCAAAAGAGCAGGGTGGAGTGTTAAAATGGCAAGCAACAGGGAGGTTTGGGTCATTCTTGCGGACAGACCGCAGGTGTTCTGCAAAGTGGTTGCCCAGTTTACGTTTGGTCTCTCCAATGTAGAGGAGACTGCATTGGGAGCAACGAATGCAGCAGACTAAGTTGGGAAATGCAAGTGAAATGCTGCTTCACTTGAAAGGAGTGTTTGGGCCCTTGGATGGTGAGAAGAGAGGAAGTGAAGGGGCAGGTGTTGCATCTTTTGCGTGGGCATGGGGAGGTGCCATAGGCAGGGATTGAGGAGAAGGGGGTGATGGAGGAGTGGACCAGGGTGTCCCGGAGGGAATGATCCCTGCGGAATGCCGCCGGGGGGGTGAAGGGAAGATGTGTTGGTGGTGGCATCTTGCTGGAGTTGGCGGAAATGGCGGAGGATGATCCTTTGAATGCTGAGGCTGGTGGGGTGATAAGTGAGGACAAGGGGGACCCTATCATGTTTCTGGGAGGGAGGAGAAGGCGTGAGGGTGGATGCGCGGGAGATGGGCCGGACACAGTTGAGGGAAGAAGGAGGACATGTCAGAGGAACTGTTTTTAAAGGTAGCATCATCAGAACAGATGCGACGGAGGCGAAGGAACTGATCTCTTATGTCGAACCTTGTCAAGTATCTTCTGGAATTTCAAATAAATAACTTCCATAGACATGCCTGTATCCACAAAGTTACTTAACTCCTTAAAAAAATTGAACTATGTCCTTTGGCATGATTTACTCTTTGTTATGTTCTTCTCTATGATGTAAATGTACCAATCATACAGAAGGATTAGTGAAACAACAATTAATTTGAAGATAAGCCTATCCAGAGTCAACTATGAGATTATGTATAGTGCATTCAATTTACTGCTGCTTGCAGAATGACTACAAGTTATGAGACTAATACATTATATCCTGTGTCAGTGGTAGTAGTGATTGATAGTAGTTTAAGATATACCCCCTTAAAGGTACATGTCATCATATCACAACACCCATTACAAATTTTGACTCTCTCTGACCAGCTCATGTTCATCCATATGCTCAGTCACTCTGTCCTAATAACAGTTTCTACTTCCCCATAACTGATGTTAGATTAATAGATCTATAAGTTCCTAGTTTACCTTTCTTACCCTTCTTAAATAGTGGAATAACATTGGCAATTTTCAAATCTAAGGGAACGATTCCTGAACCATATTGGTTCAAATGTGCTACTGGAAGTACATGTAGCAGAAAAAAAAATTGCCACTCTGAAATCTCAAATCTGCAGGGGTATATGAAGAATTTAAAATGTCATTGGTAGGAGCATTTGTGGAAAGTCACAGAAAGCTGTTCCTAATGACTATGGTCCTTTTGGTGTTTAGTAACAGTGTTTTAGAAATATTACAGTGTCTTCCAAAACATGCCAGATGACTAGGAACAGTCAAAAAAGAAAAGATAATACTGTTCCCACTCAAGTGATCCTTGCTGCATCAGTTTGGGATAAGAGCTTTCCTTCTCGTGTTTGTTTATCTGCCATTACACCACCACCTATTTTAAACTAAAAATTCATGACAAAAATATAGTTTATCAAAACGTCATGTTATTTTTTCTTTTTTCACTTTTGGGTCCTGCTTCATTAGTTTTCTTCTGTTCATTTAAACTATGAAGTTTTGTACAGAATATAATTCTTGCTTATCGTATGCAATCATGTGCACAATGTAGCTTTTGCTAACGATGCACTGTCCTGTAGCTAATGCAGATCTGTTCAAGTTGTGCAATATTCATTTTCAAAATACTGATAGACCAGGCGTAACCCTCAAAATACCAGTAAAACTCCTGCAGTCATTTAATAAAAAAACATTTTGATCTATTTAATCATTGCAAGCCAATTAGCAAGAACAGGAGTAATAGCACTCGAGGTGAATTAATACTTCTGTTTTACAGGCAAAATCTAGCTAGGGTAGGGACAGCATGGATGGAATCATCCCAGATTTGCACTAAATGCGTTAGTGGGCGGGAAAAAGGACGTTTTACCTGCTGGCGGCAATGGCAGGTTTTCATGCTGTATCGTCCCATTCCTGCCTCATTAATTATGCATGACGGACTTCCAAAATGTGCCTGGGTAATTCAGTTGGTGTCAACACCAATCAAGCCTGTTCCTTGCATCGGCTGCAAGAGTGGTAACAGATGTTGCTATCTCTCATGATAATGACAATGTGCCTACTTCCTTAAGGCTCCTTTAACGCGAACGCCAAGGATGCTTCAATCCTGAAGATAGCTACCCTTAACAACGCAAGAGAATGGTAAACAGAAGTGTGTCACTCAGGGAGAGCAGCCTCACTGAGACAAGCCCATCTCAGTTCTTGCCCAAGTGAGTAAGTGGGACTTCAGCTGTATGTAATCTATCACAACCAGGATCGATTGATTACATGTCCTTGCATAATTGTTTAGAGTCTTACAAAATTCCTCCTCAAAGTCACACACTTCTTTTATTTCTAGGCCAACAACCTGGAACTTTCTCCCTAACACTGTGGGAGTAGCTTCAAAACAGGCTGTAGTGGTTCATGACAACCTTCCCTAGGGCTATTACAGATAGGAAATAAATGCTTGCTTTGCCAGTGACATCCAGATCTCATGATTAAAACGTCTTCTTTGGGATTTTCACCAAGCCAATCCAGGAACCTCCCTAGACACATCCTTTAAGGATTGAGGGCATGGATGTAGGACCTGGCAGATTAATAAATTAATTAATCAATTAATTAATTGACAAGCAATTATGCTGGTCTGCAATCTTTAATACATGTTCGCTTGTAAAATTATAACTTAAAATAAAATCTGTATCGCTATTTGCAAACTGAAATAAGTAGGTCAAGTTTCAGTAAACTGCAAAATACACCCTGGGCAGAAATTTTAGCTCGGCGGGCGTGCCGACATCAACACGCAGTCGCACGATAGTTCGGTCTGTGGGAGCTAGCCGAAGCTGGCAGTGCACCCGCCAACAATTAAAAGGCCTATTAAGGCCATTAAGTTATCAATTATCCTTAATTTTTCACTGCCCGTTGAACCCAATGGTTGATGGGCAGGCAAAAAGGCCAAGTGCAATTTTTGGAAATCTCCTTGGCAGGATGTGGTTTCCAAAAGCAAATACAAATGAAATAAAAACTTTAATTTTTAATTAAGGACATATCCCAACTCAGGTGACAGAGTCCATGCCTCAGGGAGATTATTCAGCGCTCTTTTGCACATATGCGCAAAGTTCATGCTAGGCCTGCTCCCCCTCCTCCCCCTGCCACAGCACACAGTGCGCAGCACTGCCACTTGCGTATCATGGTGAAACCACGGTGCGCTGTCAACTGCCTGGTCCCACCGATCCTGCACACCAGGTGCAAAATTCTGTCCCTTGTGTATTGGTGAAAATTGGGGGACTAATTTGACCACTGATATACTTTGTTGGTTTCTACACACATGAAAGTCTATTATTTGGTTTTTCGTGTGTTTTCGCATTGAGCTACCATATTAATTTTCGAGATTGACCAGACATGTCTACCACATCATAGGCTACCATAATACAATTCAACGCAGATCTCTGAGAAAACAAAAACTGAGAACATTGTCTCAGAGATAATGCACAATTAGTGATAAATTTACATTATCACTTTACTACATAGGTCACTGCAACATTGAAAAGGACCTGGCAGTTTCCCTCCACAGGTATTAAAGAGGCTCTGTAACAAGGGCAGAATCCAACTCATAACAATTGAGTAAGTGGGGAGAATTTTCAGCATGTTGGGTGCCGCCCGTGATCGGCTCCGCGCCGCCATTTTATGCAGGCAGGCCAATTAAAGCCCATCCAGCTGAATTGCGGCTCCCAAGAACAGTGGGAGGGGGCAGGTGGTGGCGGGACTCCAATGATCACCAGGTCCAATGGCAACCTGGCAAGCTGTTTAAAAACCGTGCAGGCAGCCTTCCAAAGGATGGCAATGATGGCAACTAGAAGGGTTGCCGAAAGTGATCGCGGAGATCAGGCCAGGCAGGAGGGCAGGTTGGCAGGGCACTGTGCCCCTAGATTCTCAGAATCTGCAGGCCAAGGGACGGGAGGAGGAGCCCCCCCCCCCCCGCCCCTCCCCCCACATGATGAAACGTGCCTGGCAGGAGGTGGCAGAAAGGGTCAACGCACATGATGTGGTGCGATGCACCTGGGTTCAGTGCCACAAACGCTTCACGACCTCTTGAGATCAGGAAGGATGTTTTGGCATAGGTCACTTAGCACAGCAGCTAAGTTGGCACCCCCCCACCCCCCCACAACTCTGACTGTAGTTACTGTAATGAATCATTCACAGTATGTGGTCTTTGCTGGGTGGGCCAGCATTCTTTACCCATGCCTAGGTGACCCTGAGAGGGTGGTGCTGAGCTGGCTTCTGTATCCACTGCATATGGTGCATTTATACCCACAGCACTGTTTTGGGAGCAACCTCAAGAATCTGTACCTAGGTGCAGTGCTGGAATGCTGAAACATTTCAAAGTCAGGATGCTGACTGACTGGGAGGGGAACTTCCATGTGGTGGGGCCATCCATCTGCTGCCCTTGGCGTTCTAGGTGGTAGTGCTTCCTTGCTTTGGAAGATGATACAGTGTGAGTGGCAAATATGATGGAGGCAGCATCTGGGCAAGGGGGTCAGTCCTGGCTGCTTGGAGTGAGTGTATGGCGATTCTAAGGTCATGATTCACATGAGCCTTGTAATGTTTCACTCAGGTGGGGGTGGCAGGGCTGCAATGACAATCCAGGTACAGGGTGGACTAAACAATGCTTCTCTCTCCTTTTCAGGAGAAAACCACACACAATAACGCTGAGCGGATGTGGACTGGTGGAGAGCAGGCCCACCTACTCATACTGACCAGATATGAGCAGGAGGCTCTTGGGCTGGAGGGGAGCCATGCACCCATGTCAACCAGCAGTGGTGAGGTTGGGGTGCCAGTGGGAGGCAGGAATGCCGTGCACTGAGGTCACAATGTCTGTCATTACAACTATTCCACTGTTGACTGTTTAGTGAATTCATCCTCCAACATGGGATCCCCAATGATTATGGAAGGAGGAGCACATCCTGATCCGGGAGCCAGGCATGCACATTAACAGTGTCACAACTTCAACTAATCAAATGTCCTTGTTCTTCCTTTCAGCCTCACCGGAGCACGTCCGGACCGAGGAGGCAGAGGGCCCACCTGAGGGTCCTTAAGAGATACAAGCACCAGTGTCACACCATCTCAGCCAGGCAGGCACCAGCGCAGATATCAGCACCTCGGTGGGGATAAGATCATTGGCTAGTGTCCCGGGGCACAGTGGTGAGGGCACTTTACACTCACTTGAGGTGCAGGCGGAAACGGAGAGTGCCCAATACGCTGGCAATCGGGGGAGGACTATAGGGGACCAAGAACATGCTCAGTCGATGGCTGATGATGGGCCTCTGGAGTCGTCCCTGAGGCACCAGATGCTGAAAGTCCAGCGGGAGGATCTGGCGGAGATACATGAGGGAATGCGTGCCATGGTCTCCGTGATGGAGGAGTCCATGCAGAGCATCAGCAATGCAATGACCCTCATGGCCGAGCGCAATTCTTCCTCCATGGAGAGAGTGGCGACTCTCATGGAGAGGCTCCTCCAGGAGAACAATCAGGGCATCATGGGGATGTGCTTGGACCTGCAAGCCCTCATAGCAGCATTGACCTCAGCTGGTGAGTGTCAGTGTGGGAGATGGATTGGGCACCCAGTATCACTGCTAGCTGCCCATCCATCAATGGTGAGCAGGGCGGTCTGAAATGACCTCACATTGGCGCACGAGCTGCCTGTCATCTCTGCAGGCTCCTCTCAGGTTGCCCCAGATGCGGGCAGCAGCTCCTCCGCCCCTCTGCCAGTGACTGTGGGATCCGATGAGGCTGCGGCGACTGGGGAGATGCCAGCCGTGCCACTGGCCGCTCCCTCCCAGGCGGGGCCATTACAGCTAACCCTTCAGCTAACCCACCACAGATGGGCCTGCAACACATGCTAGGGCTGCAGGCTCCATACCTGATACCTAAGAGCAACATCTGCCTGGTTAAGAACATTAACTATGTGCTTTGTCAATAAAGCTCAATGACAAACAAGTCACTCTTAACATCATGCGCTCCTGTACACCTGCAGAAGTAATGAAGCACCCTGAGCCTTGTTCAGAACCAAAGCATCTAATGCTTTCATAAAACAAAACAGAAATGAAAGTTCATTCAGAGGAACCAGAGGACGCCCACCAAGGTCATCAAGGCCAACAGGACAGCAGAGTGAGCAGGCTGTCTCTAATGCCAGTGCAGCGAAGGGGGAGCACCTAGATGTAGCACCTGAAAATGTAAGCGTAAGGCACGTTAGGCACACCATGGGCTTCTCACTGGTGGTTTTCTGTTGCCCCTGTATTAGTTGATTATTAGTATGTGTGCAGCTCAACACCTCTGAATTGCTCGCTCTGCTTGGCTGACCTCATCTGAGTGGTAGTGAATGAAAGTCAATGCACGCCTGAACAGAGCGTCTGTCACCAGCTTGACACAACTGTGGACATCTGGCTGGGAGACTTGGCAAAGATCACTCACCGACCTCTGGAAAGAGCCGGAGGCTTAGAGGTTGAGGGCAGCCAAGACCTTCAACACCACTCTCATGGGGTGTCCACCACAGAGCTGGAGCTGACCACAGAGCTGGAGCTGATCTCAGGGCCTATTATCTAACAAATGGAGGTCATTGTCTCCCTTGTGAGACGGAGCCTCCTTCGGCACTGCACCTTGGACATATTGAGGTAGCTGCTATGCCACCTGTAAACCCTGGCATCAGGATAGCAGCGTCTTCTGCGGCCTCTTCTGCCTTGCACTTCCTGTTGGCCCTGAGCCCCTTGTGCCTGGACCTGTCCTCCCTAGGGGGCTCCCCTGGAGGCTGAATATGGACTCCTGGCCTCCTCCCTCTTCTGGCCCTATCCTCCTCAGAGGAGGAGGTACCTCCAGTGGAGAGCACAATCCCCATTCTCAGGGTAAGGGAAGACTGCCTGAAACCTGCATAGCCCCAAGAATGATGTTTACTCCAGAGTCCTGACCTGAAGCCTATTATTCCTGTACAAGCAACTCTGAAGAGATTTGAAGTTCTCCTGTTCACACAAGCAAGTAGCAGTAAGTTTAAAAAGTAAATGTCTAACAAATGGCACTCGCGAGCCCACTCACCCCTCTTATCCCGCCCATGGATGAGGTTTTTAAAAACTTGGTCTACCCGCCTGCCCATTGCGTCCGTGCGACGCTCTGAAGATCACACGGGCTCAAAAAAATCTTGTCTATTAATGTCCCATGGACTTTAAGTGGCCCGTTTATTAACGGCAGGTGCGCATCGGAGCTCATGGCGCGCCCACCCACAGAAATATCACGATGGCGCACAGTGACGTTGGGACGCATGCTTGATGTCACTGTGCGTTATTTTATGTATTGGCGTGTTGGGCCCGCCCCCGCATGACGAAATTCTGGCCAGTATGTTTCCCGTACTTACTGTCATTTTAATGTCTCTGTTCATCTAGTCTGGAGACTGAAGAGATGAAATTCAATTTGGGTGGGGGCACCAAATGGACAATAGCAGATTGGCTGTCTGCTACAAACCTCACCTTCCTGATTTTTAGACCCTGCATATATTAGATGTAATTTTATTTTTTTCTGTAGTTCCTTGACAAATGCCATTCTCAGAAGTTCACCCTGTTTAACAACTTATTACACGCTTCATTCCATTGTTTTTTTAAAATCATAGCATGGTCATTATTGACACCAATTGTTATAAGATTTCAAATTCGATTGTATTATGATCACTTGCTCCTGGAGGTTCCTTATTTCTAAGTTGTGATGCTATCCTGAATTGCTCCCAAAATGTAAGCTTAAATGTGCATTCCCCACATCCGTCCACGGGGCCCATGACACTATAGTGTACAAATTCTGACTGGAGTATTACACTACAGTCCATTTAAAATGAACAACAACATACCTTTAATGCAATATAAGATTGCAAGATGCATCACAGGAGTGTTATCAAATAAAAATTGACACCAGGCCACATAAGAAGTTATTAAGACAGGTGACCAAAAGTTTGGTCAAAGAAGTAGGTGTTAAATGATCATGTGAAAGGAGGGGAAAGAAGTACAGAGGTGCGTACATTTGGGGAGAACATTCAAGAGTTTAGGGCCTGGGCAAATGGTCAGCCATGATGAAGCCATGAAAACTGGGAATGTGCAAGAGGCCCAAATTGGAGAAATGCAGAGATCTTGGACGGTTGTAGGGCTGGAGTAGGTTACAGAGTTAACAGACGGTTTGAAGCCAAAGATGAGTACTTCAAAATTGAGGTATTGCCAATTGTGGAAGACAATGTAGGTCACTGAGCACAGAGGAGATGGATGAAGGGGACTTGATGTGAGTTAGAATATGAGTAGCAGTGTTGGACGAGCTCAAGTTCGTGAACAGCAGAAGATGGGAGGCCGGCCAGGACACCACTTAAATAGTCAAGCTTAGAGGTAACAATCGCTTGGATGAGGGATAAAGGAAAGCAGATATTTGAGGCAGGGGCCAAGGTGAATTATATTACAAAGGTAGAAGTAGGCAGTCTTAGTGAAAAAATAGCTTAGCATCTGCATAAAAATAACACAAACAGGAATGTAGCATTGGTGTTGAAGGGTCATGAGGACTTGAAACATCAACTCTTTTCTTCTCCGCCGATGCTGCCAGACCTGCTGAGTTTTTCCAGGTAATTCTGTTTTTGTTTTGGATTTCCAGCATCCACAGTTTTTTGTTTTTATCTCTTTGAGATGGTGATGGTGAGCTGCCTTCTTGAACTGCTGCAGTCCATCTGGTATAGGTACACCCACAGTGCTGTTAAGTAGGGAGTTTCAGGATTTTGACCCAGTGACAGTGAAGGAACGACGATTTAGTTCCAAGTCAGGATGGTGTGTGATGTGACTTGGAAGGGAATTTGCAGGTGGTGGTGTTCCCTTGCACCTGCTGCCCTTGTTCTTCTAGGTGGTTTGGAAGGTGCTGTCAAAGGAGGCTTGGCGATTTGCTGCAGTGCACCTTGTTGATGGGACACACCGTTGCCACTGTGCATTGGTGGGAGTGAATCTTTAAGATGGTGAATAGAGTGCTGGTCAAGCGGGCTGTTTTGTCTGGCACTTCATCCACCACATTCAATTTTCATTGCTACATTTTTTTACATATACTTCTACATACTATTTCTCCACTTAGTGCAACTCCAATAACACTTAAGAAGTTTGACGCCATCCAGAACAAGGCAGCCTGCTTGATTGGCATCCCTTCCACAAACATTCACTCCTTCCATCACCAACGAACAGTGGCAGCAGTGTGTACCATCTACAAGATGCACTGCAGAAACTACTCACTCCAAAGTCTAAGATGACTACCTCACCTGGGGCATGCCACTTTATGCAGAAACTCACCAAGGATCCTTTGATAGCACCTTCCAAACTCATGACCTCTATAATCTACATGAACAAGGGCAGCAGGGAACAGCACCACCTGGAAGTTTCCCTCCAAGCTACTCACCATGCTGACTTGGAAATATATTGCCATATCTTCACTGTCGCTGGGTCAAAATCCTGGAACTCCCTTCTAACAGCACTGTGCATGTACCTGCATCACAGGGGCTGCAGCGGTTGAAGAAGGTAGCTCACCACCACCTTCTTAAGGGCAATTAGGGATGGACAATAAATGCTGGCTTAGCCAGTGATGCCCGCATCCCGTAAAAGAATTTAAAAAAAGAGTTGCACATTTGAACCAATTTAGGCCAAATAGATAAAAAATATCTCTCAGATCTGCACTGGCCCAATCCATCAAAAGCTTTGGAACCAATTAATCTATGGCTGATCCTTCAGCTGACTCATGCACACAAACACAAATGTATAATTAATTATCAGTAATGACATGAATATTAGAATGTCTATTACACAACCAGGACCATAATTAGGAGTCAGTAGCATCACGCACTCAGATACTGACCTCAACTGAGGATTGCTTTTATACCTCTGAGCCATTAAGCAGGTCTCCAGGTGGTATGAATGAGAGGATTAAGGTCATCTACTTTACATACTTATCAAGAGATTTAGATAATTGTTTTCTTTTCCCAAATAAGGGGACATAAAACTTCACCTTCAACATATTTGCCCCGACAGTGATGTTCCCAGTGAACAGAAATGTTTTATGATTTTATAAATGTATGTTATTTGTTCATTATTTAGCAGAGATGGGTGATTGTGGCTTGGTGGATAAATGCACCTTCTGGAGTAATACTGACTCAAACAAACAGGTGTCAAGTTCAAACTTTAGACTTTGCTGAATCAACAAATCGCAGCTAGGGCACCCAGAGTGCTCCCATCAAACCTCAGTATTTTTGGCATGGGGAGAGGGAAAGTAAATCAGCCTGAATTCCCTCTTGTGTTCACTCTCTAGTAATCCTGTTGGGAGTCCATGTTTGTACACATTGGGTGAGGACAGGAATGGACTCAAATGTGATGCTTGGGTAAGTAGCTTGTTGATGCTCGGGCCCAGAAAATCTACAGTAATGGAAACCCAGCGGCTCCAGAAGAATCACACCTGACACTACAGTTAATGCTATAGCAGCCTCACTGGGATTCACAGGTCAGGAGAAGGGGCTTTGGCAAAGTATGGCTGCATGTGAGGCATCCCCCACCAATGGAGTCCTGGCAAAAGCTTTCTTGCCTCAAGGAGCATTTCAGGACCCTGTTAGGGTTGCCAAACCTCTAGGGGTACTGGCATCTTCACCAACTTCAACTATGGTACTTTGTACCAATGAAGGTGCAATTTTATTGCAAGTTGTTAATTATAACTGTCAGTGACTGCACTTCAAAAAGTACTTGATTGGCTGTAAAGTTCTTTGGGGCATCCTAAGGCTATGAAAGGCACTGTATAAATTCAAGTTTTTTTTCTTATTTCTATAATATTCCACTATTACTATCCAATAATGTTACAATAGGTTATGCTCTGTCCCTATTGTGCTTTTCTAGTACTTCTTTCAGTTGTCAATTATCACATCAGTCATGAAAGAAACTGGGAATCCACTGTCTATGGTGCATTCCAACAGTTTTTGATATTGTAATGTTTGGCAATGGTGCAAGTGAAATGCACTGAAGATGTTGGCTTCAAAATTGCGTATGTCTGTGCTCCTCTGGTAATTCAACATTTGACCACAATCCTGGATTCATCCTGGAACTTCATGGGTATTTTGTAGCCAACATATTACCATCAATTTCACTTGCTTCCACTCCATTGGGTTCTAAGGTAGCTGATAAGCTCAATGTGTGATCTGCAGACTACCATATGCAGAGCAGGTGGTGCTTGACGACTTGGATACATGGGTTGTTTGGGAGTTTTTGCACTCTCTCCAACATTGCGAATTCACCTCTGCACATTCCCAACAAAGCCTCTTGATGTGGTCGGTGTCTTCCGAGTGAGACTTCTCCAATTTGGTCAGTCATAAGGATCTCCTGTGAGTTGGCTGCTTTGTTTGATTTCTTCAGGAATGCTTTGAGGACATCCCTAAAGCGTTTCTGTTGTCCGCCTGGGTGTCTCCTCCCATGATCGAGTTCTGAGTAGAGCAGTTGCTTTGGGGCTCTGTTGTCAGGCATACGGACAACATGTCACACCCAGCAGCAAACACATCGAGAGACGTCGTTAGGAACGTGCCGAGGTGAAGTCGAAGCATTGGAGAGAGCACAGGAGCCTCCAAACAACCCATGCAACCAACCCTTCAAGCACCATTGTCCTGCATGTGGCAGAGTCTGCAGATCACACATTGGACTTATCAGCCATCTCAGAACTCTTTGAACTGGAGCGGAGCTGGTTTGGAATGATTGGCACCTTGATGCTGGGCTTGGGAGAGGATGCTACTGTGGGACAGTGTTTCTTGCCACTGGATTTGGAAGATCTTGCTGGTGGTACTTCTCAAGTGCTTTGAGAGGTGCTGCTATAGGTTGTCCAAATCTGCGAAGCATATAGGAGTGTGGGGATCATAGCTGCCTGGTAAACCATGACTTTAGTTTTCATCATGATGAACAAAACAATGAGTATCTTTGCACTCTGGTATAAATAAAGATGTTAACATTAAAAAACAAAGAGCCATTAGCATTGCCACTAAAGTTTCTCATTGGAATGAGACCATCCTAGTTTGCAAGCTGAAAGTAAATGTCGATTCTTCCATCAGTCTTGTTGATTAGCATACAAAACTTCAATTTTTTATTAATGTCCTTGGTCTGTAAATCTCACCACTAATTTATTCTCTTCTTGATACTTGTTTGTACTACTAGCCACAGTCAATTTTCTCCCAGAGAAGAGGTAGTCTGTCAAAGAATCCCATCAATCTATCTATAGTTCACAATGTTTATATTTCTGTTTTTATTGTAAAATGACATAAAGGAGATGACAACTGAATTAAAAAGCTTGAAGATTTCAAATGTGTACTGACAAACAGAATTTTGTTGTCTCAACAAGTAATCCCCTCTGACTGTACACAGGGAGTCCATGTTGTTTGTTGGACATGCACATTGGGAAGTTGTAGACACAATGCAAACTCAGAAAATTGGCCCTTCAAGTCCACCATAGTTTACTTAACAATAATTGATCTGCCTGATGATATGCATGGTGAGTCAAAGGATATGTCACCTTATGCTCTGTAATGCGCAGTACAGTCAGAGGCCAAGGCTTGAATAAGTTAAATTGCATTTTTATTATAGGCTATTAGAGGAGTGCTAATCATACTTTCAGGCTCAGCTTCTGCAATTATGGGTGCATTTGTATTGAAACTCGAAATCAGTGGCCCTGAATATATTTAAATGTTTAACTAAATGCAGTTAATTTTATCTCTTTAACCATTTTAAATACCAACAGTGCGGAGGCTGTTATAGGGAAACTGTTCCAAGTAGACAGGTGGTAAATGGTAAAAACTGTGTATAACAATAGTGGGACCTGGGTATACTGTAGTAATTTTTTGAGGGTGATCCTGAGGTTAGGAAGTATTGGAGGCTGAAATGATCTAACAGAGAGATTCAGAGATTTCACAGCACTGGAAGGGGCAGTTCATATGCTTGGGAGCACTGGGAAAAGAAGACCAGGGTCTGGGAGGAACAGTGGAAAAGAATTATCTCATTTTGCCCCATATTAAATCACCATAAAAAAGGCAGTAAACTGGCAGAAAATCTAAGGCACAATCTCAGCACACCTGAGATGGAAGGGTCCTCATGATCAATGCTGCCAGGATGGAGGAGGAAGTGGTAAATATATCCTCCATGGCAACATAGTATCTTCATGAACATTGTCTGATGAGGTGTCTTAAAGCCAGATATCATTTATATCATAATCCCATCACTTAAACGAAAAGGAAAGTGTTATGTTTATACATTGCCTTTCACATCATCAGGATGTGCAGCCAATAGAATACTTTTGGAAGTGTAGTTATTATGGTGATGTAGGAAACATAGCAGACAATGTGCATGCAGGAAGCTCACACAAACAGCAAAGTGGCCCAATAATCTACTTTTTTTTAAAATGGTGTTGGTTGGGGGGGGTGAAAGTTGGCCAGTACATAGGGATCTCCCCATGTTCTTCTCCAAATAGTGCCAAGGAATCTTTAAGGTGCATCTGAGAGTGATGTGCTGGAACACTTTAATGCAGTTTACCAAATGCTTTTTCAAAGGCACAGTGGCCTATGTGCCCCCTCCAAATTTCATCCGCCTTCCTTTCTTGTAAGGAAATTGGGAATCATTTTGGGCAAAATTTTAACTTTTATTGCAGGGTGAGAAAGAGCTACAATGAATTGACAGCCCACATTGCCTGTTTTTTTCTCCCTTTATGGTGGCTTCCAAATACAGGAAGCCGCAGGTAATCAATCCCAGATGACCCTATAGTTCTTAGAGGAGGTGCTGCTCTGGGGCACCGTGTGTGTGGGACCCCAAGTGCCATCAGAGTGCGGAGACATTGCTTTGATTTCTCAAGGTCTCAAGGCCCTACAGGGTTGAGGGGTACTAACGCACCCTTGCAAGTTGCTGACAGCTTGCCTCAAGTGTGCTGATGACTCCTTCCTGCAAATTGGTACTGGGTCTACAGTGAGCAGCTAGGAGTTCCACTTTACTGCACTTCAGTCAGAAGAGTTGATCTTCTGAAATTTCAGGCCCAGCCCCTTTCAATGTAAAGCAGATCATGACCTTCATCATTTTCCTGGCAGATGATAGTCTATCCAAAAAAAATGTCACCATGTGTGTAAGTCATAGGCATTCTTTCCCCAGCTCCTGACACTGACAAATGAGCAGGTACTGTACAAGTAAATTAAACAATTTTAAAATCCACATCTAGATGCCCATGGAGACATTTATTGATTGCGTTTTAAAATTTACAGTTCACTCACAGTTTAAAAATTAATAATATTTCCAGGAAAAATCTTGTCACTAAAATTAAATTGCAGCACTTGTGGTTTAAAACCCAATCAGCACCAACAAACTGGCCACCACCCAAGCAATATGAACTATGCCAACACTTACATTTATTGCTTTTATTTAAAGTTAGGCTCACAGCTAACTGTAAAGCTGACTGAGCTGCAGCTTTAATGGTATTGGAATACTTATCTCCAGGACAAATGAAACACAAATGCTCCAAAATTGAGCCACCTTCTTAATCCTGCCAGATCTGCAACAGCATTCCTGTACCAAAATCAACATGATTACATTGTGGTCCAAGAGTGCTATCAATAGCAATTACAGCATTGAAGGGTGGCATTTAGCCCATCATGTCTGTGGCAGCTAAAGCAATCCAAACCTAATGCCATAGGTTTGCTCTCTCCCTGTAGCTCTGCATCATCCTCTGCTTCAAATATTTTTCCAATTTTCCTTAAAAGCAAACAATGGTCTCATCCCTCAATCCTGTGACAAAACATTCCAATAATCCTTTGTGCAAAGAAATTTCTCCTATTTTCATTCCTCAGCATCAAGTTTAAATTGATGACCCCCCCTCCCCGCTTGTCATTGACTCCCAACCAAAGGAAATAGTCGTAGCCTATTTACTCTATCAAATTCCTTCATCATTTTAAAAAACTCTGTTAAATCTCCTCTGTTTCTTCTCTGCTCGAATGGAAATCATCACAATGACCTTGAGTTTCGACAGGAATTCGGCAACCTAGAGAAACCACAGAAATCGCTGTTTTCACCTGCTTACAATGTTTCCCCAAAGATTCTGCCGATCTCCCGCTGAAGCAATGCAGGAGATCAGGACAGTCTCCACAGAAACCCACTGCCAATATCTCATGTTTTTCCATCAAAACTATAGTTTCTCATCCTTGTACATCTTAAAAAAGGAACTTGCACATGTATAGCACCTTTAACCTTGTACCTTAGGACATTCCACAGTATTTTACAACCAATAAAGTATTTTTGAAATAAAAACAAAGAATGTTGGAAAAACTCAGCAGGTCAGGCAGCATCTGTGGAGAGAGAAATAGAGTTAACAGCTGGAATTTTCCAGCCACTCATGCCAGCGGGATCTTCCAGTCCCACTGATGTGAATGAAGATTCCAATGGCTCGGCAAGAGAACCCGCCGGGGGGTTTGGGGGAGTGCTGGAAAATTCCGGCCAACATTTCGAGTCCATATGACTCTTCTTCAGAGCTGAGGAAGAAACACTAACTCTGTTTCTCTGTCCACAGATGTTGCCAGATCTGCTGAGTTTTTCCAGCATTTTCTGCTTTAATTTCAGATTTCCAGCATCTGCAGTATTTTGCTTTTATTTTAGCATTTTTGAAATGTAGTCACAATTGTAATGTAGGAAAAATGTCTATGTTGTATACAATCCATAGCTTTAAGGTCCTATAATTTACTTTATTTCTGTATATTTCACTTTAAAATAGACATGTCAGCCTGGCCCGTCTTGCCTCCAAGTAAGAAGATTGAGTTCAAATCCCACTCCAAGACTTAAGCACATAGGCTGACATCAGTGTTATACTATAGGAGTGCTGCTATCTAACACTCTGGGCTCTTCATGTGTACAAATGGGCTGTAGCAAACTCGTACATCATTACAGTTATGACACTGCAAAGCAATTCATTGTTGTGAAGTGTTTCTGAGATGTGTTGTAAAAATAAATACAAGTTAGTTCATTGTGTTGAATTTTGAATTCATTCACTTTTTGGAAAATTACTGAGAATAAAAACATGAAAACTCCGAATCTTTTTCTGTAGTCACCACAAGTTAAGTACAGCTACAAGCATTTCTGGGAATTGGAATTTACTGTCTTCCTGATCCTGCCCGAATTCTCATTCTAATGAACAGAACACTGGGGGGTCAGGGACACTGGGCAGCATTAAAGGTACTTTTACAGTGACAACTATTTAGTTTTGAGTCAAGAGCACCTGTAGGCTGACTTTCTGTATTTGCACTGTTTAATCAAGCTGTCTTACCTTGGCAGCAGAATCACAGATCTACAGCCTTTCAGTTGTATCACTGAAACACAGGAGCTAGTTTTGACAGTGTAAATGCTAGGGGTTAGCTCACAGGTTGGAAGCTGAGGTCAACAAGCAACAATATAAAGGTGCCTCAAGTGGCAGAATATTATGAGGGTGCAGACGGCTCCCCCACCACCCCAAGCAAAGTCGGAGTGGGGCAGAACCTCTTTATGCCAGCCTGCCCTGCAGCCTTAGCATGCTTCGGGGGGTTAAAGAGGGGGCAGTGTGGGAATTCCATCCCTCATCTCCACCCTTGGGAGATGCCAGCCAATCTCCAGCAGACCTGGCAGCACCATGAGCGCATTAGTGGGCGCTGCTGGGACTGCAACAAGGAAGAAGGCGGCGTCCCAATAGATCCCAAGCAAATCCGGTGTCTTGGGCAGGGACGGTTTGGGCAGGTTAGGGAGGGGTGTGTGAGATGGGGTTGGTTGGTTTAATGTAACAGGCAGGTAGGAAGAAAGGGGGAGCATTCTACCTTAGGGGGAGCATTCCTCGATCCGCAAAGGGTAGTCCCCGATGGCAGAAATCCCCTTCCTTCCCGCCCTTTGAAGAATTTTTTAAAAAACAGGCAGCTCACTCCTGCCCAACTGCCCATGGCAACCATTTTATGTCATGGGCAGCATATTATCAGGTTAATTGGCTTTGTAACAAGCCCAATTGACCCTTGATTATCTATTCAAATAAGGCTGGTGGGGGCAGGGGTGTCGATCCACCCCCCTGTTTTATGGGGATGAGCTCAGGGATGGGCGGGAAGGTGGTGGGATGGGCGCTGTTCCTATTTTATGCCCCCCCGCCAAAAACACATCCGGCGCACGTAAAATGCAGCCCCGGATTTGTTTTGGATTCCTGTCTCAATATAATTTGCAGCTATAATGAATTTGATTTTCTCGTGCTTAAGTTGGTTTTATAAACTCATATGTTTTGCAATGTTAAATTCAGCGTTGTTGTTTCTGCAATGAAACCAGGCTGGAATTAGTGATTTGAAATGTTAATTAGATATTATTGAAGGAAGAGATGTTGCATACAATCTCAAATGTTTCTTCATCCGGCTGGATCTCATCAAACTTTACCAGTTCTCACTCTCCTCTGTCAAAACTGCCCTCTTGGATCATCCTGGAGAGCAAAAGACTCAAGAATGATTGACGTTTATGTAGCATTTTTAGCAATGTCCCAAGGCATTAAGTACGAGCATTATAAAACAAGTTTGACACCAAGCTACATAAGGAGATAGTAGGGTACATAACCAATTGCTTGATCAAAGTGGTAAGCGTTAAATTTTAAGGAGCATCTTAAAAGAGCAAAGAGAGATAGGGAGGTGGAAAGGTTTAGGGAGGGAATTCCAGAGTTTACGGCCCGTGAAGTTGAAAGCACGGCCACCAATGCTGGAACAATTAAAATCAGGGATGCTCAAAAGGCCAAAAATTGGGGAGTGTAGATATCTTGGAGGGCTTTATGGCTGGAGAAGATGGCAAAGAATGAGAAGGGCACGGCCACGGACGGGAATTTCAAATTTGAGACTTTGCTTAACCAGGATCCAATGCAGGCCAACAAACAGAGGAAAACGGATGAACTCGACTTGGTGCAAGTAGAGCCATGGGCAGCTGAGTTTTAGATCATCTCAAGTTTAGATCGATGCAAATAGATTACAGTAACTGTTTGTGCTGGACTTGTAGTGCATGTTGCTTGAAAAGGTCAGTTCTGCAGCTGCCAACACCCATGGCTGTCACACATCTGCCACATTCTCAGATGTAATTTTTCAAATATCATGAAAAATCAGCAATGCTAAGACTTTGTTAAAAAAAGCTATTCAGCACCTGGAGGATGCATTCGCAATGTCAATCTCCTGTGCAGATCATTAAATCACAGTCCTTCAACCATCCCTCCTTAACCACGGAGAAGAAAAGAGTTGACGTTTCGACAGAAGGGTCATGAGGACTCGAAACGTCAACTCTTTTCTTCTCCGCCGATGCTGCCAGACCTGCTGAGTTTTTCCAGGTAATTCTGTTTTTGTTTTGGATTTCCAGCATCCGCAGTTTTTTGTTTTTACCTCCTTAACCACAGTCCCCAAAGAAATGGAAAGCAGTATCTAAGCTCAGCAAGCGAGATTGTCAGTGATCAGTGAGCAGACTAACAAGAGGTGACTGTATACCAAGACTGTTAGGAATTGGATGCCATGCTTAAAAGTCCAGGTAAGAAAGTTTGCTAGATCAACAATCACTGGATCACTCGCTCCCCACCATAGAGTCAGAAATGATAGATATATTCTAATCCAAGAAAGGCCTGCCTCAGGCATGTGACATGAATGTTCTGGCAGTAGATGCAAAACAATGTTATTAATACATGGGGGAATAGTTTGTTCACTAATTTGTGTGTTTTAACGAGATTAGTAGGATTCAGTTGGTCCTCAATGAAAGTGCAAAATGAGAGGCAGTGAATTGACTGCCTGTTTTACACAGCGCCTGATGCTTTTTTCCCACTGGTCTCAATGGTTAGATTGTCAAACTTGCAAAACCCGTTCCCAATATCTGCTTCCATTTTAATCACAGCAAGATTGATGGCATCCTAGTAACCTGCTCTAGAGGGGTGGGTCCATGGTTATAATATCTAAGTAAGGCTTTGCTTCTGATATTTTGGTGGACATTTAAATTCGATACTGGCCTTCCAGGTTTCCCAGAGCTTGGGAAACCCAGCAGCTTAAGAGAGGAGGGAGCTGTCAGATCTAACATGAAAATACTTTTGATGGTACTGCTTCTGGGCCAGAAGTAGCAAGTGTGCTTCTCCTTTAAAAAAATATTCTGTCGTGATCATCCCCCTCCCCGCCTCCAATCTACAATCTGTTTGGTTCCTCCCCCATCAACTCACAATATTTCCCCACCTCCTTTCCTTCCTGATTACTGGCTGGAATTCACGACTCACCATCCCCCACCCTCCTCCCCGATCAACTTGTGATGCTTCTCTGGTACCAGCATTGCAGCTTTCTACCGTTAGCCATACTGACAGGCTGGACACTGCACGCTGCTCCCTGGAAACTCCACACTGTTCTCAAACACTCCACACTGCCCCCCAACACACAAACACACACATCTCTGCCAAATTCACCTCTCCAACACATGTAGTCAGGAGCTCCTCTCCCCAAACCCCCTCTCCCCAAACACTCTCTCCCCACTCACTCAAAAACCCCTCTCCCCGCTCATGCAGAAGCCCCTTTCCACAATCCCATGGCTCCACATGCTCAGAAATCTCTTTTCTCAAACCTCCTCTCCTAACTCCATCAGCAGATCCTCTCCTCCAGCCACACCACTCAAGGCCTGCTCAACCCTCCCTCCCTATCACGGGCCTGCCTGAAGCCTTTCCTCGGGCCTGCTAGACCCTCCCTGAATTTACTTCTCCAGGTCCTGCTGGAATCCCAACCGCCCCAACCCCAGGCTTGCCTCTCCTACCCACCCAGAATCAACTATCACACCAGAACACCGCTGCCCCCCACCCATCTCATGCCACCCACCCTGCAATCCCTCCTGCCATCACTCACCTGTGGCCTGGGTCCATCAACAACCCTGGGCCTCAGGTGGGTGTATTACTAGAAGTAGCCACCACCTGCCCTGTGGCGCTGCTGAGCAATGCACAGCTGCTGTCCTCTGATTGGCCAGCAGCTCTTGGGAGGTTACAGCATTTCTGCCCACAGGTCTTTGATCCTGGGGAAGGCCCCACAGTTGCCCAGTTAAGTGCCTGATTGGCACTTAATATGGCAGGCCATCTTGAAAGTAGATGATGTGGGACTCTCGCCAGCTCGCAGGCTCTCCTACATTAAATACTGCCCAAAGTACAGGGCAGGTGGTGGCATAGTGGTATTGTCACTGGAATAGTAATCCAGAGACCCAGGATAATGCTCTGGGGACTGGGGTTTGATGGTGGAATTTGAATTCAAAGTCTACTGATGACCATGAAACTATTGTCGTAAAAACCCATCTGGTTCATTAATGTTTTTAAGGGAAGGAAATATGCCTAGCTTACATGTGACTCCAGACCCACAGCAATGTGGTTGACTCTTAATTGCCCTCTGAAATGGCCTAGCAAGCCACTCAGTTGGATAACGAAGGAAACTAGATGGACCACCTGGCATCGACCTAGGCACCGGAAACAACGATGGCAAATTCAGCCCTGTTGACCCTGCAAAGTCTTCCTTACTAATATCTGCGGCTAGTGCCAAAATTTGGAGAGCTGTCTCACAGACTAGACAAGCAACAGCCTGGCATAGTCATACTCGCAGAATTATACCTTACACATAATGTCCCAGACTCCACCATCACCATCCCTGAGTATGTCCTCTCCCACCGGCAGGACAGACCCAGCAGAGGTGGCGGCACACTGGTATACAGTTGGGAGGGAGTTGCCCCGTGAATCCTCAACATTGACTCTGGAACCCATGAAATCTTATGCCATCAGATCAAACATGGGCAAGGAAACCTCTTGCTGATTACATGTACCGCACCCCACTCCATCACCCCCCGCCACTTCAGCTGATGAATCAATTCTCCTCCATGTTGAACACCACTTGGAGAAAGCATTGAGGGTGGCAAGGGCACAGAATGTACTCTGGGTGGGGGACTTCAATGTTCATCACCAAGAGTGGCTGGGTAGCACCACAACAGACTGAGCTGGCTACTTGACCTCATCCTTACCAATCTGCCTGCATCTGTCCATGACAGCATTGGTAGGATTGACCACTGCACAGTCCTTGTGGAGACCAAGTCCCGTCTTCATATTGAAGATACCCTCCATCATGTTGTGTGGCACTACCACCGTGCTAAATGGGAGAGATTTTGAACAGATCTAGCAAGTCAAGAGTGGGTAACCATGAGACGCTGTGGGCCATCAGCAGCAGCAAAATTGTACTCAACCACAATCTATAACTTCATGGTCCAGTATATCACCCTCTACCATTACCATCAAGCCAGGAGATCAACCCTGATTCAATAAAGAGTGCAGGAGGGCATGCCAGTGGCAGCACCAGGCATACCTAAAAATAAGGTGTCAACATGGTGAAGCTATAACACAGGACTACTTGCATGCCAAACAACATAAGCAGCAAGCGATTGACAGAGCTCAGTGAGTCCACAACCAACAGATCAGGTCTAAGCTCTGCAGTCCTGCCACATCCAGTCGTGAAGGACAATTAAACAACTAACTGCAGGAAGATACTCCACAAGTATCCTCATCCTCAATGATGGGGGAGCCCAGCATATCAGTGCAAAAGATAAGGCTGAAGCATTTGCAACAATCTTCAGCCAGAAGCGCCAAGTAGATGATCCATCTCGGCCTCCTCCAGGGGTCTCCAGCATCACAGATGCCAGTCTTCAGCCAATTCAATTCACTCCACATGATACCAGAAAAGGCTGGAGGCACAGATACTGCAAAGGCTGTGGGCCCTGACAACATTCCGGCAATCGTACTGAAGACTTGTACTCCAAAACTTGCCAAGTCCCTAGCCAAACTGTTCCAGTATAGGCACAGCACTGGCTTCTAGCAGGCAATATGGAAAATTGCCCAGTTATGTCCTTTACACAAAAAGCAGGACAAATCCAACCTGGCCAATTACCGCCCCACCACCCCGCCCCCCCCCCCCCTCCCCCTGCCCCACCCCCTCCCCCCCATCAGTCTATTCTTGATCAACAGTAAAGTGATAGAAGGGGTCACCAACAGTGTTATCAAGTGGCACTTGCTTAGCAATAACTTGCTCACTGATGCTCATTTTCAGTTCAGCTCCTGACCTCATTATAGCCTTGGTTCAGAAACAGACAAAAGACCTGAACTCTAGAGGTGAGGTGAGAGTGACTGCCCTTGACATCAAGGCAGCATTTGACCGTGTGTGGCATCAAGGAGCCCTAGCAAAACTGGAGTCAATGGTAACCACGGGAAAACTCTCAGCTGGTTGGAGTCATATCCAGCATAAAGGAAGATGGTTGTGGTTGTTGGAGTTCAATCATTTCAGTTTCAGGACATCACTGCAGGAGTTCCTCAGGGAGGTGTCCTAGGCCCAACCATCTTCAGCTGCTTCATCAATGACCTTCCTTCCACCATAAGGTCAGAAGTGGAAATGTTTGCTGATGATTGCACAATGTTCAGCAACATTCACTACTCCTCAGATACTGAAGCAGCAAGACCTGGACAATATCCAGGCTTGGGCTGACAAGTGGCAATTAACATTCATGCCACACAAGTGCCAGACAATGACCATCTTCAACAAGAGTCAAACCATCGCCCTTTGACCTTCAATGGCATTACCATTGTTGAATCCCCCATTATCAACATCTTGGCAGGTTACCATTGACCAGAAATTGAACTGGTCTAGCCATATAAATATTGTGGCTACAAGAGCAGGTCAGAGGATAGGAATCCTGCGACAAGTAACCCACCTCCCAACTCCCCAAAGCCTGTCCACCATCTACAAGGCACAAGTCAGGAATGTGATGGAATACTCTCCACTTGCCTGGATGAGTACAGCTCCAACAACACACAAGAAGCTTGATGCCATCCAGGACAAAGTAGCCCAATTGACTGGCACCTTATCCACAAACATTCACTCCCTCTACCGCCGACGCACAGTGGCAGCAGTGTGTAACATCTATAAGATGCACTGCAGTAACTCACCAAGCCTCCTTAGATAACAACTTCCAAACCCACGACCACCACCATCTAGAAGGACAAGGGCAGCACTTGGGAAGACTACTACCTGGAAGCTCCCCTCCAAGCCACTGGCCATCCTGACTTGGAAATATATCGCTGTTCCTTCACTGTCACTGGGTCAAAATTCTTGAATTCCCTCCTTAACAGCACTGTGGGTGTATCTACACTACATGGATTGGAGAACTTCAAGGGGGCAGCTCACCACCACCTTCTCAAGGGCAATTAGGGATGGGAAATAAATGCTGACCTAACCAGCGATGCCCACATCTCATGAATGAGTAAAAAAACGTGTTGCTACATGCTGAAGTTCTATCAGTCTCCGGTGTCGTAAGGGACAGTCACGTTGCTGTGGAACGCTCTAATTACTTGGACCGTGCTGTACCATATATCCCTTGTGGAAATGTTGGTGGAGAAAAACAAGTTCGACCACATGTCCATCAGGCAATGGCCTATATGTAACATCCTCTAAGCCCTGCAGGAAAAGGAGATGGTGGATCCTGTTGGGTGGGTTCCTGAGCAGACTGTCAATGTCATTTGGAAGAATGCCCATCACCAGAATTATGAAACAAGTCCAAGACGTAGGTTGGCAGGTGGTGAGAAGGGCTCTCCCATCAGATCCTTCCTGCATGCCCAGAGTCTCACCACCCCACTTGCTGCCCTTGAGGCGGCTGCAGTGGGGAAGAGACTGTAAACCATCTCCTTCTGGAATATACCTTCGCAAAG
Source organism: Carcharodon carcharias (assembly GCF_017639515.1). Classification (NCBI taxonomy): domain Eukaryota; kingdom Metazoa; phylum Chordata; class Chondrichthyes; order Lamniformes; family Lamnidae; genus Carcharodon; species Carcharodon carcharias. Next base: position 67,396,803 of record NC_054467.1, on the reverse strand, counting down.
AAAGTCTGCAAAGAGATGCATTGTTTTTGTCAAGGTCCATCTGAAACAGTTCTGTAAGGCAGGACTAAGTGCTCTATGGCCTATCTGAGGGGTGCACATTGAGATAAACATCAATTGCTGCTGAAGGACCATCAACTCATTGAAAGATGTTCTTTGGTGCATCTGAAACCTGCTGGTCTTCCAGTTCAACGAGTTGTCGAAGACAGAATATTGCAGACTGGCACAGGTCCAGGACTACAAGCTGAGGGGCACACTATAGCTTGTGATAGCCGCCGCAAGGCTCAATGGGAAAAGGCCACTGTCTAAAGGCCCTCCCACTGTAGCATACAAAGGGGCTGGAAACCATGTAAAATCCCTCGGACAATCTACAGCAGAGAATGCTTGATATTAAATGTAAACATACTTGTAAATATAACCTGCAGTGACAAGTGTAGTGAGGCCCCTCACAAACTCTCTTGAAAGTTAATGATCTGTATTGTACTTTATCTAATATCAAATTTAATTGTTATGTAATGTATTTTTTACAAATTTTTATGAAAAAGTTCCATTTTTGGGGGTTAAAAGTAACCTACATTAGCCGATGGGTACAAACTTACTCCTCTTACATCCACCTCCTCTTCAATCATTGTCTATGTAACAAATTGAATGGACCATCAGCCTGTGCACTTGGTAATGAATATCTGCCTGGCACCAAGACACCAAAGGACCCAAAAAGCTGCTCGGAGAAAGCTGAAATTTGCAGCATTGAAGGACCCTGGACTGTGAGAAGAGTTCCAGGCCCAGTTGCACAGTGCATTGGGGCAAGTGGCCACCATTGATGCCATTTCCATCCAGGATACTGGCAGCAACTCAAATCCGCTGGCATGGACATCTGCACACAGACTATTGGGTTTGTGCCATGACGGAGCCAGGACTGGTTTGACGCCAATGACATCGTGATCTGTGGTCTCCTCGAGCGAAAGCGAGCAGCCTTCATCGCCTGGCAAAGTCTCCCACTTACCCAGAGAATGTTGGCAGTGTACCATCAACTGAAGGCTGAGATCCAGTGACGCACTTGAGGCATGGAGGACAACTGATGGGTGGAGAAGGCACACGAGATTCAGGCCTATGCTGATGAGCACAACATGCGCAACTTCTTCCAGACTATCAAGATGATCACTTGACCAGACAAAACCTTCTCCGATCACAGGACGGCTCCCGGCTCCTCAAGGATGACGACGCCATCCATCATGTTGGAAGGAATACTTCGAACTGCTCCTCAATTGGGACTCCACTGTATCAGAGGAGACCCTCCAAGCCGTCCCACAATACCCTGTGGAGGATTCCCTTGGCAATTCACCAACCATCGATGAGCTTAAGCAGGCCATCCAACAGATGAAAACCAACAAAGCTTGTGGGCCAGATGGTATACCCACAGAGGTCTACCATGCTGGCAGCTATCAGCTCATGTCATGACTCCACCAATTCATCTTACACCTCTGGGACGAAGGGGACATATCCTGGGATCTCAAGAACGCGACCATCATTACTATCCACAAGATAGTCTACCGAGGACAAAACTGATTGTGAAAACTATAGGGGGCTTTCCCCCCTCCATTGCGGGTAAGATTCTGACCCGCATCCTCCTGAACAGCCTTTGTCCGGTCGCTGAGGAGATCCTCCCTGACCAACGCGTTTGATACTTTAAATCGTGAGGCTCTATGGATCATCTTCCAACGCTTTGGTTGCCCGTTGAAGTTTGTCACCATTTGAGACTCTTGCATGATAACATGGGTCCACCGTCCTGAGTGCAGGATCTGAAACTGATATCTTTCACATCCGGACCGGGGTCACACAAGGTTGTGTGATTGCCCCACCTTGTACAGCATTTACCTGACTGTCATCGTCCACCTCATCTGAGATGAGCTACCACCTGGTGCCAGCATTCAGTATCATCTGGATGGGAAGCTCTTCAACCTTCTGGGCAAAAACAAAACTCACCACCATAAACATTGATGACCTTCAGTTTGCGGATGCTACGTACAAGACGTTTGGCCTATCCTTAAACATCACCAAAATGAAGGCCCTTCACCAACCTTCCGCGGGCCAGTTAAGCATACCCCGCACCATCCACATAGATGGGGTGGCTCTGGAGTATGTGCTGCACTCCCTTATCTCGGCAGTCACCTCTCCCAAGGGGCTACCATTGATGAGGAAGTCCAACACCGAGTCAACTATACCAGCGCTGCCTTCTTCAAGCTGCACCAATGTGTCTTTAACAACAGGGGCCTTTGCTGGTTGAACACCCTCCTCCACTGCAGCAAAACATGGACTGTCTACTGAGGCCACATTAAGATCCTTGAGAGCTTCCATCAGCGATGCTTGTGTCAAACACTGGGGATCAAATGGGAGGACCTCATGAACATCCTCCACGAAGTTGCGTCTATCAGCATTTAAGCCCTGTTCCTGTGGAACCAACTCCGATTGACAGGCCATTGCATCCGGATGCCAGAAAACCACCTCCCTCGGCAATTTCTCTTCTCACAGCTCTCTGTTGGCCAAAGCTCAAAGGGCGACCAAAGGGAAAGGTATAAAGATATGCTCAAGGTCACCCTAAAGTACGGAGGCAATACATTAACACCATTGACTGGGAGGAGAATCCTGCTGATCACATGGCATGGCACCACCTGATCCATCAAGGCGTAAGCCACTTCAAGGCTCAGCGACTCGACAGCGAGGCTGAACGGCGGTGGTAGAGGAATGAGAAGGAAGCCAACCGTGGGCTGTGATTTCTACTCTCCTGTGCAACAATGTGCCCCCACTACAGAAGAGCATGTGGATCCAGAATTGGGCTCCTCAGTCATTTGAAGTCTCATCAAGCCTGATGGATGTCATCCTCGATTCTGAGGGACTGCCATCGCCGACGACGCTGTAACGAATTACTCTGCTCTCTTTTCACTGTGCTAAAACACAAAAAGAAAGACTTGCATTTTTATAGGGCTTTTCACGGCCACCGGATGTCTCAAAGCACTTTACAGCCAATGAAGTACTTTTGTAGTGTAGTTACTGTTATAACGTAGGAAATTGAAAAACCACATGCTTTGAAAAGAGAGACTGATGTCACTAAGCAGGCACTCATCTGAGCAAAGCTAAATTTGGAATCTTTGGGAACAGTCCTAAAATACACTACTCAGCTTTAAACTTTGAGTCGCCACTCACACGCATCCATTACTATTTGAAGAACAAATTACTTCAAAAGGACAGAGGGTGAAGATAATTGTTAATTGTTCATTCGTTTCACTCTCAAAGCTAGACAAGATGACGTTTTACTCTTGAAACCAGTGTAGAAGGTGTTTCATTAGAAGTGTTAAGACATTTGAATCAGTGTTATTGCATATGATTTTTTTCTCACATTTGATTGAGGATGTCAGTTTTCATGCTACCATAAACTAGATGTGATAATTAATATCAATTGTGCAGCGACTACTCAATGATAGTAGTGAAGGTCGACTATGGGTCTTCCCACCAAGACCTATTTCTGGTAGGGGGGAAGGGTGGTGAGGTTCAGGTATGCCACCATCCTGCCTAATTACATGTCCTTCCTGCCTCCAAGCTCACCAGAAGATTCCGCCCAACGTCTCAGTTTTCAAATTCACTTCATACTCTGCAGCTTTATGGAAATCAGGGATAAACATTTAGATCTGATTACTTTGATGCACCAGTTACTTTACCACACTGCTGCAAATAGAGCCCCTGGTGGCAGTAGTAATAACATAGATGCAATATATTACAGATGCTGGAAATCTGAAATAAAAACAGAAAATGCTGGAAACATTCAGCAGATCAGGCAGTATCTGTGGAGAGAGAAAGAGTTAATGTCTTAGGTTAATGACCTATTGTCACAACAACATGCATTTATAGATGCTTGTGATGTGCTAAAAACTTGCCAATACTTTTCACACATGTGTAATCAGACAAAATTTCACAGAGTTCCACATAAAAGATATTAGAACAGATGATCAAAAGAGGTAGGCTTTAAGCAGCGAGTTAACGAAGAGGTAGGTAAGCGGAAATACTTAGGAAGGAAATTCCAAAGCTTGCGGTATTGGCAGCTGAAGGCACAACCTACAATGGTGCAGCAAAGGGAATCGGAGCTGTGTAAGAGGGCAGAATGGAAAAGCACAGCGATCTCAGGGGTTTGGATGGGAGAAGATTAGAGAGATTGGGAAAGGTGGGGCATTGCAGGAATTGGAACACAAGCATGAGAATTTGAAAACTGAGATGTTGGGCAGAATCTTCTGGTGAGCTTGGAGGCGGGAAGGACATGTAATTAGGCAGGATGGTGGCATACCCGAACCTCGCCACCCTTCCCCCTACCAGAAATAGGTCTTGGTGGGAAGGCCCATAGTCGACCTTCTCTTCCACCGCCAATTGAGGCCCTTAAGTGGCAAATTGATGGCCACTTAGGGGCTTCATCCTGACGTTGCTGGTATTAACCCAGCTGCAGGTGGGCGTGTCACCATCTGGCATGCAAAACGCCGCTTGTCACCTCAGGGAGCGGTCCTTTGATTGAAGGCATTCAGTGCTTGATTCAGGGATTGGACATCGGGAAGGGGGGTGCCCACTGAAAGCCACCATCCTTGCCCTTGCTTCTGGCCCCTCCTGCCCTGCTCTCTGCGTGACCCCCACCCCATAAACCCCATCCCCCACATTAATTACCTGTAGCCAGGGTTCTCTGCAATCCTGGACTCCTGTGCTTCTTTTTGCAGCAACAGCCATGGCCTCCCTGTGATGCTACTGAACACAACAGCTGCCGGTCTCTGATTGGCTGGCAGCTCTCGCTAAGTGGGACTCTCACCCCTGGGGTCTCGATTCTAAGGGAAGGCCCACTGGTGGCCTCGCCACTGCCTGATTGGCTTGTGGTTCAGCAGGCCTTCCTGGAAAGAGGCACCATGGGTCTCTCACCGGCTCTCCAGCGAGAGTCCCAACTCCTCAACAAGATCCTGCCAATGTTTAACCAAGAACTAATGTAATTTATCAAGCACACTGGTGATGGGTGATTGAGACTTGGGCCAAAAATTTACGGCCCCACCGCAGCATGTCTCTCTCCCCACCCCGGATATGGTGAGCCATTTAAATCTCCATTCAGTTTAGCGGGACTGTAATATCCTGCCAGGCTGGAGGGGCTGTAAAATCCTGACCTTGGTGTGAGTTGGGATTCAGGCACAACAGATCAAATGAGACCGAACTGATGTTGCCTGTAAAATCAGGGCAGGTTTCATTTCATTGGGATGATATTACTGCAGCACAGCTTCCCGAAGCAGTTCTGTGACCTAAAAGTGCTAAATGAGAATTCACCTCTGAAATGAAAGACTCCTCCAATAGCCCTCAGGGGATGGAGAAATGACAAATTAGTTTCTACAGGAGCTGGAGCAATAGAAAAATAACTATTTAAATAACTTTAAAATTGCACTTTCTTCTGATATCTTAAGTTTCCTGCTTTGTGCAAATATAAATACTGCTAGAAGCTCACATTATAATCCACCATAAATACTGATGTGCGAAATTACACAGTATTAGTACAAAAATATATTGACACAAAGATTGGATTTTCAGATTGATGAAACAAAATATTAGTGTGAAAATGTGTACACTATACGTATCTAATTAAATCAATGGCACCAACAGCAGGAAATTTGGATTGGTAGCACCCATTATCGGTGCCGTTTGGTGTCCAAAATGGCATTAGTACTCATGCCCAACTTTTGGGGCGAGTCATGCTGGATGCCATATTGTTGAGGGCATTAATGAATGGCCTCCAGAAGTGTGCAGAGCAGGCAGATCATGATATCAAGTAGCATAAAAACAAAAAAACTGCAGATGCTGGAAATCCAAAACAAAAACAGAATTACCTGGAAAAACTCAGCAGGTCTGGCAGCATCGGCGGAGAAGAAAAGAGTTGACGTTTCGAGTCCTCATGACCCTTCGACAGAACTGTCGAAGGGTCATGAGGACTCGAAACGTCAACTCTTTTCTTCTCCGCCGATGCTGCCAGACCTGCTGAGTTTTTCCAGGTAATTCTGTTTTTGATATCAATTAGCATTGTTGTTTTATTCATTCATGTTGCCCTAGTTCAGAGGGCGTTTAAGAGTCAACCACATTGCTGTGGGTCTGGAGTCACATGTAAGGAAGCTTTCCTTCTCTAAAGGACATTAGTGAACCAGATGGGTTTTTAAAACAATCAACAATGGTTTCATGGGTATCATCAGATTTTTAATTCCAGATTCTTATTGAATTGGCGTGGGACGTGAGAATAAGGGAAGTAAACACGTGGCTAAAGGAGTGGTGCGGGAAAGAGGGGTTCCATTTCTTGGGGCACTGGCATCAGTATTGGAACAGGAGGGATCTGTACCGTTGGGACGGTCTGCACCTGAATCGATCTGGGACCAATGTTCTAGCGAAAAGGATAAATAGGGTGGTCAACAGGTCTTTAAACTAGAAAATGGCGGAGGGGGGGGAAGGGTAAAACTCCAAGAATTATGACTAATGGGAAACAAAGCAGCAGGTTAGCGTGCAAAATAGGACAGAGTTTTTGGAAAGGGCTAGGAATCTAACTTTAAGCACATCAGATAAAGGGACGACAATGAGAAAGGGGACAGAAATACAGGACTGAAGGTGTTGTATCTGAATGCACACAGTGTACGAAATAAGGTAAACGAGCTTGTGGCGCAGATTGAAATTGGCAGGTATGATGTAGTGGGCATTACAGAGACATGGCTGCAAGGGGATCAGGACTGGGAGCTAAATATCCAAGGATATAAATCCTATCGAAAAGATAGGCAGGTTGGCAGAGGGGGTGGGGTTGCTTTGTTAGTAAGAAATGATGTAGGGTCAGATAATGTAGAACCTGTGTGGGTAGAGTTGAGGAACTGCAAAGGTAAAAAAACCATAATGGGAGTTAAGTACAGGCCTCCAAACAGTAGTCAGGATGTGGGGCACAAGATACACCAGGAGATAGAAAAGGCGTGTAAGAAAGGCAAGGTTACAGCGATCATGGGGGATTTCAATATGCAGGTAGACTGGGAAAATCAGGTTGGTAGTGGATCCCAAGAAAAGGAATTTGTGGAATGTCCACGAGATGGCTTTTTGGAGCAGCTTGTGGTGGGGTCCACTAGGGAACAGGCAATTCTAGATTTAGTGATGTGTAATAAGGTAGATTTGATAAGGGAGCTTAAGGTGAAGGAACCCTTAGGAGGAAGTGACCATAATATGATAGAATTTATCTTGCAAATTGAGAGGAAAAAACTGGAATCAGATGTAACGGTATTACAGTTGATTAAAGGCAACTACAGAGGCATGAGAGAGGAGCTGGCCAGAATTGACTGGGAGATGAGCCTAGCAGGAAAGACAGTGGTACAGCAATGGCAGGAGTTTCTGGGAGTAATTTGGGAGACACAGCAAAAATTCATCCCTAGGAAGAAGAAGCATACTAAAGGGAGGACGAGGCAACCATGGCTGACATGGGAAGTCAGGGACAGCATAAAAGCTAAAGAGAAAGCATACGATGCGGCGAAGAGCAGTGGAAAACCAGGGGATTGGGAAGCCTACAAAGGCCAACAGAGGACAACTAAAAAAGAAATAAGGAGGGAGAAGATTATATATGAGGGTAAAGGAGCCAGTAATATAAAAGAAGATTGCAAGAGTTTTTTTTAGATATATAAAGGGTAAGAGAGAGGCAAAAGTGGACATTGGGCTGCTGGAAAATGACGTTGGAGAAGTAGTAGGGGGGAACAAAGAAATGGCGGAGGAACTGAACAGGTACTTTGCGTCGGTCTTCACAGTGGAAGACACGAGTAACATCCCCAAAGAAAGTCGAGGGGCAGAGGTGAGTATGGTGGCCATTAGCAAGGAGAAGGTGCTAGGAAAACTGAAAGGTCTGAAGGTGGATAAATCACCTGGACCAGATGGATTACACCCCAGAGTTCTGAAGGAGATAGCTGACGAGATAGTGGAGGCGTTAGTGGTGATCTTTCAGGAATCATTGGAGTCAGGGAGGGTCCAATAGGACTGGAAAATAGCTAATGTAACCCCCCTGTGTAAGAATGGAGTGAGGCAAACAACGGGAAATTACAGGCCGATTAGCCTGACCTTGGTCGTTGGTAAGATTTTAGAGTCCATTATTAAGGATGAGATTTCAGAATACTTGGAAGTGCATGGTAAAATCGGGCAAAGTCAGCATGGTTTCATCAAGCGGAGGTCATGACTGACAAATCTGTTAGAATTCTTTGAGGAGGTAACGAGTAGGTTAGACAAAGGAGAGCCAATGGATGTTATCTGCTTGGATTTCCAGAAGGCCTTTGACAAGGTGCTGCACAGGAGGCTGCTCAGTAAGATAAGAGCCCATGGTCTTAGAGGCAAGGTACTAGCATGGATACAAGATTGGCTGTCTGGCAGGAGGCAGAGAGTGGGGATAAGGGGGTCCTTCTCAGGATGGTGGCCGGTGGCGAGTGGAGTTCTGCAGGGGTCAGTGTTGGGACGACAACTTTTCACTTTACACATTAATTTGATCTAGATGAAGGAACTGAGGGCATCCTGGCTAAGTTTGCAGATGATACAAAGATAGGTGGAGGGACAGGTAGTATTGAGGAGGCGGGGAGGCTGCAGAAGGATTTGGACAGGTTAGGAGAATGGGCAAAGAAGTGGCAGATAGAATACAACGTGGGCAAGTGTGAAGTCATGCACTTTGGTAGGAAGAATAGAGGCATAGACTATTTTCTAAATGGGGAGAGAATTCAGAAATCTGGAGTACAAAGGCACTTGGGAGTCCTAGTCCAGGATTCTCTTAAGGTTAACTTGCAGGTCGACGTGGTAGTTAGGTAGGCAAATGCAATGTTGGCATTTATTTCGAGAGGACTAGAATATAAAAGTAGGGATATGCTGCTGAGGCTTTATAAGGCTCTGGTCAGACCACATTTAGAATACTGTGAGCAATTTTGGGCCCCGTATCTCAGGAAGGATGTGCTGGCCCTGGAGAGGGTCCAGAGGAGGTTCACGAGAACGATCCCAGGAATGAAAGGCTTAACATATGAGGAACGTTTGAGGACTCTGGGTCTATACTCGATGGAGTTTAGAAGGATGAGGGGGGATCTGATTGAAATTTACAGAATACTGAAAGGCCTGGATAGAGTGGACGTGGGGAAGATGTTTCCATTAGTAGGAGACTAGGACCTGAGGGCACAGCCTCAGAGTAAAGGGAAGACCTTTTAGAACAGAGATGAGGAGAAACTTCTTTAGTCAGAGAGTGGTGAATCTATGGAATTCATTGCCACAGACAGCTGTGGAGGCCAGGTCATTGCGTATATTTAAGATGGAGATAGATAGGTTCTTGATTGCTAAGGGGATCAAAGCTTACGGCTCTGAGAATGAGAATGAGGTTCAGAAACCTATCAGCCATGATTGAATGGCGGAGCAGACTCGATGGGCCGAATAGCCTAACTTCTGCTCCTATGTCTTATGGAATTCAAATTCCACCATCTGTCATGGCGGGATTTGAACCCAGGTCCCCAGAGTTTTACCCTGGGTCTTTGGATTACTAGTTCAATGACAATACCACTACGCCAGTGCCTCCCCATATAATGCTGACTTGACACCAGTGGTGCCATTTTGGAGCTTAATGCTCCAGACAATGCTTCCTCTTAACCCCATACAATTGAACACCAGGCTGGAGTTTTAGATATTTGCAACATCTTGCAGTTTGCTGTTAACTGTTGCATGAGGCTGGTCACTGAGCCTCTCTATTCATTAGTTACATTTCATTCTTCCTTGCCAGAGGGTAACAAATAGAGCCAACATGTGTTTTTTTGCTAGGTTTGCACGCTTCTCTATGGTGCAGGGTGCCAGTGACTGTGCATACAATGCTTTCTGGGCACCACATTTCAATTCAACCCTATACTGGAACTGAAAGGGATTCCACTCCCTCAACGTCCAGCTGTTGTGTGACCATAGGCAGTGAATCATGCAGGTCAATGCCCAGTATCCTGGCTGTGGTCATGTTGCCTTCATTCTGCTGCAGTCTCCTGTGCCAACTGCATTTGAGCCAGCAAACAGACTAAAGAGTGGCTACTGGGCAACAGTGTTGCCTGCTGATCACATGGTTGACGACTCCAGTGCACAACCCACGCACGCTTGTGCAGCATGCACAGAATGAAAACCATACTGCCACATGAAATGTAATTCAGCAGACCACTGGGATGGTGAAACAACACTTCCGCTGCCTGGATCACTCTGGAGGAGCCCTGCTGGATTTGGGAGAGCAGGCATCAAGATTCATGGTGATTTGCTGCATGCTATGTGGTCTCGCCATTATAAGGGGATAGGCCCTAGCACCATCTGTGAGGCCAGCAGCTGAGAAGCAGGAGCGTAAGGAGCAGGAGGGGGAAGAGAGGAAGAAGAAGAAAGGAGGCAACCTAGATAGTTCTTTTCTGGCTAGGCTGCACATGAAGAACTCATTCGAGTGCAATACCAGCAACTGCAACCCCCATTCATCAGTCCACTTGGTGACAATGCTAAAATAAAAGCCCACCACAAAATAAATATTCCTAACCAAATTTATAAATCCAATCATTCCATCTTGCATGCAAAATACAACAAATCATCCTTATGCATTCCCTTAGTGCCTGTCTTCAGTGTGCCTGTTCCTATCCTAGTGCTCCTACAGAGTGCTACCCCAGTGGCAGCAGTATGGCTGGTGGAAGGCTGAAGATGGCCTTGAAGGACAACCTTGAGCAGCTGGGAGCTTACAAAGTTCAACTGCAGACTGTGCTATCTCAGCATGGGCAAGCAGGCTGACAAGCAACAGCAAGGGAACTAGTGGAGTGGCAGTGGTGAGAGGACATATGCTGTCTTCCTGAGAGAGCACAACAGGCTTGTGCTCCACGGAGCCACTGAACTTGCATGATACGGAGCACCTGCAATTGTAGTGATCTGTTGGAGGACAGATTGCTGAACTGCTAGGTCACACAACAAACTCCGATGCACACTGTGATTCACGGCCATCCTGGCAGCAGCCTGAGCTCGCATGGTAGCAAGCTGACCTTGCATGTGTTCAATCTGAGCTTCCACTGCAGCACATTCCTGTGGAAGTTGTATGTGCTGCAATGGAAGCTGAGATATCAGCCGTCAGACCCTGCATCATGCTTGGGTCCACAAGTGGAATTGGCCACCAGTTCTACACTGGAAAGGATGGGCTCCAAGCTCTGTGGAAAACCTTGCACCAATTTGGTGCTGGACTGCCCCATGCACCTGGACATTAAACACAGACTTTCTGGCAAGCTTCCCAGTGCTGCTCCATCAAAATGCTCATCTGAGTCCTTTCAGCAGATCTCATGTGTGACATCGCCCTCTGCTGAGCTGGCACCTGTGCTTTCCTTGATCCCTGCCCTGGCCACAGGCCATTCATTTCCAGTATTTCGCCATGTGCTGATCCCGTCTCTAAGCTATCTTCTAAATTACTCACAATTACCCATATCTTCCGCTCTCTGGGGCGTTGTACCAGGGGTGGGGGGGTTACCCCAAAGATGCGATGGGGCCCCCCAGATATCCCCACATAGGGATTACATGGCAATCGCCCAGCAAGTTCAAACTTTCATTTGGAAATGACCCTGCACTCCAACTGCCCTTTAGAGCTCTTAGGTCGATACATGCCCCACACCCCCCATGGCCCTTTATAGCCATTATGCCAACCCCATGCGCCCAGTCATTCCCATGGCCCTAATAGCCCCCATGCCAACTTAGTTCCAACTCATTCCAATGCATGCCCCCACCCGCCACCCTTTGCCCTTACTCCCTTCATGCCAACTCACCTTGTATCGATGGCAAACCTCAGGAGCCATGCTGACATAAAATAATGTGTCTATTGATTACATTACTATTTAAGTAAAACACTCTGGTTGATAAAAGAAATCATTCAATACATTGAAATTCCTTCAACTAATTTCTGATGAAATCAAACATTTCTCTTCTACAACCACTTGGAGCTGTCAATCAAACTGCACACTTAACAAGCACCCTACTTTGATAATGTTAGGTTGTAAAATCAGTCATTGCAGCACCAATCTTATAGGCTTATGTCAACAGACGACAACATGTCAATAGACAGATGAATTATCAAGCACTGATTTTTTTTAAACCCCATATTCTTTTCAAAATTTAAAGACCAGCAGATTTAAATCCCTTGGCAGCTTTGACAGTTCAGGGGTTTTGAGAATTCTTTGGCAGCTTTGACGGTTCCAATGAATTTATGCACTTTTTACGCACAATTATGTCAATTTTTAATATTTCCAAAGGGTGCCTTACTTACCCCAAGGGTATCATCTCAAAGGTGCCCCGGGACCATATCCAAAGGGGTACCTTACCTCTCCAAAGGAGTACCCTGGCTATCCAAACGAATCCACCAAATTCAGACCAGCTGCTACCTGTTCTAATCTGCACACATTGGGTTTCACACTCCTGGACTACCAAAATCCCACTTCAGTGGAGGCAGCTGATGATAAATGGCCAGCTGGCTCCATAAGGTGCGCATGCGCGAATCCTGGCCCGACTCCATTCCTGCCCCCGTGAGAGTGCTGTGTTCAAGATTAGGACTTAGGGTTTTCGGCCATTTCCACTTTTTTGCCAAGCCTCTCTGTCATGGTCATAACTTGGGCCGAAGTGATAATCCTGCATCTTCATCTCGCTCTTCTTGGGTGTTCCTTGACTGCCTGGTCAGGTTGCACTTGTCAGGTATCTGAAAGGAGTAAGCCACAAGAATAAGGTTGCACTTTGGGGATGGGAAGAAGCTACATGCTTATGCCACCTGCAGCTTGTAAATCAGAGATCAGTGTGGGATGAAAGGGACGAAGGTTGCGATGAGAAGTAGATATGAGGATAGCATTACCTTTGATAGTTTCGGTGCCTCTGCTGGCCACTGCCTCAGCAATGAGCACCCTGATAACGGCCAACACCATCTTCTACATGGGGTCAGGTGCACCTTACCCCTCCAATAAGCTCCTGTGTCAACTTGTCCTGCAAGGTAAAAGCAAGTATGTCAGTGAGTGCTGTTTGGGTGATGTGGCTGTCATTGTTGATTAGCTGGCAGTGTGTGCAAGCTGAACGTGTGTGTGTGAGGATTGCAGCTTGCAGCAGTGCAATGTGTGTGAGGGTCAAGTATATGAATGTCAGATATGAGTCCTGATTTATAGAGATTTTTGGTAGGTGAATGCAGGGGGTGTGATGAATTGAGAAGTTTCTGAGGTTAGTGGTGCAGTTGGTAGGATATAGCATGTGAAAATGCGTTCACTGACCTTGATCACTTGTGTGAGGTCATTGGATTTCTTATGGGACTGCATTCACTTGGGATTTGCCTCCTAGTATTGACCTCCATAGCTATCTGTCGCCATTGCTTTCTGAGCATGTGCCTGGAGAGCCTCCAGCCCCTCTGCAGGGATGGGGCATTTCTCCTCCTTTCCACCAAGTTCTCCAGAGCTGCATCTGAAAATGTGCAGCCTGCTCTTCCCATGTTGTGCTGTTGTTTTGTCTTTGTCAGGCCAGATTCAGCTTCCATAGGACTCCAAGCACATCCCCTTTAAGAGGTGCAGGCTAGTTTTAACTGGCACCCGTTGCTCACCAAATTGGTCTCCTACTAAGGCATCCAGCTAACCAACAGTGTGCTCATCACTGGTTAAACACTGAAATCATGTAAAACAGCAGGCAGCACAAAGTTTGCATGCTGTTTACCTTATGGTCAACATGCTTGAGCTGAGTGGACATTGCAACCCTTGTGCCTGGTTTTGAGGCCTATTGAATTTAGCCCCCGAGATGACATATTGCATTACTCTACTCAAGCATCAACCTTGTGAAGCTCAAATTTCAGATTCTTTTGTATTAGGGTATCCTTTTTATTCATTCACAGGATGTGGGTGTCACTGGCAAGGCCAGAATTTATTGTCCATCCTCAATTGCCCTTGAGAAGGTGGTCGTGAGCCACCTTCTTAAAAAGTTCTAGTCATGAAGCAAAGGTACCACCAACGGTGCTGTGAGGTAGGGAGTTCCAGAATTTTGGCACAATGATAATGAAGGAGCTATCATATATTTCTAAGTCAGGATGGTGTCTGACTTGGGGGAATGCTTGTGTCTTCTTCTGCCCTTGACCTAGGTGGCAGAGGCTGCAAGCTTGGGAACTGCTTTCAAAGAAATCTTGGCAACTTGCTGCAGTGCATTTTGCATACTGCAGTTACTGTGCATCACTGGTGGTAGTTGTGATACCAGTCAAGTGGGCTATGTTGTGCCGGATGTGTCGAGCTTCTTGAGTATTGTAGGAGCTTTTCCCATCAAGTTAAATGGGGTGTATTCCATCATACACCTAATTAGTGTTCCTTTTAGGTGGTGGAAATGCTTTGGGGCGCTAACAAATGAGCCACTCACTGGTCAATTGTAACCTCCAGGATATTGATGACGTGAAATTAAATGATGGTAATGCCATTGAATGTCAAGTGGGGATGGTTAGATTCTGCCTTGTTGGAGATGGTCATTGCCTGGCAAGAGTTTTACTTGCCACCTATCAGCCCAAGCCTGAATGTTGTCCAGGACCTGCTGCATGTGGGCTTGGACTGTTTCATTATTTGAAGAATTGTGAATGATACTGACATTGTGCTATCATCAGTGATCATCCCCACTTCTGACCTTATGATGACGAAAAGGTCATTGACAAAGCAGCTGAGGATGGTTGGGCCTCAGGGTAGTGTCCTACAGCAACCTCCTGGGTCTGAGATAATTTTTTATTTTCGTTCATGGGATGTTGCTGGCTCAGCCAGCATTTATTGCCTGTTCCTAACTTCCCCCATTCAGAGGGCATTTAAGAGTCAACCATATTGCTATGGGTCTGGAGTCACATGTAGGCCAGACCAGGTAAGGATGGCAAATTTCCTCCCCTAAAGGGCATTAGTGAAACAGGTGGTTTTTTATGGCAATCAGCAATGGTTTCATGGTCATCATTAGACTTTTAATTCCAGATTTCAAATTTCAACCCCGAGCCCCCAGAGCATTAGCTTGGGTTTCTAGAATACTAGTCCAGTGACAATACCACTATGCCACTTCTTCTCCCAAACTGGCCTCCAAAAACCACAAGCATCTTTCTTTGTGCTAGATATGACTCCAACCAGTGCAGACACGTCCCCTGATCCCTACTGACTTCAAAACTTACTCGGGCTGCTTGGTGCCAAACTTGTCAAGTGCTGCCTTGTTGTCAAGGGGCAGTCACTTTCATTTCACCTCTGTAATTCAGCTCTTTTGTCTATATTTGGACGAAGGCTATAGCAAGGTCTGGAGTCAAGTGCCAGTGTTGGAACCCAAACTGAGCATTGGTTGAGCAGGTTATTGATGAGAAAAGAGTTGCTTGATAACAATGTTGACAATACCTTCCATCACTGAGAGTAGCCTGATGGGCACTAACTGGCTGGATTGGATTTGTCCTGTATTTTTGTGAAAAGTTTCCAGGAAATTTTCCACTTTACCGAGCTGATGACAGTGCTGTAGGTGTACTGGAAAATGTTGGATATAGGTGTGACTAATTCAGGAACACAAGTCTTCAGTACTACTGCCGAGATGTTGTCAGGGCCCATAGCCTTTGCTTCTTCCAGTGCCATCAGCCATTTCTTGATCTCATGTGGAATGAACTGAATTGGCTGAAGACTTATATTTTTAATGCTGAGGACCACAAGAGGAGGCCGAGATGGATTATCCACTTGGCATTCTTGCTGGAGATGGTTGTGAGTTCTTCAGATTTAACTTTTGTACTGGATGTGCTGGCCTCCACCATCTTTGAGGATGGGGATGTTCACGAAGTCTCCTCCCCCAGTAAACTATATAGGGAAAATTTAAACTCTATTTACCTGTTGTAAACTGAACTCATGGGCAACTAAAATCGATTGGGTGACTTTCCACCAAAGTTCCATATGGATCCAGTCACCTTTAATTTTAACCTGCCGGTGGGAAGGACAACTACCTGAAACTTGCGGTGTCCTCAGTTAAATATGTAGATACCGGCCCAAAGATGTTATTGGGCATTAACGGCACTCACATGGCCTGAGTGACAAAACCTGTTGTGACCTTCCCACCATCTGAGTACAGTGGGAAGAAGATGCAGGACTAGCAGAGGCCATTTGATGCAAGGGGCTGAATTTTGCGTTGGCGAGCAGGGGGCGGGGCCCGCTCGCCGACAAGCAAAATAACGCGGGAGGACGTCAGACGGAACCCCCGATGTCACCCCGCCCCATTTAAATCTTCAGGAAGACCAGCCCGCAGCAAAATCAGCTGCAGGTCCGCTGACCTGTCAAAGGCCAATTGAGGCCATTGACAGGATCATTAAAACAACCAAAGAAACTGCCTGTCCAACCTTAAGGTTGGCGGGCAGGCCAGGAGCCCTGGTGGGCTTCAGAAAAAACATGAAACCTCATCCACCGGTGGGATGAGGTTTCATGTAGGGATTTAAAAAGTTGAATAAAGTTTTAGTGAAACTTATTAACATGTCCCATCTCGTGTGACATTGTCACATGAGGGGAACATGTTAAGGAGTTTGTTTTTTCCTATTTTTATTGTTTATACAACCGTCAGTGATGTCCCTGAGGCTGCACTTAGCCTCAGGGAGTTGTGCGCTCTTTCGTGTGCATGCGCAAAAGAGCGCACTCTCACACTTGGAGAATCCCCCTGCCTACACAGGAACGCATAGCACTTCCCGCCGGACGTCTCGCTGGTTGGGCCTTAATTGGCTCGCCCACTTAAAATGATAGCGGGGCCCACTTCTCCAGCGAGGATCGGCTCCCAGCCCGCCAGAGATTGGGTCAGGCCCGCCCGCCCAGTAGGCAGAAAATTCTGCCCTAGATACCTGTAGGGGGCAGGAGAAGCAGGTGTGTTTCCATGAGCCCATAAGGGAAGTTTAAGCCCTTCCAGCCCCAAACCTCAGCCACAGTGCAAACAGAAGGTTCACAGAGAACAAAACATTTGGAAAAAACTGGGGGTTTGTCATAACCTTCTGTTCCATCTAGTTACCAATAATCAAATGGAATTGGCAGAGGGCAGGCCTGGGAGCATTTCAGTCACATTGTCAGCAAGTCTGAATCTTCAATATCAGCCAGTGAAATAATGATCACCATCAGTTTGAGTGTTTTCATTTGGTCATCAGTAGTGTCCAGTGACTGCAATAGGAATAAAATAACTTTTAGGTAGTAGTGAAATATAGGTAAGGTTGATGCTACAATTTATGAATTGCTGAGGTCTGCAGTCATCCTATTTGAGGTTGTCTACCATTCCTAAATATAGGCAATACTGTGAAGAATCATATAATCAGCTTCTGCTTGTGGATTGGACAAAGGTAGTAACACTGTAGAATTAAGAAAATGACTCTAAAGTGAAATCTGTTATCCCCTTTCCAGAGCCATTACCAAAAGTGATTATGAAACTCCCTATTACCAAGAAAAGGATAATGGATATTATGGTAGTTTTATAATAAGATCATTGTATCCTGGCACGTGATATTGAGCATGAGAATCTAATATTATTAAGGTCATAGTACCCTGTTTCTTGGATGAGAGGATTAAAAGTATAGAATCTATTGCTCATTCTTCAAAGTTATATTTTGCATGAAAAGTTAAAATGACTTAATAAAGTGAATTAACAAATACAATTCAAATGGCCATGTTTAAAAAGTGAAAAAAAATTATAATTGCTCAGTAATTCAAATGGATTGACTTTCAATTCAAAGGCCACTGTAATTATATAGAGATGATTAGACAGCAAGAATACCAACTGTCGAGCAACTAGCCACATTTGAATAGCACAGATTGAAAAGTTGAATTGCTATTCCGAACTTTTACTTAACTAGCTTAGGATGGTGGTGGTGGGAATTTGGCAGAACTTGTCCATGCAGGACATTAAGTAGGTTGGATGGCGTCCAGTACAGGGTGAAAAATGCATGATAAAGAAAACTCCAGATCGGTGATAAAACAATCAGTACTTCAGATAGTGCTAATAAATTGCATTGGTTTATTTAACATATCACAATTAATAATGTCATCTGGGCTCTTTGATTGTACTGTAGGATTGTTGCACATTATCATCTGCATGCTACAAGGTTGATCTGACATTTATCTTTTATTCTTTTTACAAACTGTTTTACAAAAACAGTTATTTAAAGACACAGCAAACAATAGAATCAAGATAAGATATCCTGCTGCCATGTCTTAAAACTGAGACAAAGGTACAGCACACAGTTAAATGTCAATACTAATGAATGCTCTCACTGATAATAACATGTTTCCAGTTTCCTGAGCTGTCACTTTCTAGATTTACATTTCACGACCAATTTTTTTCAGTCAGATGGATGTTGTTCTTGGAAGGAACACCACTGAATATAATAAGTAGTTGTAGTGCTGTGTATTTCAGTATACTTTGAAGTACAGTTGAATTTGACACTTTACTGTTCGTTTCAATATGAACTCTTTAAACACTGGATCATTTGCTATTTGCAGTTAATGTCCCCATTACAGTCAATGCTGCCATGAATAGCAGCCTAGATTTTGGTTACACCTCTATAACGTAAAGAGGTGGCACTTCTATTTGTGGAAGCAGACTCCGCTGGAAGCAGTAACACAAAGCGGTAAAAAGAAATGCTGCACTTATTCACCAGGATTCCCTATGCAGCCATCAGTGCAAAGGGAGACCAGAAACCCAGTGGGTTTCACTAGGATGAAAAGCAACAAACTAATAATTTCATAAGATAGCCTGCCAGCTCATGATTTTCTGTCTGTGAAGATAAGGTGGGAGGAAAATCATCGGCTTGAGTGCAGAAGAGGAAAATCCTGGGTTCATTTCTCTATTTTCTATGATGGGGGGAACTATAAATTATTTTATATTACTGACCTTCACCTTTAATGTTACATGCTAATATTTTCATATTAATTAATCGATACGAAATACATAAAAAAAACTTTTCATCTAATTGAGTCACTTAACCGATTTCCTGCAGCCCCTGATATTTCTATTCATCATCATGAACTCTCCAGAGGACAGTCAATGACAGCAAACTCTAAATAGGAACTGAGCAATCAATATTGTTCCAATGAGGAACAGTCTCAAATTGTGGCAAATAAGAAGGGGCACGGAGATAAGGTAGTGCATTCATGGCAGTATGAAAGTTTTCACTTGTAGGTCCCTACATGATGAGTTCCCAATCTCCATTGTGCTGTCAAATACAGAGAAAAACAATAAATTAGATGGGAAATCATCTTGTGCCTCTTTTATGCACCTCTTAAGTATGGAACAAGCTGCCTGCCCCCCTGTTTTGTTGCAGAATGATACATTGAAGAATGGGGAAACAAAGATTAGAAAAAAAAGTACTATGGTATGGATAATTCCAAGAAAAGTATGAGTTTCTCTTACCCTAATTACATTTGTCCATACACAGTCTGTGCAATTTGAATAATGAAAATATTTAATTTAGTATTTTAATAATCAGCCTATAGTGATTCTAGTTCTAAAATATGCAAATAACAATTTGTCCTGTTTTAGATTTTCTTACACCTTGCAGTACAACATCTAAACTTCTTTGGTCTTTACTGGCTGATCATTAAGCTTTGTTAAGGAGGAGGGCAGGACGGTGGGGAGAAGTGCACACAGTTAAATGATCTTCTAAATTTTCTATCCATTCATTGTAATGGTACATAAATCAAATGAGTTCTGTTCCCGACATCCGATCCTCTACACCAGGTTTGCTGCCATTTGGTTCATTCAGGTGGTAAAACCTAGAATATACCCTACTGTATTCCAACAGGATTCCCTCCTCTCCCCATTTCCCTAAACGACAGGGTAGGAACTCCCTGATCTTACACCCCACCCACTTTTCTAATTCCATTTTGTGTTTTCACTGCAGAATAACTTCAGCCCCAATGAACTGTTAAATATGAAAATAACAATTTCTTTACAGAATTAAAAGGGATCACTATTAGTGTTGGAAACTAATGCTATAGGAACTAGAACTTCTTTATAGACCAAAGGTTTGTGTTTGCAGAAATGCAATTTGTCAATGACTCAATATACAAACTGTAGAAATTCAAAAAACATACTAAGACTTATATTTTAAGGAATTAAACCTCCAATTTTGCAACATTAAAGTGCTTCATTGAATCCTCTTAACACAGTATTATCTGTTCTAGCTTTGGTAAGCGCACCAACTGAAATTGAGTTAGTTCTTCTGAAAATCATCTTATAAGAATCAGAATGTTGATCAACATCATATTATTACTCAAGTGCTTTCTAATTTCCTTTCCTTGGTTTAAATGTATAAAATGCTTTCATGAAATTTAATGATCATGGACTCAACAATGTTTATTTGTCCAACACTAGAATGGGCCAATTGATGATAGGGAGATCATTAGGGAGAAGGATGAGGGAGGAGAATAATGTAACCCCCCCGTTTAAGAAGGGAGTGAGGCAAAAGACGGGAAATTACAGGCCGATTAGCCTGACCTTGGCTGTTGGTAAGATTTTAGAGTCCATTATTAAGGATGAGATTTCAGAATACTTGGAAGTGCATGATAAAATAGGGCAAAGTCAGCATGGTTTCATCAAGGGGAGGTCATGCCTGACAAATCTGTTAGAATTCTTTGAGGAGGTAATGCGTAGGTTAGACAAAGGAGAGCCAATGAATGTTATCTACTTGGACTTCCAGAAGGCCTTTGACAAGGTGCCGCACAGGAGGCTGCTCAATAAGATAAGAGCCCATGGTGTTAGAGGCAAGGTACTAGCATGGATAGAAGATTGGCTGTCTGGCAGGAGGCAGAGAGTGGGGATAAGGGGGTCCTTCTCAGGATGGCGGCTGGTGACTAGTGGAGTTCCGCAGGGGTCAGTATTGGGACCACAACTTTTCACTTTATACATTAATGATCTAGATGAAGGAACTGAGGGCATCCTGGCTAAGTTTGCAGATGATACAAAGATAGGTGGAGGGACAGGTAGTATTGAGGGGGCGGGGAGGCTGCAGAAGGATTTGGACAGGTTAGGAGAATGGGCAAAGATGTGGCAGATAGAATACAACGTGGGCAAATGTGAGGTCATGCACTTTGGTAGGAAGAATAGAGGCATAGACTATTTTCTAAATGGGGAGAGAATTCAGAAATCTGGAGTGCAAAGGGACTTGGAGTCCTAGTCCAGGATTCTCTTAAGGTTAACTTGCAGGTTGACGCGGTAGTTAGGAAGGCAAATGCAATGTTGGCATTTATTTCGAGAGGACTAGAATATAAAAGCAGGGATGTGCTGCTGAGGTTTTATAAGGCTCTGGTCAGACCACATTTAGAATACTGTGAGCAATTTTGGGCCCCGTATCTCAGGAAGGATGTGCTGGCCCTGGAGAGGGTCCAGAGGAGGTTCATGAGAACGATCCCAGGAATGAAAGGCTTAACATATGAGGAACGTTTGAGGACTCTGGGTCTATACTCGATGGAATTTAGAAGGATGAGGGGGGATCTGATTGAAACTTACAGAATACTGAAAGGCCTGGATAGAGTAGACGTGGGGAAGATGTTCCCATTAGTAGGAGACTAGGACCTGAGGGCACAGCCTCAGAGTAAAGGGAAGACCTTTTAGAACAGAGATGAGGAGAAACTTCTTTAGCCAGAGAGTGGTGAATCTATGGAATTCACTGCCACAGAAGGCTGTGGAGGCCAGATCATTGAGTGTATTTAAGACCGAGATAGACAGGTTCTTGACTGGTAAGGGGATCAAAGGTTACAGGGAGAAGGCAGGAGAATGGGGTTGAGAAACTTATCAGCCATGATTGAATGGCGGAGCAGACTCGATGGACCGATTGACTTAATTTCTGCTCCAATGTCTTATGGTCTAATAATTAGCCAGTAGTAAAGTGTTCCAACACCAATGATTGAGAAGGTATTTCTTGTAGTATCCAAAGCTATTTTTGAAAGGCTCCACAAAGATAGGGTGGCACACGTTAGTTCATGGTCACAATTCCCCATGGTTTCTCGTTACAAGCATACCAACAGTGAGAGGTATAAAACAGGAGGGCAACTCACTCATGGCCAGGCCCAGTCACATTTGAGTAGGCAATGATGGAGAAGAGTTCTTTGAGATCTGGAACCTCTTTCTGGCTTATTTTGTCTAGAGAATTTGTATGGCAAAAGAAGTGTGAAAATCAAGAAACACAGGCTCCATACAACCAGCGGAACAATGTTTGTACATTCCAAAATACAAAGCTGCACTGTATTTGGCTGACAACTCTCATAAACGACACATTTTCTCCGTTCTCTCCTATTTTGTGGACACTGTAGAGAATTTCAGCAAATGCCAATCTTTTATGAGTATGATGACAGGATTTTTTTTTACCTTGTGAGCTCTCAAGCTGCCAGGGCTGGTTGGGGAGGAGCTGGATGACTTTGTAGATTTGGGTGTTGACAGTTGACTGCTTGGAGTTCCATTTACTGTTAACATAGAAAATAAAATTTATATAATATGAACATTTGAACAGAAAGTCCCACAACATAATCAGCATGATAGAAAGCCAATGCTTCTTATGAACAGTGAGAAATTTCATGTTGCTAAAAACTGAAGAATAACAGGGCCTTTCATTTCACAAAGGACAACATTTATATTTGCTATGCTAATACCCAAAATTTAATACAGCGTGCCATCCAGGTTTTGAAGCTAAAAGCAGTGTTATTTGTTTACTTCAAATAACATTAAGGGCGGAACTGGTCTTTGCCAGTAGCAAATTGGACCCATTGCAAATTTGCAGCCCATTTTACATCGAGCCCAATTTCTTTTGCACTAACTTCAAAAGATAAGAAAAACAGATTTGGCAGAAAACAGGCTGCCAATTTGCTACGAGCCAACTGGTGAAGGCTACTGACTTTCTGGAACATTTTATTTTAAGTTAACTTCATTTACATAAGGCAGTGGCCATTTTTATCTAACAGTTTGAAGTTGCCACAGTTACCGTTCCCATTTCCACAACTTATTCTGTGTTCATTACAAAGAAAATGGAAATACTTTGCACGGTGCAGAAGAGAATCTTTAAAATTAGAGGCACTACCTAGGCTGACAGTAAGGTATCTGGAGAAATAAAACAAACTTAATTTGTTCCTCCTTGTTTGCCTGTCTAATTTCCAATACTCTGCCTCACCACAATCAAGCATAATTTTTTTTAATCTATTGTATCCAGTGATTCCAGGTTTTCTGTCTGTATGCTGCTCCTGATCACTCCACCCAGAGACATGGATTCCAAGATAATTGGTTAAATATCGGTCCCTGAGGAAAGCCGTGAGAGATCAACTAGCATATGATAACATAACATTGCACAAACAGAATTTTGCAACGTCAGCGATGGAGAGGTCTCTGCCCAGCTTTCCGTGAATCAAATGCAAGTGACGTACCAAGGTATTTTCCATCAGTAATGTGAATTGTGAGATTATGGTCATATTGCAATGTTCTAAGTAGGACGACAGTGTATTTCACCCCTTTACAGGTATAAAAGTTGAAAAAACTGAAATTAAAAATTACAAGGTAAAAGTTTACACTGCAGGGATTATGACTAATTTGTCTTTTAATAAATTAAAAGAAGCAGTGATTTAAAGCAGAATGTTAACCAAAACCAAATAAACAACAGATAATAAACTTTGGAAAAGACTTGAAATAACCGTTGATGAATCAATACAAAACATTCAGTTTTACCTTCTAAGAGTTCATTTATTTTAGCTTCTAATAGTTTATTACAAGGAATGACAAACTGATTTCCACCCCTCCCCACCTCCCCACAATGATCCTTGAAAGCTATAGACTTTGCTACATCCTGCAGGCTTAAGTTGTTAAATTGATTTCAATCCCACCAGAACTCCTATAACATCAGTGCCTTTCCCTGCTGAAGCAAATTTATACCACGTTGCTATTGATTAATAACAATAAATGTGGCTATATTCCAGAGGGAAAGTACTGGCCAGGTTTACATGATGTTGATGGCTCTTAAAGCATTCTAAAAGATTGTTTCAGATTTATCAATGTCGATCACACTTCTCCTGGCATCTTTTTTTCTTCTTTTAACACACTTTATTCATTTTCTTCCCATTTTTGCTTTTCTTTGCCCTGCCACATGTCATTGCCAAGAACAAAACCTTCCCCTAAAACTCTAACAATGTTGTTATGTAACTTGCCATTTACCTCTCATGGCTATTTTGAGTCATTTGAGGCATGATGTGTGGTAAGTGTCATATACTTGAGAGGTAAATGCGGACCTACTGTTTGAAATTTTAACTCACTCAAAACCCATTCACTTGCACAGAGTTAAAATCGGGCCCCATCCATGATTTCCAAAGCTTTTTCCACCACTGAGGAATAAAGTTTCATGCCTGGGTCTGCTGTAGACTAATTGATGGAGACTGATTGCTATGTTGTCAATAACTCAATTATCAATGTATCATGTGACTAGCAGGTTGACAGATGGCGAACAGGGTGGACCTTGATCTTTTCCCATCTAGCAAGTCTTAAGTCCCTATGAGAACAATATTGAATACTCATCAGATTTTTCCTCCTTCATTGTGGAAAATGTGTCGATTCCACTTGGCATTTCCTCATCTGTCTCATTACAATAATGTGGTATCCTGGTGGTTTGAGTGAATCAAAGATTGAATTTTACATTTATCACAACCTAAAGAGGTCCCTGAGCACAGAGCTGCCAATCAAGCCAGTTTCACAGGCACAATGGAGTATAGGTAAATTAGGAACAGGGGTAAGAAATTGAGCCCCTTGGGCCTGTTCCACCGTTCAATTAGATTATGGCTGACCTGCACTTCAACTCTGTTTTACTGCCATTGCTTGATGTTTGCTGAATCCCTTATCTAACAAAATTGTATTGAACTCAGATTTCATAGCTCCATTTGACTGAGAATCCACAGACTTTTAGGAGAGAGTTCCAAATTTCTACTATCCTTTCTGTGAAAAAGTGCTTCCTAATTTTGCTCCTGAGTAGTCTAGCTCTAATTTTTAAGACTGTGTTCCCTTCTTCTTGGATCCCCCACCAGAGAAAGTAATGAGCTGAATTTTACATGCCACCAGCAGGCGTGTTTCTCGCGGGACGGGACACTTAAAATGCGGTGGGCGCCCATCCCACCCACCCCTGAGCTCACCACCATAATACTAGGGGTGGACAGGTGCTGCAATCGGCAGCCTATCTGCCATATTTAAATCAACAATTAAAGATCAATTAGGCCTTTTATCAACCTAGCCTAGCTCTGAAGGAAGGTCATATGGACTCGAAATGTCAACTGTTTTTCTCTCCACAGATGCTGTCAGACCTGCTGAGTTTTTCCAGCATTTTCTGTTTTTCTTTCAGATTTCCAGCATCCGCAATATTTTGCTTTTAGGGTTTTGATGCTGCAATATTTTGCTTTCAGGGTTTTTATCAAGCCTATTGACCCTGATAATACACTGCCCACGCAATAATATGTTTAACGTGGGCAGCAGGGCGGGAACGGAAAGCCCAATTTTTAACCTGAAATGGTGGGAAGGAGGACGGGTTCACTCTTTGGGGGCTGCTCCTTGCCGAGCGCAGAGCAGCCGCGGCCCCCCTTAGACTAAACATCCCTTCCTTCCTACTCGCTCCCTCCCTTAAACCCAGCCCCTTCCCCCCATTGCCTCTCCCCATAATCTCCCCTAATCCTCCCTGGCCAAGACCCCGGACTTCCCTGCTCTGGGGATCCGAGACCTTGAGCTCCATGACTCACCTGCAGTCCCGACAGCTGCCACTAATGCCTTCCTGGCGCTGCTGGGACTGAGGGAGATGCTGACCAATCTGATTGGCTGGCAGCTCCAGGGGACGGTTCCACTCGGCTCCTCATTAATGAGCCCCACAGCGCTCTATTGCTGCACGGCAGGTCAACATAGAGCATGTTAGCTCTACGCCAACGAGGTTTCCGGGGTGGGAGGGGGTGGTCTGCCCCCCCCCATCATATTATTCCGCCCTAATATCTCTACGTTTATCCTATCAAATCCTTTTAATTTCAAACATGTCCATCAGACCACCCCTCAATCCTCTATACTCAAGGGAAAACAAGAATATGACCTGTCCTTGTAATTTACAATAGCAACAACTTATATTTATATAGCATTTTCAATGTAATAATATATTCCAGGGTGCTTCACAGGAGTATTATAGAAGAAAATATGACACCAAAGGAGATATTAGGTCAGAGGGTCAAAATTCTGGTTACAGGTGTTGTCTTTAAGGAGTTTCTTAAAAGAGGAAAGTGAGGTAGAGAGGTGGAGAGGAACAAGGTAGGGAAGGAATTCTAGAACTTAGGGCCTGGATGACTGAAGGCATGGCTACTAATGGTGGAGAAATTAAATTCAGGGAAGAGTCTGGGATCAGATGAATGCAGATATCTTGCAGGGCTGTGGGGTTGGAGGAAATTACAGAGCTAGGGAGGGGTAGGTCATGGTGGCATTTGAATTCAACAATTAAAATTTTTAAATTAAAATATTGCTTAACCGGGAGCCAGTGTAGGTCAGTGAGCACAGGGTAATAGGCGAACGTGACTCAGTGCAAGTTAAGACACAGGCAAGTTTTGGAAGACCTCAAGTTTATGATGAATAGAAGGTGGGAGACCAGCTAGAAGTGCAATGGAATAGTCAAGTCTAGAGATAACAAAGGCATGAATGAGATTTTCAACAGCAAGTGAGGTGAGACAGGGGAGAAGTCGGGAGGTTCAATGGAAGTGCAACAAATACATAACCAGGAGTTTATCTCAGGGGGTAAAACTTTTAGCTTGAGCGTAAAACGACATGCACTGATGTCAGGTGAGCGTCCTGACATCAACACGCAGTTGCGCAATATTTTGTAAGCACACCCACCGACAATTAAAAGGTCTGTTAAGGCCTTTAACAAGGTTATTAAATTAAGGTTTCCGCTACTTGTCCAACCTTATGGTTGGTGGGCAGGCGAAAAAGCCAAGCAGCCTTTGCATTTCTAGAAAACCTCATCCATGAGCGGGATGAGGTTTCCTAAAGCAAATAAAAATAAAATAAAATTTCTCCTCTTCTGGATGTCAGATAAGCAGTCTGATAGTTTAGCAATAATGGAGGAGTTGAAAGATATGGTGGTGAGCTGGAGCTAGGTGTCGTCAGCGTACGTGTGAAAGCTAACTCTGTGCTTGCGGATGATGTCATTGAAGGTGGCATGTAGATGAGAAATGAAAGAGCCCAAGGATAGATCCTTGGGGACACTGCAGGTAACAGTGTGGAAGCAAGAAGAGAAGCTATTGCAAGTGATAGCGGTTGCTATGATTAGGTGGATAGCATTACAACCAGATGAGAGCAGTCCCATTTGGCTGGACGGCAGTGGAGAGATGTGGAATAAGGATGGTGCGGTCAACCACATCACAGGCTGCAAACAGGTTGAGATGGATGAAGAGGGATAGTTTACCTTTGTCACAGTGAATCAGATGTCATTTGTCACTTTGATAATAGTCATTTCGGTACTGTGGGAGGGGCAAACATCTGATTGGAGGGTTTCAAACATTGAGTTCTGGGAAACGTGGGAATGAGTTTAGGAGGTGACAACATGTTCAAGGACTTTGGAGAGGAAAGGGGGTTTACAAAGACTGTGGGGGTGATCAAGGGTTGAGCTTTTGAGGGCCAAGGTGATGATGGTAGATATAAAGGAGGAGGGAACAACACCTGAAAATTGAGAACCATTAAGAATATCAATTAACATGACGACAGAAGGGGAAGTTGGGTGGTCTGCAGTTTAGTGAGAATAGATTCAAGGGAGCAGGAGGTGTATCTCATGGACAAGATAAATTCAGAAAGGGCATGAGGGGAGATGGGAAGGAAACTAGAGAAAGATGCGCATTCAAGGTTAGGATAGCAGGAAGAGGAAGTTTGACCTGGTGGGCTAGTGGAAAGGAGGGATACAGCAGAGACAGCTGTTAATATGATTGGAGTTACGATCAGTTTAATGGATTTTCTCAAATCTTTTTAGCTTAAGTATAAATGTTATTGAAACATTTGATAAGAATTAGTCAAAAGTTTCCCACGATGTAAAACCATCTGCTTCTTAAAGTGAGCAGTTAAAGGGATAGTAAAGATGCTAGGTCTTACTCAAGAAAATCAAAGGAGAACTCAAAAAACAAAAACAGAAAATGCTGAAAAAACTCAGCCGGTCTGACAGCATCTGTGGAGAAAGAAGCAGAGTAGATGTTTTGAGTCTGAAGAAGAGTCATACAGAGTCAAAACGTCAACTTTGTTTCTCTCTCCACAGATGCAGTCAGACCTGAGTTTTTCCAGAATTTTCTGTTTTTGTTTCAGTTTTCCAGCATCTGCAGTATATTGTTTTTATCTGAGAACTCAAAAAAGTAGTCAGCTAGGATTTCAACAGGTCTTGTCCAACAGTGTGCTGTAACTTCGGCGGGAGCCCCAAAAATTTCACAGAAATGGCCTCACTTGCTGCTTCTCCTGGATTTCTGCCAATCTTTTCCTAAATTACAGCAGGAATTTGTGGAACCTATGCAGTAATTATATCCTGAAATCTTAAGGGGAAAAAACTCTGGGTATCATTTTAATCTTCTTTCTATAGACAAAGGTACTTTCAGATGGGTATTTGTGACCAGATCTACTTTGAACAAAGATGCAAACTGAATGGAAAAGGTAAAAAGGACCACTTTTAACTCCTGGTTCAAGTTATGCGGTGGAAGCATTTCCCATACTTCAGGACAGACTAGCAGATCAAGTCACTCGACCAGGTGAACACTAATTTAATCAGATGGATTGCGAGGGTGTTGGAATGCTTCAGCAACCAGCGTGAACCAGAACCATACCAGAGAATCTAGTTTTTACAGTTTACTACAAATATACAACAACATTTTATCCATTTTAAAGACTGCCTTTCTTTGCCATGTTACATTCTAATTGTTCAGTAATGGTGGTGTTCCTGGAATATATGAATAAATGAATTATAACATTATAATGAGAAACAGCAATAACAGGTAAACAGCCATAGTAATAAATAAACCTAAATAGGTTTAATGGTTCTGAAAAGGCAAAAGGTTGGGACTGCTGGTAATAGGTCTGTTCGCTGTGGCATTTACAGACTCTTTGATAATCAATGCAAAGATTGGATAACACATTGCTATGTGATTAATCAATTGCAAAATCCACAGAAGTGGCAGGTCCAAGAATTCTGCAATACCTACAGATGAGAAGTGGATTCCTCCTGTGCATGTGTGGTGTAGTTAATTTAATATTATCCAAAATCCAGTTAGTGAAACCAGGAATTATTCCAACCCACTTCAATTTTAAGGCAAAGATCTTCTGTTTGCTATCATTTGATGTCCCCAGGGGTGTGCAGCTCATCATTCATCTAAATATATTGCTTTTTAGCTGGCTTACTGTGATTCATTCTCCAGCTTTATTCTTTCTCCGTGCTGAAGTGCTGACCATACATTCGCCATAGTAGCTTAATAGTACAACCAAAATGAAAAACTCAGCAATGGGGAATTGACAGCATAATGTGATGAAATAGGGCAATTTCTCTTATATAGTTCTGATATAACCAGAGTTATAATGGAAACTGTCCAATCATTGTATCATAAGGTTTAGGTGGGGTATGGAAAAGGACAAATAGCAATCTACAGTAAGAGTAATTAAGTGAGGGAAAGCCAACTTCAATGGTGTAAGAATGGATCTGAGCCAAATAAATTGGAATCAAAGGTTGGCAGGAAAAATGGTAGCTGAACAATGAGCTATCTTCAAAGTAGAGATAGTTTGGGCACAGTCAAGGTATATTCTCTTGAAAGAGAAAGTTAGAGCAATCAAATCCAGAGCTCTCTGGTTGAGAAACGGGATAGAGATTAAGACGAAGAAAGAAACAGAAACTATATAAGAGGAATTGCCCTATTTCATCACATTATGCTGTCAATTCCCCATTGCTGAGTTCTTCATTTTGGTTGTACTATTAAGCTACTATGGCAAATGTATGGTCAGCACTTCAGCACAGAGAAAGAATAAAGCTAGAGAATGAATCACAGTAAGCCAGCTAAAAAGCAATATATTTAGATGAATGATGAGCTGCACACCACTGGGGACATCAAATGATGGGAAACAGAAGATCTTTGCCTTAAAATTGAAGTGGGTTGGAATAATTCCTGGTTTCACGAACTGGATTTTGGATAATATTAAATTAACTTATGACAGATGTCAGATGGATAATACAATGGAAAACCGGGCTGGATATAGAAAGTTCAGAGGGGAAGTGAAAAAGAAAATCAGAGAAACAAAGACAGAGTGTGAAAAGAGACTGGCAGCTAACATAAAAGCGAATCCCAAAGTCTCCTATAGGCATATAAATGGTAAAGAGGTGGTAAAAGGAGGAGTACAGCTGATTAGGGACCAAGAAGAGGATTTACGCATGGAAGCAGGAAGCAGAGCTAAGATATTAAATGAATACTATGCATCTGTCGTTAACCAGGCCACGGTGAAAGAAGAAGTGATTAAAACACTAGAAGGATTTAAAATTGGTAAAGAAGAGGTGTAAGATAGGTTGCTGCACTTAAAGTCGGTAAAGCACCAGGATCGGATGAGATGCATCAAAGGAGGGAAGTGAGAGTGGAACTTGCGGAGACACTGGCCATAATTTTTCAGTTTTCCTTAGACTCAGGATGGTGCCAGAGAACTGGAGAATTGCAAAAGTTACACTCTTATTCAATAAAATAGTGTAAAGGTAAGTCTACAACTACAGGTCAGTCAGTTTAACTTCAATAGTGGGGAAAATTCTAGAAACAATAATTTGGAACAAAATTAACAGTCACATGCACAAATGTGGATTAATGAAGGAAAGCCAGCATGGATTTGTTAAGGGAAAGTCATGTTTAACTAACTTGCTTGAGTTTTTTGATGAGGTAATTCAGAGAGGGTTGATGAGGGCAATGTTGTTGATGTGTTGTACATAGATTTCCAAAAGGCCAATGTCACACAACAGACTTATGATCAAAGTTCATGGAATAAAAAGGGACAGTCGCAACATGGATACAAAATTGGCTGAGTGAGAGGAAACAGGGAGCAGTCGTTAATGGATGTTTTAAGGTTGGAGGAAGATTTGTAGTGGAGTTCCCCAGGGTAAGTATTAGGACCCTTGCTCTTCCTGATATATATTAATGATCTAGACTTTGGTGTACAGGGCACATTCAAAATTGATGTTACGGAACTGGGAACCATTGCGAACTCTGAGAAGGATAGTGTACAATAAACTTCAAAAGACAGACAAGTTGCTGCAACGGGCAGGCAAATGGCATATGAAATTCAATGCAGAGAAATATGAAGTGACTCATTTTGGTAGGAAGAACAAAGAGAGACAAGGGGTGGAATTTCCCCAGAACGCAATGGTGGATTTTTGAGCCATATCATCCAAATCGCACCTCGTTAATCATGCATTCCTGGGAAACATGCCATTTTGATGTCGGACAGGCTCTGATTAGCCCAATACTCCATCACCTCACCGCTTCAGCACACCGGGTGCCATATTTAAATTGCAGCTGTGTGCACACCTCTGTGTTTCCAGCCCACGACTGCTGCACAGAAGACATGGCCCCAAAAGGCAAGAAGAATGCAGCTCCCTGGTTTCATGACCCCTCTGTCGAGTGCCTTTTGGATGCTGTGGAGGCCTGCTGTGATGTCCTCTGTCCCCGCTCTGGCCACAGGATGGGCAGCAAAATTACCAATCTGGCTCGGGGGATGGTAGTAGCAGTGGTCAGTGCCAACGCCCTGCAAAAGAGGGCGACCACCCAGTGCCACAAGAAGGTGAATGATTCCTCTGTTTTGCCAGGATAAGATACTATTCTCATCATTCTCAATTCACACACTCACAAACCCATCAGACATTCACAGGGATCTCACTCACTGCAAGTTCAAGGGACATCATTATTCACCCTCCCACACACACCTTCATTGTCCTCATGTGTTCCATGGGATCACTCACCACTCACACATGCCAGACATACTTATCATCTGGCCTGGCAGGTGTCCTGCTTACACTCTCTCCATTTGCATTCATGCAGGACAAGTTGGCACATGAGAAGAAGCAGAGATTGCAGACTGGTGGAGGAATGCCTGATATCAAGGTCCTAACAGACTTTGAAAATCGAGTCATCTAGCTGGCTGGCGAAGATCTGGACCGTTTCTGTGCTGACAGTGAGATCGGTGGTGCTCTACCAGGTGAGGATCCAGCACTGCAGCATTCATCAGACAACCATGCTGTGAGTGACGTGTCCTGTTTCACAGGCCATTGCCATGCACTAATTATCTCTCCTTGTTTTTGCAGGCACACTTTAGAAACAGCCGACGGAGTCCACGACCCAGGGCCTCCAATCAAGCTCCGAAGGCACCTTGGAAGAAGAATCTGAAGACACCCACATTGAAGACCCGTCAGAGTGCCACCCTCCACCAGCACAGAGGTACACACCTCAGTGGGACCTAGTTCAAGAGTAGCCCTGGGATCACAATCTGGTGAGCACAACGTAGTGTCTGATCCATGGCAGGCGGAGGCAGGGACATGCGAGGTCACCGGCACTCGGAGGACTGCTAGAAGCCAGATATCTGCTGAGTCCGAGTCACACGATGAGCCTCTGGACTCGGTCATGCCTCAGCTGCTGGAGCTGCAAAGACAAATTCAGGAACATCAGGAAGGGATATCCGCTGCACTCCTCAGATTGCAAGGCACCTTGGAGGAGTCCGTTTGCCTTCAGGCTCAGGTGAAAGCGCTGGCATGCCAACGCACCGAGGTCAACACTGGTAGGATGGCGGCTGCCATGGAGACCTTGGTCCAAGACATCGGTCCTGCACTGTTGTGTGGGATGAACCCACTGATGCCATAGTTGGCCTCTAGCAGTGTCAATGCAAAAGGGGCGTGGGGCAGCTTGATCTCAGTCTAGCTTTCCCTTCTCCTCAAGGAGTCACCCAGGGACTCTTGGGCACCTACTGGGAGGAGAGTCAGCAGGTGCACACCTGGGGCCATCCACACAGGTGACTCCGGGAGCGTCTGGCCCATCCTAATTCCCTCTTTCTGTGACACCAGCAGCTACAGCTCTGCAGGCTGAGGAGGGAGCCGCTGCCACACAGCAGGACCCCGAAAGCAGGCCGTGGCCCTTCCGATGATGCCCATCAACGCCATCACAGACAGGACGTAGCAGCTCGCAGGGTGCCTCCACCTCAGCTGTAGATGTCGGGGGAGCACCAAGGTATTGCGGCAGGGTTAGGAAAGTTAAGAAGATGTAGTTGCACAGCCTGGGCACGGGTGTTAATCACTTGAGTATAATGTTCAAAATTGTAAATAAACTGTGAAGAATATCTCCTTGCCTGTGGCTCCTTGTTCTGATGAGCAGTGCTCGTGTCACTCAGGTGCGAAACCTTAGTTCTTGTACAAAATAAAGGCTCAGTCCAGGAACTCATCCCTGTGCGTTGTGCAGTTTTCAGACCAAAGTGATAGTCCGGCTTCACACTCACTGGAAACATCATTGATGCCTACACCTTGATGGTGCTTGTCATTGCTGCCAGAATGTCATAGGCAGGCATCACAGAGTTCCGTCATTCTCTCTGTGTGCTCTCAGCACCTTTGAGATGGGGCTGGCCCCTCCATCTCGTCAGCATCTGTGACCAGTGACGCTATGCTCCTGAAGGGCTCAGGTGCTGAAGGCGGACAAAGGATCAGGTGCATTTAAAGTTTCACGGCTGCGTTTACATGGTATGACCCTGATCATAGGGCGCAAGCATGCTGCCCTTGACCAGACAGGAGTCATTCACAGAGGTTATGTGAAGATCTATGGAGTGACTTTACTGCACATCGCCATCATCCTCCTGGAACTGAGTGAATATTACGGCCTCTGCTGCATCTCCGTGACAAAAGCCTTATCAAGGAGGGTATGTGCGCTGCCAACAGCCATGCTGGAGTCAAACATTCACAAATGCAATGTGTTTTCTCACTACATGTCTTCATCATCCTCCATGAATCTAGCAGCTATGAAGGCCTCCTGAGAGTACTTGCCTCCTCTGGCCAGTGCGATGGCCTTATCACCGTTATCCTCGCTTTTGAGGACCTCCTCACCCTCATCCCTGGTGACATCCTCCTCATCTCCTCCTCAGCAAGCTGCGCTCCCAGTCAGGTTGGAAAGGGCACAGCAGGTGACGAAGATGCATGACATCCTCTGGACTATTTTGCAGGGCTTCAGTCCAGATCAGTCCAGGAATTAGAACCTCATTTCAGCATCCAGATGGTTTGCTCCATCAAGGTGCAAGTTGCAGCATGAGCCTCATTATACCTTCGCTCTGCTGCAGTCTGAGGCCACCGCACGGGAGTCATCAGCCACGTCCTTTCCCACAGAGCCCTCGTCCCCAATGAACCATCCCTGCAGCCTCTGTGGATCCTGGAGAATGTCAGGGACCTGTGACCTACTCAGAATATAGGAATTGTGGACACTCCCTGGGAACAGTGCACAGGCTTGCAGGATGCATTTGTGATGGTAGCACACCTGCTGAACATTCAGCGAATGGAATCCCTTGTGGTTGACATAGTTGACCGTTTGTTGCCATGGAGATCTGAGTGCCAAGTGAGTGCAGTCGACGGCACCCTGCACCTGTGGGAAACCTGATATCTGGGCAAATCCCAGCACTGTCGCTTCCTGGCTTTCCCGATCCCAGGCGAAATGCACAAAGTTGTGTTCCTTCGCAAACATGGTGTCCGTGACTTCATGGATGCATTTGTGGGTGGAAGCTTGCGATATCCAACGGAGGTGCCCTGTGGAGCCCTGAAAGGAGCCATTGGTGTAAAAATTGAGTGCTGCTGTCATTTTCATGGCTACGGGCAGTGGAGGTCCTCCATGTCCCCATGGCACCAAATTCTCCAGCTGCTGGCAGATGTGACCGACCAGTTCCCTGGTCATGCACAGTCTTCGGCAACACTGGTTCTCGGTCATCTGCAGGAATGACAAATGCTGTTTACAGACCCTGGGTCCAGCTAGGTGATGACCAGTGACAGCTCTTCAGTGGCGTGCGTGGGAGCCCTAGCTACCCCTTCTTCCTGAGGGTGCTGCTCCTCCCTCTGCCCAGCCAGGCGCCTCCGTCACTCTCTTCCTCTTCACCTCTGCTCTCTGTAAAGCATACAGCTAGGATCAGGCTCCATGCTCCTGGTGTACTCCTCCTGCAGGATGAAAGAGAGAGACGTATTGCTTAGCATTGGGATTCTAAGGACCTCTCTTGGTTAAGTCTGAAGGCCCTTAACGCATCCCAGAGAGTGCTGACCACCACTTGGATGGCCAGAGTTCAGTGCGCTGCATGACTGCCTGAGACCCCATCCAACTTCACAACACTCCACCTGACCAATTGGCGGCAGCTTCAGCCATTGGACTGCATGCTGTGCTCTCAGCTCAGGCATTCTCCTAACCCGCACTGCAGGGCTGCACCATTGGCCTGAACGATGGGGGAGACTGGTCCAAACGCGAATGCTGACATTGCAAGGGGCTGTGAGCATCTCCGCCAGTGACTGCTCCATGGCCAGCTTTCTCAAGGAGATTGTACAACGTGCACAGGCATCCAATTATTCTTCAGCCCACTAAAATGCTCATTGGTTTGCAGTCTGTGCCTGAGGGGTGAAAAGCTCTGGAGCATTTGGTGGCACTTTGATGCCTCTGCATTGCTTGAGTGGGCAGATAAGCTGGACGCCCGACTCCAAGCATTTCAATGTGGCTGCGTCTGAACTGTCTCAGCTGCAGAGAAATGGTCACTTTATACAAGGTTTCCCTGATGCGTAGCCGCTTCCCTCCACCCCACCCAGCAAATGCTTATGCACTACCATCAACCACAGTGCAGCCCTTGCCCCTCTCAACTCACTTCAACTGCAGGACACCTCTTGCCCCTCCACCCCCCAACTTGCCTCAACCACAGGGCAGTCGTTGTCCTGGCACTACACTTGGCAGCCAGCCGGGAAATAGCGACTTGCCTGTGCCCTCGCCTGAATGTGCGGCACCTCAATCTTGAGGTCTAACAGGCGACCCTCACGGGCGATGCGCAACATTACTGTGCATGCACCTTCAAGTTCCCCTCAAAATTCAGCTTGCCAGGTGCATGCCTTATAATTGCTGTTGTGAAATACGTCAGCGTGATTGCTCGGATGATCCAGCGTGGAGGCGGGGGGATGATTCTGGTGAGCTGGGCTTACAATGATATGCAGATGTACAACAACAATGAAGTTCCCAATGTCCGACAATGGGGAACGCGGCCCGCAAATGACAGGCAGAGCAGATGATTGCAAACTGGTTTCATGACATCGTGAAACCGATTTTTGGTCTTCCCACCACATTATCCGCTCACGACTGCCATGATGCCTAACGCTAAGGGGCACAGAAAATTCCTCCCAAGATAAAATAAAGGGTAGAACTCTAAAGGGTGTGCAGGGGCAGAGGAACCTTGGTGAATATGTGCATAAGTCAGTGTGGTGGCAGGACAGGTTGAGAGAGCAGTTAGTAAAGAATATAGGCTTTCTTAACACTGGCGTAAATTACAAGAGCAAGGAGGTTATATTGAATTTGTATAAGACACTAGTTCTGCCTCAGCTGCAGTATTGCATGAAGTTCTGGACGCTGCACTCTAGGAAAGATGTGAAGGCATTGGAAAGAGTGCAGAAAAGATTCATGTGAGGTTCCAGGGATGAAAAAATTCTGTTCTGAAGACAGGGTGGAGAAGTTGGAACTGTTTTCCTTGGAGAAAAGAAGGCTGAGAGGAGATTTGATAGAGGTATTCAAAATCGTGAGGGGCATAGACAGAGTAAATAGGGAGAAACTGTTCCCGCTCACGAAAGGATCGAGAACGAGAGGGCACAGATTTAAAATTATTGGCAAAAGAAGCAAAAGCGACATGAGGAAAATCTTTTTCACACAATGAGTAGTTAAGATCTGGAATGCATTGCCTGAGAAAGCTTCAATCGAGCATTGTAAAGGGAATTACGTAGCGATCTGAAAAGGAAAATGTGCATGGTTATGGGGAGACGGTGGGGGAGTGGCACATTTGGAGGGCCAGTGCAGACACGATGGATCAAATGGCCTCCTTCTGCGCTGTAACAATTCTGTGGTTTTGTGATTCTGGAATTGGAGGCTTAGGGGAAAACTGCCTGCAGGACCTAAGCCACGTTGTTTGTTGAGTAAATGAGTCAGGGCCGATATATTTGACTTCTGGTTGTGACAGGCATGGAGTCAGCAGTGCAGCTGTTTCACTTACCCATCATGCCAAAACAAGGCCCAATTTTGGGTTCAGTCCTCATTTGAATACTACCAACACCCTCTGGTAGGGAAGGAATTCTGGCTGGTTTAGCTGGCTGGCAAGCTGTAACTTGGGGAGAATTAATTTGGGAGGTGGAGTGGGCGGTAAAGTGGCAGATGGATTTTAACAGAGAGAAGTGTGAGGTCATACATTTAGGGAGGTCAAACAGTTACAGGGATTACACAATAAATGGGAATATACTAAGAGGGGTAGATGAAGTGAGAAATCTTGGTGTACAAGTACACAGGTCCCTGAAGGCAGCAGTTCAAGTAGACAAGGTTGTAAAGAAGGCATATGGAATGCTCTCCTTCATTGGCAGAGGTATAGAATATAAAAGTAAGGATATAATGTTGGAATTATATAAAACACTGGTGAGGCCACAACCAGAGTATTGTGTGCAGTTCTGGTCACCACATTACAGAAAGGACGTAATAGTTCTGGAGAGAGCGCAGAGGAGGTTTACAAGAATGTTGCCAGGGTTAGAAAAGTGTAGCTACGAGGAGAGATTGGATAGGTTGGGGTTATTTTCCTTAGAACAATGATGGCTGAGAGGTGACTTGATTGAGACGTACAAAATTATGAGGGGAATAGATAGAGTGGACAGGATAAAATTGTTTCCCTTGGTGGAGAATTCTAGAACCAGGGGACATAGGTTCAAGATAATTGGCAGAAGATGTAGGGGGGACATGACAAAGAACCTTTTCACGCGGAGGGTAGTGGGTGTCTGGAATTCGCAGTCCAAATTGGTGGCAGAGGTGGAAACTAAACTCTTTTAAAAAGTACCTGGATCTGCACCTTAACTATTATAAGCTGCCGGGCTAAGGGCCGGGTGCAGGAAGGTAGGATTAGAAAGGGCACCTGGGTGTCCTCGGGCTGGCATGGACAAGATGGGCCGAATGGCCTCCTTCTGTGCTGTAACTATGGTTCTAGGGTTTTCCATGGATCGGTGGGACTTGAACGGGTTGGGGATTATCTGTGCACTCAGGGAGAGCACTTCAGCGCTGTACTGAAGGAATACTGTATTAGAGACAACATTCCCTCTAAACCTCCCTCTAAACACAGCTGCACAGCAATCAGAAAGCCCTGTGCAAGCTGCACACAAGTCGCCCTTTTTAAATTACCACACATGTGGCTGTGCAGAAAATTTAAAGGGATTATGCACTTAAACGAATCATGTGTATTCCAAGAAAAAAAGAGGGAATGTTATCAGAGTTACCAACTTTCAGATATGTTAAATCACGATTCTATCTGATTTTGTACATTCCATTTAAAATTCCTGGCTCGACCACTCAATGCCTTGTATAATTGCGTGCAGGCAACGATTATTCCAGAGACCCTGGCTGGTGAGTACTGAAGGGCTTCTCCTGACCTGTTTATTCACCTGAATTGTAACCTCAGCATAACGAAGGCTTGACTGATGATACATCTGGTTGTCACATGGCTCATGTTGTATGGCTCCTGATGTTCTCTGATTGGGTTCCTCAGAGGTGTCATCAGCCAGGTTTGAAGATTGCATCAAACAAACATACATACAAACATATCCTTTGCCATCTAGCAACCACTCTTTAAGGGTGATTCTTGGTACAAATAGGTGAGGGGCATTGGATTACTGCAATATGAAAGCAGCTCCCATGGAATCAGCAGCAGAACTCCATGAACCTTACCTTGTTCATATTAAAATTTTTAAATAAAGATAAAATTATTTACACATGTCCCCTCATGTGACAGTGTCACATGAGCTGGGACATGTTTGTCAATTTATCAGAATTTATTTATTGATATTATTAAACCTTCAGAAGACCTCATCCCGCCAGTGGATGAGGTTTCCTGAAAAATGCGAAGGCCGCTTGGGTTCTTCGCCTGCCCGCCAACCTTAAGGTTGGACGGAGAGTGCTGTTAATTATCTTAATTATCTCCCTAATGGCCTTAATAGGCCTTTGACAGTTTGGCAGGTGACCCCAGAACGAATGCACAGGCTACCGGGTGTGGAGGTGGGCTGGGTGCAAGGCCTGTCTCTATTCCCTGCCACAGTATGTAAATAAATAAAAATTAAAAATAAAACAAAAAACACTCCTCCAGCTGCCCCCCCCCCCCCCCCACACTCTCTATGGCCCATCCAATGCCAGCTTATGCCAACTCATGGCCCCACATCCCCTATGCCAACTTGGTACCCCTACCCACCCCCCATACTCCCATGCCAACTTAGTGCCAACCCATGTACTCTGCCCACCACTCTTTGCCCTTAACTCCTCCACCTAATTCACCTAGTATCCTTGGACAGTTCAATGACAGCTCTTGACAGCTTGACACTTGCTGGACAGGTTTGACAGTTGGACAGCTCTTATACAGTTCCTTGACAACTGGACAATTCCTTGACAGCTGGACAGCTCTTGTACAGATTGACGGTTCAAATGAGTTTGTGTAGAAAGTACATAATCATGCTCACTTATAACAATCCCAAAGAGTGCCTTACATCTCCAAAAGGTACCATACCTCTTCCAAAAGTGTCACTGGACCCTATATAAAGGGGGACCTTACCTCTCCAAAGGGCTTTGGCTATCCAAATGTATCCACCAAGTTCAGATCTCCTCTTATCTGTTCTAATCTGCACACCCTGGGTTCCACACTCCTGTTCTTCCAAAATCCCACTTCAACGGAGGCAACTAGTGATTGAAATGGCCAGCTGCCTCCACAAATCATGCATATGCGAACTCCAGCTCAACTCCAGTCCTGTTCCCGCGAAGATAGGAAATGCCGGGTGGTGGGGCAGGACTTAGAAGTTTTGGCCATTTCCGGGATTATCACCACAACAGAGTGCCTCTCCATTGTGGTGAAAATACGGGTTACAGTTAACAGCCTTTTCTTTGTGTATCCTTCTGATTTGGGTTGTCCATAGCAGTTGAATCTCAGTTCCCCCATATGTTGTTAGCATGGTGTTGCTCAGTCTCAGAACGCCTTTCCCTGGGTATCCATTTTCTTTCAAATTTTCAGGGATGATCTTTTGGTAAAGTCTGAACAAGATGACGTTACTCTGTGCTCTAGTTTCTACCTTCAGCTTCAGATTTATGACTGTGGGCTTATTTCTCACCCTTTTCCTGATCTGCATGGTTGTATGAATTCCTTTTCTCTGGGAACTGCTGCATTGAGATGTTTCATGCATTTGTATGTTTCCGATGCATTTTGTGTCTTTAAACTCATTATCATCTTCCAAGGTATAGATATTTTGATTTATTTTACTTCTTATTCACCCTGTTGCTCAGTCTCTGATATCTCGTTAACTATCTTCTTTCTTTGATCCGCACATCTTTTCCAAATTATTGGGCTTTTCACAAGCTCTGCAGTTTGATCCATATGTGGAACACTTTCTTCTGTCTGTGAAATCATGTTATTGTCCACAGCTCCTGTGCACCTTTCTTTCTGTTTGGCAAACGAGTGCAGTGCAGAACTGAGTGTATACCTGGGAGTTGGATGAGTGGGGGAGTTAGGTGAGGAGGGGAAAGAAGTGTTCCTTTCCTTTTGCTTCTTCTAACTTTTTCACCCTGTAGGAATTGGTTCTTATTCTATTACAGGGAAAGGAACTAGTGTTTGGTGGAGATCTGGTAAGTGGTGAAGGTCTATTCTATTCCTAATGTTTAAACCATTACAGGAACTGGTGGTAATTTTAATAAAATATATAAAAAAAGGAAAATAAATAATTGAATAATAAAATTAAGTAGTTAATTAAAACACATTAAGGATGGCTGGACAGGTGATGTGTTGCGGCTGCAGCATATGGAAGCTCCTGGTTGCCAGTGTGATCCAGGGCAAAGACAACTGCAGTAAGTGTTTGTGGCTTGAAGACCTCGGCTCAGTTATTGAGCTGCTGGCTGACCAGTCCCCGGGTCCTGATGGACTTCATCCTAGGGTCTCAAAGGAAGTGACTAGTGACATAGCTGATGCATTGTTTTTAATTTTCCAAAATTAATTCCAAATTTTGGAACGGTTCAATGAGATTGGAAAATAGGGAATGTAACTACTTTATTCAAAAAGGGAAGGGGACAGAAAACAGGGAGCCGCAGGCCAGTTAGCTTAACATCTGTCATAGGGAAAAGGTCAGAAGCTATTATTAAAGACATTATAACATGGAAACATTCAATGTAATCAGGCAGAGTCAATATGGTTTTGTGAAAGGAAAATCATGTTGAACCAATTTATTGGAGTTTTTTGAAGAAGTAACATATACTGTGGATAGAGGGGAACTGGTGGATGTACTATACTTAGATTTCCAGAAGGCATTTGATAAGGTACTACATCAAAGGTTATTGCAGAAAATAAAAGCCCATAGTGTAGGGGGTAACATATTAGCCTGGTTGGAAGATTAGCTAGCTTACAGGAAAGAGAGGGTAGCCATAAATGGGTCTCTTTCTGGTTGGCAAGATGTAACAAGTGGTGTATCACAAGGATCAGTGCTAGGGCTCAACTTTTTACAATTTATATAAATGACCTGGATGAAGGGACTGAAGGTAAAGTTGCTAAATTTGCTGATGACACAAAAATAGGTAGGAAAGTAATATGTGAAGAGGGCATAAGGAGGCTACAAAAGGTTAAGTGAGTGGGCAAAGGTCTGCCAAATGGAGTATAATGTGGGCAAATGTGAAATTGTCCATTTTGCATGAAAAATAAAGGAGCATATTATCTAAATGTTGAGAGATTGCAGGGCTTTGAGATGCAGAGGGATCTGGGTATCCTAGTGCATGAATCGCAAAAGGTTAATAAGCCGGCACAGCACATAATTAGGAAAGCTGATAGAATGTTATCATTTATTGTGACGGGAATTCAATACAAAAGTAGGGAGGTTATGCTTCAGTTATATAGAGCATTGATGAGATCACATCTGGAGTACTGTGTAGCGTAGTGGTCGCCTTATTTAAGGAAGTATATAAATGGAAGCAGTTCAGAGAAGGTT
The DNA here is from genome assembly GCF_017639515.1 of Carcharodon carcharias. Classification (NCBI taxonomy): domain Eukaryota; kingdom Metazoa; phylum Chordata; class Chondrichthyes; order Lamniformes; family Lamnidae; genus Carcharodon; species Carcharodon carcharias. Next base: position 67,354,493 of record NC_054467.1, on the reverse strand, counting down.
TACTAGACTAATACTTGGAATGGGTGGGCTGTCTTATGAGGAAAGATTAATCAGGCTAGACTTGTATCCACTGGAGCTTAGAATAGTAAGAGGCAGCTTGATTAAAACATATAGATCCTGAGAGGTCTTGACAGGGTGGATATGAAGAGGATGTTTCCTCTTGTGGAAGAATGTAGAATTGTTTAAAAAAAGGGGTCGTCCCCTTAAGATAGAGATGTGGAGAAACTTTTTCTCTCATAAGGTCATGAAGCTTTGGAACAGTCATCCTCAAAAAGCGGTGGAAGATTTTTAAGGCCGATTAATTTTAAGGTAGATAGATTCTTAATAAGCAAGGGAGTGAAAGGTTATAGGGGCTAGGTAGGAATGTGGAGCTGAAGTTACAATCATATCAGCCATGATCTTATCCAATGACAGAGCCAAATTGAGGAGCTGAGTGTCTACTTCTGCTCTTAATTCATATGTTTGTATGTGTATTCTTTTGTTGCTGTTTCACAGTGTCAACCCTGTTGCCTTTCTCTTGACTTAACTGAAAGCTACTCATTTGAGAAGTAAGCTTTTTCATCTATCAACTTGTGGTTTCATGTGCTCTGGAATTGTTTACAGCATGCAATATTGTGAGTTAGTTCTTTCCATTCAATTCTTTTTATATTTCTGGGTGTTCCACCCCCACATGAGCTGATCTAACAGCCTTTGATCTGTGTCCTTAAACTTACATTTTCCGGCTGCATTTTTCCATCTTGTGAAATTGTCAATGGTCTCACCTGTTTCTTGCCAGGCTGCAAAATTCATATCAGTAGATCCAATGATTTGACTTTCGCTGGAGATATGTGCTGAATCATTCAAAAATTTTGTATGGGTATTTGCTGTTGTCTTCACCCAGCTATTAAACAACCTAACCCTTTCTCTCCTGCTCACAAATAGATGCAGCTGACCTTTTCCTCTTCAGAATGCCTTTTACTGAATGTCAGCCTGCACTTTTGCTTAAACTTCTCAAATACCTCTACAACATCATCAACTTTGCAATTCATCATGGGCCGAAGTTGTGTTTGTGTTGCTGCAGCGGCGGCCATTTCATTTTCGCATGACTCAATTTTTTTTCACTCTCTCTGGCTGTAATTTGGATTGATTTTCAACCTAATTCAAGGTGTTTAAGATGTTTGTATTTTCACTCACACCCTACTGCCACCACGTTAAGACTTCTGTTCCCATAAGTTAGTAATAAACGCACTTCAGACTCAAAATGTTGGAGCTTGGTCGAGTGTATTTCTTGCATCTCTCTGTGTGAGTAGACTGATAGACTGATACACTGTTGCTCTGCACATGACTCCAGTGCAGCAGTAAAATGTGGCACCCCAGATGTAACAATTATTTTCTTTTTCTTTATGAATAATATTACAACTATCCAAAGTCCAAAGCCCTCCAATCCTCCTTAACTGGATGGCAAGTATGCCCTCTGGCCATTAATTGACCTTTCAATCAAAAATCTGGGCTTGTGTGTCACACTCACACTGTGTGGAGTTGGAACTTGGAAGAAAAAAAAAATAGCCCTGGATTTTGCACCTGTTGTGCACCATTCTAGTTTTCTGCTGGAAACCTCTATGGGCAGTACAGCAGGACATCTCAAACAATCATTTCATTACTTTGTCCTACCTGTCAGCAATATTCAAACTGCTGCAAACCTCACACTCACATCCTACAGCTTTCACACACTGCTAACATGCTTCTCTTTCTTGCAGGTCAAGGTGGTGCACACTCAGAGGCTACAGCACCTAAGCAGCAGGGTACAAGCAAGGCTGCATGTCCTTATCACCATGGAGGAGACAATGGCTGCCAGTATTGGAGCGGCCAAGAGAGATGGCATGGCCAGAGGTAGTGCTTAAACCATTGACGATGATGCATTGCTCATAATTAATCTTTCTTTTCACAACCCACTATCCCTCATCCCATAATCTCTTCTGATTTACAAGCTGCAGATGGTCCAAGCATTCACCTCTGGCTCCCCCCACCCTCCCATCACCACAACCTTATCCTTGCCCCTTTCCCTTTTCAGATACCCAAAAAGAGCAGGAAGACAGTGATACCATCACTCACTCTTCTATTTGCAGCAACATTCCAAATACTGATGCTGTGCATACTTCAGATGATAGCTTAGAGACAGAATCTGCATGTGGTGAGGTACAGGGCACAAGTGTCTGTAGCCATGGGAGTACAGGCATCAGCTTTCTGGAGGGGGAAGCTGCACACAATTTCTGTTGTACAGGATTCAGATAACACCTCAATAGGACATCCTATGGAAGATGACCAATGAGTGTGTACGCTGAAATGCTTGGTGCATGGCAGGATTGACTGGCAGGCAATTCAGCACCTTACACACTCACTCCCTCCACCACCATTGTATTATGGCTGCAGTGTGTACCACCTACAAGTTACATTGCAGCAATTCCCCAAGGCTCCTTCAACAGCACCTTCCAAACGTGCAATCTCTACCGCCTAGAAGAACAGGCAGGGGAACACCACTGCCTGCAAGTTCTCCTCCAAGCCACACACCATCCTGACTTAGAAATATATCACTGTTCCTTCACTGTCACTGGGCCAAAATCCTGGAACTCCCTCCCTAACAGCCCTGTGGATGTACCTACACCACATGGATGCAGCAGCTCAAGAAGAGGGCTCACCACCGCCTTCTCAAAGGCTATCATGAATGGGCAATGAATGCTGACATTGTCAACGATGTCCACATCCCATGAACAAATAATAAAAAAAGCTGCCCACTCTCCAGCATAGAAATAATGGTCAACTCCAGGGGAACACTTGAGAACCCATCTGTACATCTGATTGGTGATGTATCACCGTCCGCTGGAACACAAGTAGAAGCCATCCAATATCTGGGTGGTGCAGTGGAAGCTCAAACTTCTCACATGTAAACTCATGCCAACATATGGCTACAGAGTACAGTGTACAAAGAGTGGAGAGTATCATAGCAGATCAACAGTCTACTCCCAATAGATTTCTAGGATTGCTAAGGTACTGTCCCGGGGTGTGACAGTGGCACCATGGAGCATGAACCTGCAGTCCTCTCTTAGGATGACAGCATTCATCCTCCCTCTACTGCAACTCTACCAGTGCCCTGGTTGCCACAACCAAAGCTCTGCAGTCCTGCCACAACCAGTTGTGAATGGTGGTGGACAATTTAACAACTAATGGGAGGAGTAGGCTTGACAAATATCCCCATTTTCAATGATAAGGGAGCTCAACACATCAGTGCAAAAACAAGGATGAGGCATTTGCAACCATCTTCAACCAGAAGTGCCAAGTAGATGATCCATCTCAACCGCCTTCTGAGGTCCCCAACATAAGAGATGCCAATCTTCAGCCAAATCAATTCCCTCTACGTGATATCAAGAAATAGCTGGATATTGCAAAGGCTATGGGCCCTGACAACATTCCAGCAATAGTATTGAAGACTTGTGCCCCGGAACTAGCCACACTCATAGCCAAGTTGTTACAGTACAGTTACAACAGTTGCATCTACCCAGCAATGTAAAAAATTGCCAAGGTGTGTCCTGTGCAGGTGATCAAGCGACACTTACACAGCAATAATCTGTTCACCTATGCTCAGTTTGGGTTCCGCCAGCTCCACCTGGCTCCTGACCTCATTGCAGCCTTGGTCCAAATATGGGCAAAAGAGCTGAGCTCATGAGGTGAGATGAGAGTGATTGCCCTTGACATTAAGACAGCATTTCATTAAGTGTGGCATCAAGGAAGCCCGGCAAAATTGAAATCAATTGGGGGAAAGCTCTCCACTGGTTGGAGTCGTACCTGACACAAGGAAGATGGTTGTGGTTGTTGGAGGTCAATCACCTCAGCCACAGGATGTCACTACAGGAGTTCCTCAGGGTAGTGTCCTAGGCCCAACCAACTTCAACTCTTTCATCAATGACCTTCCCTCCATCTTAAGGTCAGAAGGGGGGGATGCTTGCTGATGATTACACAATGTTCATTTGTGACCCCTCAGATATTGAAGCAGTCCATGTCCATAGGCAACAAGACCTGGACATTATTCAGGCTTGGGCTGATAAGTGGTAAGTATCATTTGCACCACACAAGTGCCAGCCAATGGCCATCTCCAACAAAGGAGAAATTAATCAGCTCCTTTTAACATTCAACGACATTGTCATCGCTGAATCCCCCACTGTCAACATCCTGGGGTAACCATTGGCTAGAAACTTAATTAGACTAGCCATATGAATACTGTGGCTACAAGAGAAGGTCGGAGGCTGGGAATTCTGTGAGAATTCACCTCCTGTTCCCCAAAAGCTGTCCACCATCTGCAAGGCTCAAGTCAAGAATGTAATGGAATATTCTCCATTTGCCTGGACGAGTGCAGCTTCAACAGCAATCAAGAAGTTCAACACCATCCAGAACAAATCAGGCCACTTGATCAGCACCCTATCCAGCTTAAGCATTTGTTACCTCCACCACTGACGCACAGTAGCAGCAATGTGTACTATATACAAAATGCACTGCAGCAATTCACAAAGGCTCCTTTGACAGCACCTTCTAAACTCGTGACTTCTACCATCTAGAAGAACAAGGGCATCAGACGCATGGGAACAGAACCACCTGCAAGTTCCCCTCCAAGCCACACACCATCCTGACTTGGAATTATATCACCATTCCTTCACTGTCAAAATCCTGGAACTCCCTCCTAACAGCATTATAGGTATACCTACACCAGACGGACTGCAGCTGTTCAAGAAAGCAGCTCACCTTCTCAAGGACAATTAGGGATGGGCAAAAAACGCGGGTCTTGCAAACGATATTTACGCCCCATGAAAGCATAAAGAATAAAATAAAACCAGCTAGGAATGAATGCTGTTGCCCATGCTGAGGGGGTGCATTGCGAAGCCAGGCCTCCCCAACTGAAGGTCAACAGCTTTCCACCTGCCATGCTGAAACTACTGGTAGCACTGTGTAGGGGAACTAGGACAGGGCAAGGCACACAGAAGGCAGACACAATAGGAATACACAATGTTGAATGGTTGACTTTTGTATGCAATATGGCATAGTTTGATTCATAAACCTGGTTTTGAAATGTTTGTTTTCTGGTAGCTTTGTTGTCAAGAGGATGCTATGATGGCCAGTAACAAAAGGAAGGTAATGTGGGACTGTTGGTGACTGTGGCATTGGGCTCTCTTGGAATACATATCTTCAGTTACCTCCCTTATGCAACAGTGATTGTCAAGCTGTGAAATATTACAAATATCGCCAGTTCCAGCTTGGAAGTGACCAGATGCATAACAGTCCATGGCCATGGTCAGCTTCACAGCCACTGGGAATGCCATCCTTGTCCTGTTCTGATGCTGCAGTTATGGCTGGAGCAGATGACGGATTTCAATAAAGATTTCCGTCATGCATTGGAAATATCTGACGCACTGATTCTCATTGATTTTCAGATAGCAGAAAACCCTGGGTACTTATGTCCTCCTGCTGAGAAGCCACCCCCCACTTTTCCTCCTCCTCCTTCTTCTAGCAGCTTGTCCTGCTCTTCTTCGCCTCTGCTCAGTTCTCTCTTTTGCAGTAATACAAGGGAATGCAAACTACAGCAACCATGTCTGGAAGTAACTTGTCTGTGCAGATTACTAGAAGTCAGGACAAATTCCTTCAACATGTGCCATGCCACTCCCTGCAGATTTTTGCAACTTTAAACAACACTGGAAACCACCAAACACTTCTATAATCACAGCAACAACTAGTAAAAATTAATTAGCAACTAACCTAAAAGTTGGTTCATGATCATTAGTGCAGCAGTCCTTCCTTCTACTTTCTGCTGAAGTTGTGTTCAGCTGTGCAAATTTAAGAGAGTTCATTAACTGGAGTGCTGAGCTTCCAAATGGCAGCCATTTGGGTCAAATTGAAATTACCTGCTGATTGACACTAAGATTTGCCTGTTCTGCATACTTCTGACTGGCACTTGATGTGGTTGCCATTTTAAAGGCAAAACAGTAAATAAGTAGCATGAAGCTGAATTTTGTGGCCTTTGGATACTGCTGATTGTTTATTTATGTAATACTGTACAGTTTAAGTAATTATGTCATTGTGGATCACTCAGAAATCCTGTACTTCTATTGAATATTTCATGGATCAAATCATTTGTAAATAAGTATTTGCCCACGTAAATGTCTAGTTAATTCAACACAGTTCAGACTACTATGGCTGGAATTTTCCAGCCCTGTTGTTGTCGGGTGTCATGGTGGGCAAGGGGGGGGGGGGGGGGGGGGGGGGGGGGGGTGGGGAGAGGGGGGGGTGGGGACGACAATATGGCAGGAAGGATAAAAATCAGTTTCACACCATCGTGAAACTAGTTTGCGATTGTCCGCTCCACCCGTCAATGGCGGGCTGCATAGCTCGCCACCGCTCGTCAGGAACATCATTTTAATACATTTGCATCTAATTATAATCCCTGCTTGCCAAAATCTACATTAAATTTACCATCTACATCAGCATGGTTTCAGAATGGTGTGCTTCATGACTGCCTATAAAAGACATGCACCTGGTGACCTGAACTTCGAGGGGAACTCAGAGGTGAGTGCACACAACCTTGTGAAGTGCTCGTGAGCATCGCCCATAGAACATCAAGGAAGAGGCACTGTGCATTCACAGGGGGGGGGGATAGGCAAGTCACTTTTTCCTGGCTGGCTTTCAGTGTGGTGCCAGGGCAAGGGCTACAGTGCAGGTCAGGCCTCAGGGGGTGGGTGGCTTGTGGGGCAAGGCAGCACAGACACAAGCACATGCCGGGGGTGGGGGGGAGGGGGGTTGGGGGAAGTGGCCATGCACTTGGAAAGCTTGTCCAAAGTGAGCGTTCTTCCGCAGCTAAGACCCTTCAGCTGCAGCTCCATTGACATCCTTGGAGTCGGGCCTCTGAAGCTATTCTGCCCACTCAAGCAATGCAAAAGAATGAACGTGCCACCAAACGCTCCAGAACCTTTCACCCCTCGGGCACAGACTGCACATAAATGTGTGCTTTAGGGGGCAGCAGAGCAACTGGCCAACTAGACAAGTTGTACAACACCCTTGTGAAAGGTGGTCAAAGCGCAATTACTGATGCAGGTGCTCACAGCCCCTTGCAATGTCTTTAAGGTTTGGACCAGTATCCACTACGAATGAAGCTAACAGCGCAGCCCTGCAGTGCGGGTTGGGAGAACGTCTGCTCCTGAGCTGAAAGCACAGCATGCAGTCCAATGGCTGAAGCTGCCGCCAATCGGTCAAGTGGAGTGCGGCAGAGGTGGGTGGGATTTTGGATAGCCAATGAGCGCACTACACACTGGCCATCCAAGTGGTGGCCAACACTCTCCTGCATGCATGAAGGGGCCTTCAGGCTTAACCAAGAGAGCTTTTTAGGACACATTCAATAATCAATAGTCACTTAGACAGGTTGCAGGATAATTAAGGAAAACCAGCATGGATTCATTAAAGAAAAATCATGTTTAACTAACTTGCTGGAGTTTTTTGAGGTGGTAACAGAGAAGGTTGATAAGGGCAATGCTGTTGGTGTGGTTTATATGGATTTTCAAAAGGCATTTGATACAGTGTCACACAACAGACTTGTGAGCAAAATTCTAGCTCATGGAATAAAAGGGAAAGTAGGCACTTAGATAAGAAATTGGCTGAATGGCAGGAGACAGAGTAGTGATAAATGGTTGTTTTTCAGATTGGAGGAAGGTCTATAATGGAGTTCTCCGTTCTCCAGGGGTCAGTGTTGGGACTCTTGCTCTTCTTGATACATATTAATGGCCTAGACTGTGGTGTGCAGGGCACGATTTCAAAATTTGCAGATGATATGAAGATTGGAAGCATTGTCAACTGTGCTGAGGATAGTTTTGAACTTCAAACGGAAATGGACATGTTGGTGGGTTGGGCAGATAAATGGCAGATGAAGTTCAATGCAGAGAAGTTTGCAGTGATTCATTTTGGCAGGAAGAATGTAGAGACAGTATAAAATAAAGGGAGAAACTCTAAATGAGGTGAAGGATAAAGGGACCTCGATGTATATGTATATAAGGCATTGGAGATGGCAGAGCATGTTGAGAGAGCAGTTAATAAAGCATATGGTATCCTAGATTTTATTAATAGGGACATTGAGTACAGGAGTAAGGAGGTCATGTTGAACTTATATCAGACACTAGTTAGGCCTCATCTGGAGTACTGCGTCCAGTTCTGGGTGCCATACTTGAGGAAGCATGTGAAGGCATTGGAGAGAGTACAGAGGAGATTCACAAGAATGATTCCAGGGATAAAGAACTGCAGCTATGAGGATACATTGGGTTGAGTCTGTTTTCCTTGGAGAAAAGAAGGCTAAGAGGAGACTTGATAGAGGTAATCAAGACTCTGAGGGGTATGGACAGGGTACATAGTGAGAAACTGTTCCCACTCAAGAGTACATCAAGAACTAGAGGGCACAGATTCAAAATAATGGGCAAAAGCAGTAGAAGTGATGTGAGAAAAACAATTTTCACCCAGAGGGTGGCTGGGGTCGGGAACAAACTTCCTGAAAGAGTGGTGGAGGCAGGTTTGATCGAGGTATTCAAAAGGGAATAAAAACAGAAAATGCTGGAAAAACTCAGCAGGTCTGACAGCATCTGTGGAGAGAGAAACAGAGTTAACATTTCAAGTTCATATAACCTTCTTCAGAGCCTAAAGAGAAGTAGAAATGTGATGAAATTTATACTGTTTAAGGGAGGTGGAGCAGGTGAAGCTGGATAGAAGGCCAGCGATTGGTAAGGGCTAAGGAGAGATTGACAAAGATGTCATGGACACAAGACAAAGGGAGTGTAAAGGTAAGAAAGCAAAATGTGTGAATATCAGAACAGGAGCCAGCGCTCTGTGAAAGCACAACATGGAACAAGTAACAGATGGCCCTTTTGGGGGTGGGATGGGGGGAGGGGGCAGTGGTTGGGGAAAAAGATAGAAAAAGGGATAAGGGGGGGGGGTAAAAAAAGGGGATTAAACAATGAATAAATGAATAAAAATGAAAATAAGTAAATAAAAATAAACTTTAAGAAAGGGATTAAAAAAGGGGGTTGAAAATAGAGGAGAGAGTTCATGGTTGAACTTAGTGTTAAGTCTGGAAGACTGGATAATGTTTAATTGGAAGATGAGGTGCTGTTCCTCCAGTTTGCATTGGGCTTCACTGGAATATTACAGCAGGCCAAAGACGGACATGTGGGCATGAGAGCAGGATGAGGTGTTGAAATGGCAAACGACAGGAAAGTCTGGGTCATGCTTGCGGACAGACCGGAGGTGTTCTGCAAAGCAGTCACCCAGTCTGTGCTTGGTCTCCCCATTGTATAGGAGACCACATAGGGAGCAGCAAATGCAGCAGGCCAAGTTGTAGGAGGTGCAAGTGAAGTGCTGCTTCACCTGAAAGAGGTGTTTGGGCCTTGGACAGTAAGGAGGGAGGAGGTAAAGGGGCAGGTGTTACACGGAAAGGTGCCGTGGGAAGGGGATGAGGTGTTGAGGGTGATGGAGGAGTGGACCAGGGTGTCCCGCAGGGAATGATCCCTGTGGAATGTCGACATGGGGGTGGCGAAGGGAAGATGTGTTTGGTGGTGGAATCATGCTGGAGTTGGCTGAAATGGTGGAGGGTGATCCTTTAAATGCGGAGGCTGGTGGAGCAAAAAGTGAGGACATGGGGGACCCTACCATGGTTCAGGGAGGGAGGGAAAGGTGTGAGGACAGAGGCGCGGGAGATGGGTCGGACACAGTTGAGGGCTCTGTCAACCACAGTCAGGGGGAACCATCGGTTAGGGTAAAAGGAAGACATGCCAGAAGCGCCGTTTTGGAAGGTGAAATCATCGGAACAAATGCGATGGAGGTGAAGGAACTGAGAGAAAGGGATGGAGTTCCTACAGGAAGCGGGGTGTGAGGACCTGTAAGTCGAGGTAGCTGTGGGAGTCGGTGGACTTGTAATAAATATTGGTGGACAGTCTATCACCAGAAATGGAGACATAGAGGTCAAGGAAGGGAAGGGAAGTGTAGAAGATGGACCATGTGAAGGTGATAGAGAGGTGAAAGTTGTAAGCATATTTGGGAAATAAAAAGGAATTGGATTGCTATCCGAAAAGAAAGAATGTGCAAGGTTACGGGGATAAGGTAGGGGAATGGGATTAGGTAGATTGCTCTTTCAGTGAGGCAGTGCAGACTCAATGAGCCAAATGGCCTCCTTCTGCACTGTAAAGATTCTGTGATCCTGTGATATGCTAACCCATGTGTCTCTGTCTTTGATCCTGAAGGACGAAAACATGAGGATCATGGAGCCTGGTGATTTAGCGGTATGCTTCATGACTTACAGAGACCAGAGAAGAAGAGAGCAGAAGGGCCTGCTGCACATGCAGCTAAAGATCTGCAGTAAGCAGTTGCTTGTAGGTGCCTTGCTAGACCCAGGGTCTATAGACAGTGCCTGTCATTCCTGCACATGACTGAGAACCAGCGTCACCGAAGGTTGCGCATATCTAGGGAAGTGGTCAGCCGCATTTGGCACCTGCTTCAGGATTTGGCATCATGTGCAGGGATGCTTCCAGGCTCCCAGATATGATCTCTCACTCAAAGACACACAATGCCTGATTGAGGGACCCAGCATGAGGAAGGGAGGGCCTGCTGAGAGCCACCCTCTGCCCTTGCTACCATCCCTCCTCTCCTGTGGGCCCCAGTGCCCACGGCCCCCTCCCTCCCATGATCCCTCTTTTGTGGCCTGGGATCCAGAGATGATTCTAGGCCTTGGATGGGTGTAGTACCAGCAGCAGCCAGCACCTCCCTGGTGGCACTGTCATTTCATAAATCTGGTGGCCTCTGATTGGCGGGGGGTGAACTTCTGCCTCCAGGGTCTTTGTTCACAGGGAAGGCCCGCCGCTGTGCAGTTAAGTGCCTGAGTGGCACTTAATTTGTCAGGCCTTCCCTAACAGAGGTGACATGGGTCTCCTGCCATGGGATCCCTGTCACCTCCATGAAATCCAGTCCAGAAGTTCTATCCTGTTAAAATGGTTGGTATTTGGAAGATGCAGAGGGATGGAATCAGTCTTCGGTGATCGTGTGAGGGTGATAACATGAGGCCACCAGTTTTCCACAGTGCCCTATTTTCTACGACATTGACTTCATAGGGGGTTTAAATAGTTATTGATTTGCTATTATTCTTCTTGCACTACTGCCCAAGAACAATTTCACCTTCCGAATGTTTCAAGTAGTAAATGGGATTTACATACCAAAAACAGCTTTGCTATTATTTGACATTGGTAATTATACTAGCAACAAGTTTAAGCTGTAAAACATCTAGGTGATCAAGGTATAAACACCAACACTATATGGACATGTACTCCACCTTTCAGTTATGAGTTAGCTATTGGGAAGGGGAAACTCAGGCTCTTTGTGGATATTATCTTTGTTCAGACAAACCTGCCTCAAGGATCATAACAAAGTGTGAGATGGGATTGTATGAAAAGAGGGGCTCACCTGGGGATTTGACTGGAGAATAAGCTGTGTAGTAACCTCCTCTTTTAACTGTACTCATTCAGTTAACACACAAGCAGAAGGAAAAAACATTAAGGAGAGATGTTACCACACAATCATAAATAGAAGAGTATCAAATTCAAAACACAAGAAGGGTTAAGAACAAAAGAAAAATTAGTACAATTACAGACAACATTTAGCTGAGTAACAAAGACTAATATAAGGAGATGAGGACATATCAGAGATCACAAATATACAATCACACATAGGGCACAGTCCGTTATGCTTACAGGTATGAGAGACACAATTTTCTGAAATATAGACAAGCAATCTTGAGAAACAGACCTGAAGAATAATTGTTTAATAATGACTGCAAACTGACTATGTGAAATAGGGCATTGAGTTTCCATTCAAAGATTCGGAGTGTGTTATTTATATTAAACACAGCTTTATTCTGCTACATGGATAAGTTCAAACATGCAGGTGCCTTTTTTGTTGGTGCATTATGAAAGAATATATGTGCAGCTGTCTTATAAAAAAAGTGGGGGTAATTTTAACTAATAATATAAAATTGCAATATCAAATTGGTAGCCCATTTTATAACTCGATTGATTTTCCTTTGCAACTGAAAGTACAGCGGGGTGTATAATTGGCAGCTAATTCAATATCAGCCATTTTATACCAAGGGGTCGTTTGTTGGGAAAGGAAACTGTGTGTGTATCTGAGAAACGGGAAGCAAAGAAAATCCTAAAGTGTTATCAATTCTAAAACTCCAAGGGTTAAATGTCTAACAAAGTCTCCAATTCATAATAAATATGATTTGCTCCCTCGTATCTGTAGTACGTGGGTGATTTTTCTGCCAATCAGCTAGGGACACAATACATTTATTTACAATAGTTACTTGGAGAAACGTTCAAAAGCCTTTCATGTGACGTAAACATCAATTGAACTGTAAGGGATAAAGGTCAGAAATGGTCACTCAGAGAACAACTTAGACACAAGATAATACATTAGGAATGGAAGGGGTCTTTTTTTGTACATAGAGGCAAATTATCTTCCTGCCAGCTCATTCACAAACACAGTTTCCTCAGGGGCTTGTTCAAAGAAGTCCTTCACTTTTTTGATGTTTTTACTATACTGCCATTTTAAAAAGTTGTACCTGATGCAGGAGACCTGCTTCGCCGAGATGGCCCAGGACTTTTTGATCCGGAATGTCGTGAGGTACTACCAGAGCGTGAGTAGGATGATTTCATCACACGACACTCTGAAAAGAAAGGATGAGCCCTATTATTTTATCCTTTGCATTTCAGACTTTTACTAATAAATGGATTTCATATCTTTATTGATTGTAAAATGTGTATTATCTATATTACAATGCAGTTCCATATTTATCTTCAACTGTGATGTCTTTAACATGGAATTATGGTTTCATATCGAGTATGGCAGCAGAAGTTAGAGTTTTAGCTATACAAGAGAAGGAATACAGTAAAATCTTGATGAGTTGACTCTCAGAGAGCCACCTCCAAATTTGGGTTAAGTAGAGCTTCGTGATAGCCAAGGAGGCCTCATTACCACATGAATGCATCTCTATGTAACCTGATATGCCTACAAATGCAGCCGAAGTCAAAAATAACAGATTCAAATGCCAAATGAAAACACAGTAAAGCAGTAAACGTGTGAAAAAGTCTTTATTCAATTTGTTCACACCTTACAATGACCTGACCTTGCAAAAGGCCGGGTCATGGCATTAAAAAAGGCTGGATGTCATCCAGGCAGTTTTGTTAACCTTGTACTGCATGGATAGCACCTTGACATTCGTGAAGCAATGCAGTTTCTTGGACTTGCCTATCACAAGAAGCTGCAGCTTTTCATTGCCATCCATGTTGGCGCAGGCCATAGCTCTGCTTTCCATCATTATGGGGAGAAATTTTAGCTCGAGTGACGGGCAGGCGCGTGGCCTGACCGAGTGTAAAATGTTGCGTGATGACATTGGGCGACGTCATTGTGCACTCGCACGATATTTTGGTCGGCGGACATGTGCCAGAGCCGGCAGTGCACCCACCGACAATTAAAAGGCCTATCAAGGCCATTAAAGTCATAATTGAACTACCCATCCAACCCTACGGTTAGTGGGCAGGCATAAAAGCCAAGCGGCCTTTGCATTTTTTAGGAAACTTCATCCAGGAGTGGGATGAGGTTTCCAACAGCAAATAAAAATAAAATTTAAATTTCATTTGTAACATGTCCCTGATCATATGACAGAGTCATTTTTAAAATCTTTATTTATGGTGTTTTAAACTTCATCTCCCTGAGGCATGGAGCTTTTCCAGTGTGCACCTGTGCGAAATTCGTGCTTGCCCGCGCCCTCCTCCCCCCCACCACACGGAGTGCTGAGCGCTGCCGCTCACATTTCACACTGGGTGGGCCTTAATTGGTCTGCCAGTGTGAAATTGTGGTCTGGCCCCAATCGTGGGTGGTGGTCGACTTCTTGACCGCCCCCACTGAGCCCGTCTGACGAGGGAAAAATCCTCCCCTTTGTGTTTCACCTTTAAACATCAAAGAGCAGTTTGACAAAGATGGTAAAACAGTCTGGTTTCATGCGTGTAAAAATGTTTCTTGATGCATACTCGTTCAAGATGTGGTCGAGACCATTTTGGAGCCAATCATCTGCCACTTGCTGTTACTTCCGCATCCTCACCACACGGATGACGATGTTGCCCAGCCACCTGTTGCTGCAGGTGAACTCCATGAGGCCCAGCTTCTTTGCCAGGTTGACTTCCTTCTCCTGCAGGATTGGACTGGAGATGGGACCATTATCTGCTCGGGCTGTCTTGAACCACGTTTTGTTGGAGAACATACCTGTTGGTTGAATTGTTTCAAGATATTCACCTTGTGTTTCATAATGGCGGACAAATTTGATGGTGGAATCTCCCGCTCCTTTGCAGTGTCCATGTCCTGCTTCGCTCCACAGTTTTCTGCTTGCTGTATCAACTTCACCTTCTCTCCGATTGACAACGCTTAACTTTCTCACAAGTTGATCCTTACTCCCAGGTGATGCATATCCTTTCACAGGGAGATCTCGATACCAAATGTTGGCTTGTTCAGCACTCTATTTTGCGCTCTTGTGTGGTCTAACTCCATTCTGATTGGTTGGTGTGGTCATATTGACAAGCTTAGACAAGTTTGGCTAATCTGGAGTTACCAGTGAGGAATTTCAGTTTATCACAGGTGTTCTATGGGATTTGCTATTCTGCTGATGGGATTGGTTGACAACTTTGACATAACAAAAATTATGTGTCATCCTTGTTTGACATATCACGATTTCACTGTAACTTCAGTTATGAATTAAATAAGCACTTTGTGTTTTGTTATCTTTGTTTTCAATTGTACAAGGTATTGTAAATCTGAGAAGTTAAATTATCCAGGCTTATTTATAGTAGAACCTTGTACAGGTGCTTTTATACTGTGCAAGTGTCACTGGGTACCTGAAGTATAGGTTCACACATTCGGCCGCAATCCAAAACTAAATTAATGAGACCACTAAGACTTGCATGCTGAAGACCCATTAAAAATGATGTAAGGGAGTTGCAAAAGTATTACATTTGACTTGCACAGTAGTCTCAAAGACATACTTTAACACCCAAAGTTGAATCTTCCTGGTCCCATGGAGGCATGTTTGAAAGTGGAACTAGAAGCAACCTTGCAAATTAGAGCGTTATGTTGGTGGGCAGATGCATTGCTGCCTCCAGCAAGATCACCCGGAACAATGGAAGTCGCTACCTCCCCAGCAGTGGCAGGTAGCCAATAGTTACCAATTAGGCAGCCAATGAGAGGTACGCGGAGGACACCTTTAGGTTTTTTCTGGCGTTGGAGCAGCCTCCACTGAGTGCTGAGCCCAGCAACTCCACGGTGGGGCCACCATTCAAAGCTGGTGGTCCTCTAAGCCTATGGATCTCACAAACTGTCAGGGATGAGATTCGCATTTGTTCCTGATGGAAGGCAGTAAGATTCTACCTCCAGTGTGCATTTAAATAGGTCTTGCACCGTATGAAAGCACTTACAACTAGATCACAATCTGAAAATACAGCAACTCAAATTTACACTGAACTTTGGAGCCTCTACCATCACTATGCATTGCTCCAGGCTACAACACGCATGTCAAAGTGCATATTGCCACAGCAACTCAGCCTCCGAGGGATCTGAAACATACCACCACCACCACACTTACACTGAAACATCTCTGTTGTAACTGTAGTTTTAAGGAATGTAGTGATTGTAGGTTTAAGACTTATTGTACTGTGTAGTGTCACATGACAGTGTGAACAAACAGCACTAAGTGCGGGAAACCTTAGGGATGGAATTTTGTTTAGTTGTAGATCTTGGTGGAAGCATGTAACTGCTGCTGAAGCTCTGTAAATAAATTTCACTGATTTTTATGAGAAACCTGTCTAGAAAATCAAGTCTATAACAACTAGTGATAAGGATAAATTGGTTCCAGCACTGCCCCTCGCCCAATGAATGTGAGTATATTGTTTTAAACAGAAGAAAAGGAAATTATACCCACCAGGTATGCCACTTTTTGGCAGGATCGACCCCTTCTACTCATCCACAGAGTATAGGAATCAATATATAGAACATTTTAGTTTCCGTTTCCAAGCAAATGAAATAACGGTGGAGGAAAAAATAAAAGCAATTCTCCTAAGCGTGAGGGAGTAAAACTTATAATTTAATCCATAGCTTGATGGCCACGATCGCTCCTGATTCGAAGACCTTCAGTGAGTTGGTGGACCTTGTAAAGGGTCATTTTCAACTCAAACCCTCCATAATCATGCTGAGGTTGAAATTTAATTTGAGAGTAAGAGCCCTGGGGGAAACCATAGCAACATACATAGCGAAGCTGAAACAGCTAACCGAACATTGTGACCCTAAAGGATATGTTAAAGGATCATTTGGTCTGCGGTGTGCATGATGATGCCGTTCAACAACAGTTATTAGCTGAAATGAACACCAATTTTAAAAGAGCATTGGAAATAGCCAAGTGGGACTCGCAGGCCTTACAGGGGGTACAAAATGACACCTTTTTCTAGTTGGACCTCCAGATGTGATGCGAAAACCAAGGAATCAGCCGCGAAGCGGAAGACAGTCCCTGCTACCCGAAAATTTTAAAAATATACAGCGGACAGCTCAGCAGCAAATCTGAAAATGAATTGTTACCGATGTGGAAGTAGCCATATCCTGAAACTTGCTGTTTTAAAGAGGTGTAGTGCCATTATTGCCAATAAAAGAGGGCACATACTGAAGCAATGTAAAGCAAGGTTGAGACAGACTCCCGGGCAGCAAACTAAACTGATTGAAGTACATAATGTGGAAGAACTTGAAACCGCTAATTCCTGAAAACAGAGCCAATCACTGTTACTCTGCAGTTCAATGAAAAACCTTTGATTATGGAACTGGATACTGGTGCATCAACCACTATAGTGGGGGAGCACATATTTAAATATTTAAACAAGGGTACTCAACAATTGAATATGGAACAAACTTCAGCCAAATTGAAAACATATACTGGTGAAGCCATACAAGTGAAAGGTATTACCACTGTACCTCTTTAATAGAAGCACCAGGCAGCACAGCTCCCTTTGATTGTAGTGGAAGGTGAAGGACCAAGCCTTCTAGGTCGTGATTGGTTAAAAGAAATTAAACTAAACTGATCTGAAATTTTCCAGCTGAGAGCAGGGGGACTGCCAGAGCTGCTAAAGAAATATGACAAGGTCTTTTGAGAGAAACTGGGGAAAATCAAGGGCCTACAGGCTAAGATCTATAAAAACAAAAAACTGCGGATGCTGGAAATCCAAAACAAAAACAGAATTACCTGGAAAAACTCAGCAGGTCTGGCAGCATCGGCGCAGAAGAAAAGAGTTGACGTTTCGAGTCCTCATGACCCTTCAACAGAACTGTTGAAGGGTCATGAGGACTCGGAACGTCAACTCTTTTCTTCTCCGCCGATGCTGCCAGACCTGCTGAGTTTTTCCAGGCTAAGATCTATGTTGACTCTGAAGCAACTCCTCGTTTTTTAAAGCCAGGGCCTGTGCCTTATGCCCTGTGAAGGTTGACACCAAATTAAACTGTTTAGAGAGCGGGGTATTGTTCAGCCAGTTCAATTTTCCGAATGGGCAGCATCCATAGTCCTGGTCTTGAAACTGGATCAAACCATCCGTATCTGTGGGGATCACAAGTTAACAGTAAACAAGGCTGCCAAGTCAGACAAATACCCTTTGTTTCAGATTTCCAGTATTTTGCTTTTATCCTATCCCCATGATTGAGGATCTGTTTGTCAAATTAGCAGGAGTGAGAATTTACACTAAATTAAATATGAGTCATGCACATCAGCAGCTGGAACTGGATGATACATCCAGAGGATTTGTAACCATAAACACAGTCAAAGGGTTGTATCAATACACATGCCTGCCTTTGGCATTTCTTCAGCCTGCATGATTTTCAAGAGGACGATGAGAGCTTGCTACAAGGGCTACCTCAAGTCATGGTCCACCTGGACGACATCCTAATAAGCGGGTTAACAGAAGTGAACACTTGGCTAACTTGGGAGAAGTCTTAAAACAATTCTTGGAAGCAGTGCTGTGCTTGAAAAAGGAAAAGTGTATCTTTCAGGCAAGTGAAGTCATTTACTTAGGCCACCGGGTGGATGCCCAGGGGTTACACTTGGTAGAAGAGAAAGTTAAAGCTATTAAGGAGGCACCCCCACCTACAAATGTGTCAGAGCTCAAGTCATTCTTGGGTATGGTAAATTATTATGGTTGATTCCTACCCAACTTATCAATGGTCCTAGCCCCTCTACCCTCATTATTAAAGGGAAAAGCAACGTTGGTCTCGGAAGTCACCTCAAGAAGAAGCCTTCACGAAAGTTAAACAGCTCTTGCACTCTTCGAATTTGTTAGTGCACTACGACCTGACAAAAGAATTGGTGCTAACTTGTGACATATCCCACTATGGCGTGGCAGCAGTACTATCTCACAAGATGGACAACGGTTCAGAAAGGCTATGAATCCAGAACCCTCTCTATGGCCAAGATGGATTATTCATAAATCGAGAAAGAAGGGTTATCGATTATTTTTGGAGTTAAAAAATTCCATCAGTATGTACATGGTCGACATTTTACTCTAGAATCTGATCACAAACCACTCTTGGGTCTGTTTAGCGAAGAGAAAGCTATCCCTCTCATAGCTTCTGCAAGAATTCAAAGATGGGCTTTGACTTTATCATCACAGGAATATACTTTTATGCACAGACCAGGGTTGCATATAGCCAATTCAGATGCCCTATCGCCTTCCTTTGCAGGAGAGCAGTGAACATGCTCCAACTCCCCAAGAGATCGTATTAGTGATGAACTACCTGGATTCTTCGCCAGTCTGCGCAAGACAAATATGAAACTGGGAGAATCATGATCCAGTTTTCTCTAAAGTACGAGAACAATTATTGAAAGGATGGTCCCAGGAACGAAACCCCGAAGAATTGACGCCATTCTTCACTCAAGGGAATGAATTGAGTAGTTAGGATGGTATCTTATTATGGGGTACATGAGTCGTCGTTCCTTCACTATGAAGGGAACCTCTCTCAACTGAGTTGCATAGCGCACATCCTGGAATTTCCAAAATGAAAATGCTTGCAAGGAGCTATATATGGTGGCCAGGTATAGACAGTGATATAGAAAAAATGGTTAAACACTGTCTCCAGTGCCAGCAACTACAGAAGTTGCCTGTTGCAGCCGAAATGCAACTTTGGGAACGGCCTGGTCGACCCTGGGTGAGACTGCATATAGATTATGTAGGTTCATTTCTAGGCACGTTTCTACTAATAATCAATGCACATTCCAAATGGTTAGACGGGTACAAAGTTAGGTCGCCAATGTCAGATGCGATTACAGAAAGGTTACGCCAAAGCTTTTCCATACATGGATTTCTGGAAGTCATTGTCTCAGACAATGGTACTGCATTCACTAGTGCTGAATTTCAAAGACTCATGAGGCTAATTGGTATCAAACATGTAAAGACAGCACCGTATCATCCATCATCTAACGGATTGGCTGAGAGAGCAGTACGAATTTTTAAAGTTGGGATGAAAAAATTGTCGGGAAGATCATTGGAGACTTGGGTCACGTTTCCTGTTTCACTATAGAACAACCCCCCACACTACTACAGATTCAACACCTTCAGAATTACTTATGAAGCGCCGCCTTCATACGAGATTAAGCCTGGTACTTCCCAATTTGGAGGGAAAGGTAGAGAACGTCAAGGGAATCAAAAAGTAACACATGATTTGCATAGTTGAGAGCGAGAATTTACTGTCAGTGAAACAGTATTTGTACAAAACTTCAGTAGTGGATTGAATTGGTTATCTGGTGTAATAGTTTCTGTGACTGGACCACTGTCGTACCACGTAGAAGTGGAGGGCCGGATCACCTGAAAATATGTGCATCATTTGAGAAGAAGGGAAATACCCCAACAAACCGATGTTCCACCTGTAACCATTGTAGAACCTGTGGTCCCTGTTGTGATTGATCAACCAAGGATAGACAAATCAGATGTCTCCGTCGGAGTGGATAACACTGAACTGCTTGTGCCTAAGGTGGTATCTGATGTTTCTATGGTTCCAGAAAATGAAAATTCAGTAACAGACTCTAAGGTTGTGGAGCTATGACGTTCCATCCAGATCATGAAACTACCTGAGAGACTTAATTTATAATTTCATGACCCATATGTATATTTGTAATGTCATGAATGTAATTGTTCTTGAAATTATAAATTGTAAAAATTAAAGGGAGAGGAATGTAGTGACTGTAGCTTTAAGATTTATTGTACTGTGTAGTATCATGTGACAGTGTGAACGAATCAGCACTAAGTGCAGGGAACCTTAGGGGTGGTGTTTTACCTAGTTGTGGATTTTGATGGAAGCATGTAACTGCTGCTGAAGCTCTGTGAATAAAGTTCACTGTTTTTTATGAGAGATCTGTCTGGAAAATCAAGTCTAAAATGTTTCACCTGTTGTTTATGTGGGGACAGCAATTGGACATTGAGCAGGAATCGAGAGTTAGAGCAGGTATACGAGTTGAGAAATTACAATGGGGTGAGAGCCTTAGCGGAATTTGTAACTGAGGATTTGAAAATGAATAAATTAGTATATTAATATATTGGGGGATACAGAACTAAAAAAAATTGACCAGGATGGAGATGATACATGTGAAATATAGGAGTTCTTATGTGTTTTGGCCCAACTTGGCACTAATGAATAATAAATAACAATAAATGTAAATAAACTGTTACTTTGGAAATGGCCAAGCTGGTATTTTGTTTTCACCAGGTACTTCTGCCTTGCAAGTCAAACATCCTTTGTGATGTAAGTTCCTCGAAGCCTAAGGAGGCAGAGTGTCCTGCACTTCTACCAGGGCAAACTATATCTCCATTCCACACAGGAATCCAATAAAAAACTTACCATAATTTCTACTCTTTAGTGGCATAACAGTTTGGTTTCAAGAACATCTGGACTATTTTCTTAAGTAATTAAATTTGGTGCAATGCCCCTTCAATGTGATTCAGTGTAAATTCTATCACCCACAAACTCACATCGGCTCAGATCTTTCTATCCCTATATGCCAGCAGTGAATGCTGAGACGTTTACCATTATTGAGACTCTCAATGGCATCAGATGTTCCGGGAAGCCAAATTATGCCCAAACCTGCAACTACACTGGTATGCCAAAATAACTGTGTGGGAGCCCTCACTGGGGGAGAGGGGGCTGAACAGTGTTGGAGTGTGTGGGCATTGTTGGGGGGCCATGAGAGGGTGTGGACAATGTCGGGGAGTAAGAGTTGTTGTGGGGATTGGGGGGGGTGGGGGGGTGAGTATTGTTGGATGAGTGAGCATTGTCAGAGAGAGGGGGGTGAGTGAGCATTGTTGGGCGGTGTAGACATTGTTGGGGTTTGTGGGTGGTGTGCATTATTGGGTGGTGTGGCAGAGGTGAGCATTGTTGGGGATGAGCATTCTCAGGAGTGTGTGGAGATGCTGAACACTGTCAGGGATGTGGGAGGGGGTGAGCAGTATCAGGGATATGCAGGGGTTGAGCATCATCAGGGATGTGAATGGAAGGAGCATTGTTGGGGGTGTGGGGGTTGTGAGCATTGTCAGGGGTTGGGGTTGGGGGTCAGTACTGTCATGGAGTGTGGGGGGCATGAACATTGTCGGGGAGTGAGGAAGGTCAGCATTCCCGGGAGTGAGTATTGTCAGGGTGCAGAATAGGAGTAAACATTGTCAGGATCTGTGAGGGTGTGTGGGTGAATGTTGTTGAGGAGTGTAGGGATGGGAATGAGCACTGTCGGTATGCAGGGGTGGGATGATAATTGTTGGGTGGGGTGAGCATTGTCAGGGAGTGGGGGTAGTGGACATGGTCAGGGTGCGGGGGTGGGATGAGCATTGTCGGGGTGCGGAGGTGGGGTGAGCATTGTCAGGGTGCAGGGGTGGGATAGGCATTTTCAGGAAGTTGGCAGGGGGTGATGAGTATTGACAGAGGTACGGGGTGTGAGGTGAGCTCTGTCAGGGGATGCAGGAGTGAGCATTGTCAGGGTTGCAGGATGGGGGAGGGTGAGCATTGTCAGGGGGTGTGGGACGGTGGACATGGTCAGGGCATGGTGGTGGGGTGAGCATTGTCAGGGTTACGGGATGGGAGGTGAGCATTGTCGGGGACGTGGGGGTGAGCTTTGTCAAGTTTGCGGGTTGGGAGGTGAGCATTGTCAGGGAATGTGGGGACAGTGAGCACTGCCAGGGGTGCAGTTTGTGGTAAGCATCATCAGGTAATGTGGGGGGTGGTGGGTGAGCACTGTTGGAATGCGGGGGTGGAAAGTAAGCATTGACGGAGGTGGGATGAATAATGTCAGGGTGGAGACTGAGCAGTGTCAGGGGTGTGAGTTTGAAAGGGGAACCCAACAAAGATAGGTTCATTAAAACAGTGGAATCCAATGAGCTGTGACAGATCTCAAGAGGCATGTGCTCAGTTAATGATGAAAAAGGGGGCATGACTTTGCTGGAATTGGGCTTCACCACAAAGCCTCCCAACTCACCTCATCACTACTACTCCGCCACTGACCAGAATAATTGGGCTATCATATCTTGATTGCTACTTTTTCTCCAGACTTTTGGTCTCTGAGCTTCTTTTGAGTTTTTGGTTGAAATTTGAGTGCCAGAAGAAGTGCTGCCATCACCCAAGTATCCCATTTTCATATCAAGGTTTATCTCCCTCTCTCTCTACCCTCCTGCAGCCTAACAGCCCTCTGAGAACTCTGTGTTCCTCCAACTCTGGCCTCATATGCATCCTCCTCTTTCTTTGCCCCACCATTGGTGGTTGTGCCTTCAGTTGCCTAGGCCCTAATTTCCTGAATTCCCTTCCCATATCTCTCCACCTTTCTTCTGCTTTAAAATGCTCCTTAAATTTACCTCTTTGACTAAGTGTTTGGTCATCTAATGTCTTCTTTTTTGGCTCAATATCAATTTTTTTGGTGGTCCAGTGATGCACCTAGCCAGCGACGCTCACATCCCATGAATAAATTTTTAAAAAAGCCTTGGAATGATTTACCATGTTAAAGATGCAATGTAAGTGCAAATTGTTATATTTTGTAATTCATTAATGGGATGTGGGTGTCGCTGGCTAGGCCAGCCTTTACTGCCACCCCTAATTACCCTTGAGAAGGTGGTGGTGAGCTGCCTTCAAGGACTGCTACAGTCCATGTAGTGTAGGTACACACACACTGCTGTCAGGGAAGGAGTTCCAGGATTTTGACCCAGTGACAGTGAAGGAACGGCGACATATTTTCAAGTCAGGATGGTAAGTGGCTTGGAGGGGAACTTCCAGTTGGTAGTGTTCCCATGTATCTCCTGACCTTGTTCTTCTAGATGGTAGTGGTCGTGGGTTTGGAAGGTGTCTAAAGAACCTTGGTGAGTTGCTGAAGTGCACTTCTTGTAGATGGTGCATACTGTTTGTTGGTAGTGGAGGGAGTGTATGTTTGTGGAAGGGGTGCCAATCAAGCAGGCTGCTTTATCCTGGATGGTGTCAAGCTCAACGCTAAAGCAGAGATATTAAAAGGAACAGGAATGACATTTTGTTTGAATTATCGTTGACTTCCACCGAACCTATTACTATTAGACAATGTTAATGTTCAAACATAGCAAAATGTCACAGGGCGTTTTAGCCTTCCTTTGTCATTTACTTTTCCTTTCCCTAGCCAATATTTTCCCTCTTTTCATGAAAACCCCAAGGTAGAATTTCCATTGGGGATTCTTTTATCTCCTGGCATAACTTTTGGTGAATACACCAGAAAAATGGTATACCATCCATCCATAATTAACCAAAGTCCACGAGGGGTTGTAGGCATCTCTCTCTGCTTAGTGCAATTCTGCACACCACTGTCCCCCTCCATCAAGCTTCTGATATTGTCCACCCATCCAGTCTTTCTCCGACCTGGCCTGTTCTCACCCCGCCTTTTGCAGTGTTCGTATTTTCTCAATCTCCAATTTTTCACTTCAGCTAAATGGTGTACATGGACAATTAAACCATTTCTCTGGGGTCACTGCCAATCTTCTGCAAAGTTATGAACAATGTAGCAATCATCTTACATGAGGTGAGGCCCTGTCTGTCAGGTGGCCGTAAAAGATCCCATGGCATCATTCAAAGAAGAGCAGGGAGCTCTGAAGGACTGCTGGCCAACTTAAACCGGGCAGCAGATTGGGAGGAATAGTCTGTGCCTGCTGGCATCGGGTGTATTCGATGCCGTGAGCGAACAATATGGTGAGAAGGCTAAAAATCGGTTTCACAACATTGCGAAACCAGTTTGCAGTCATCGGCTCAGCCCATCAATGGCAGGCCGCATTTCTCACAATCGGACTTCAGGAATCTCATTGTAATACATCAGCATTTCTTTATAAGGCTGGAGCACAGGACTCAATCCCCCCCACCCGCTGGATCATCCGCCCATGTCAGCTTGCAATCACAGTGTGTTTCACAACAGCGTATAAAAGGCGTGCACTTGGCAGGCTGCACTTTGAGAGGATGAGGGGAACTCGGAGGTGAGTGCACAGTAACGTTGCGGAGCACTTGCCTGGGTCACCTGTTGGACTTCATTGGTTAGGGAGGGGGGCAAAGGTTACCCACTTTGGGGGTGGGGCAAAGGCTGCCCTGCGGTTGAAGGTAGTGCACAAGCACATGTGGGGGTGGGGGGGTGGACGAGGGAAGCAGCCACGCAATAGGGAAACCTTGCATAAAGTGACCATTCTTCTGCAGCTGAGACACTTCAGGCACAGCCACATTAACATGCATGGAGTCGGGCACCTAGCTTCTCTGCCCACTCAAGCAACGCAGAGGCATCAAAGTGCCACCAAGTGCTTTTCACCTCTCAGGTACGGACTGCAAACTAATAAGCATTTTAGTGGACTGAAGAACAGTTGGACAAATGGGCACATTGTACAATCTCCTTGCTAAAGCTGGCCATGGAGCAGTATCTGGTGGAGGTGCTCACAGCCCCTTGCAATGTTATCATCCTGTTTTGGACCAGTCTCCCCCATGGCTCAAGTTAACAGTGCAGCCTTGCAGCGCGGGTTAGGAGAATGCCTGTGCCTGAGCTGAGATCACAGCATGCAGTCCAGTGGGCGAAGCTGCCACCAATTGGTCAGATGAAGTGGGGTGGAGCAAGGTGGGTTTTTGGGCAGCCAAGCAGTGCACTAATCTCTGGCCTTCCAAGTGGTGGCCAGCACTCTCGGAATGCGTTAAGGGGCCTTCAGACTCAATCAAGACAGGATCTTGGTACACCCAAGCTAACCCACGCATCTCTCTCTTTCATTTTGCAGGAGGATCAGGATCATGGAGCCTGGTGTACAGAGAATGAAGACAACAAAGAAGAGAGCACCTGAGGCACTTGGCTGCAAAGAGGGAAGAGCAGCACCCTCTGGAAGAAGTGGAGGCTGGTGCACATGCACATGGCGCCCAAGAGCCACAGCAAGCCGTCGCTGGTCAGCACCTAGCTGGACCCAGGGTCCTGCAGATGACCTAGAATCAGTGTCATCGAAGACTGCAGATGTCTAGAGAACTGGTCAGTCACATCTGCCAGCAACTGCAAGATTTGGCGCCGGGTGGACATGGAGGGCATCCACTGCCAATGGCCAGTGAAATTGACAGCAGCAGTTGATTCTTACACAAGTGGCTCCTTTCAGGGCTCCACAGGTGATCTCTGTGGGGTATCACAAGCCTCCACCCACAAATGGATCCATGAGGTCGCAGGTGCCATCTTCACGAGGGAAGACAACTCTATGCATTTCGCCTGGGACCAGGAAAGCCAGGATGCAGAAGCGATTGGATTTGCCCAGATCTCAGGTTTCCCACGGATGCAGGGTGCCACTGACTGCACTCACATGGTGTTCAGATCTCCTCACAACATTCGGTCAACTATATCAACCGCAAGGGATTCCATTCGCTGAATATGCAGCTGGTGTGCGAGATTTCCAGCGAGTATCCACAACTCCTACATTCTCAGTCGGTCACAAATCCCTGACACCTGCCAGAGTCCACAGAGGCTGCAGGGATGGCTCCTCAGGGACAAGGGCTGCCCACAGCGGACATGGCTGATGACACCTGTGTGGTGGCCTCAGAGTGCAGCAGAGTGAAGGTAATAACGAGACTCATGCTGCAGATCACAACTTGGTGGAGCAAGCAATCGGAATGCTGAAAATGAGATTCCGTTCCTGCAATAAAGCCTGCAGAGGATGTCACGCATAATCATTGTCTGCTGTGCTCTTTATAACCTGGCGCTGCAATGGAGAGAGGAGCTGGCTGAGGAGGAGATGGAGGAGCTGAAGGTCTCCTCCGATAACGAGGGCATTGACGGTGATGAGGCCCTCGAAGGCGACAATGATGGCGATAAGGCCCTCACACTGGCCAGACGAGGCAGGTGCGCTTGGGAGGCCCTCATGGCTGCCAGGTTTGTGGAGAATGGTGACAACATGCAGTAAGGGGACACCATAGATTGTCACATTGCATCTATGAACATTTGACTCCAGTCTGGCAAATGGCAGTGCACATACCCTCTGTAATAAAGCTCCTGTCATGGAGACACAGCGGAGGCCCTAATAGTCGCTCAATTGCAGGAGGATGATGACGACATACAGTGCGGACACTCCAAAAATCTTCACATAGCCTCTGAGAATTTCTGACTCCTGTCTGGCCGAGGGCAGCTTGCTTACGCTCTGTGATCAGGATCATGTTATAGAGACGCAGGCATGAAACTTTAAAAGCTTCTGATCCTTTGTCAGCCTTTCCTCCCAGCCATTTTTCACAGGAATGCATAATTAATGCACGGTGTGAAAAGCCGTCATTGGCTGCTGCTTCGGTACCAAGTAATAGTGAGTAAGCACTGTGCTGTTGGAGCTGTCAGCTATTGGGTGAGAGGCAAAATTCTCATTGGATATAAAAGATCCCATGCCACATCTTGAAGAATGGATAGTTCATATTTGCCTCAACTAAGATCACTAAAATTAATTATGTGCTCATTTGTCTCTTTGACATTTAAATCCAAGTTCTTTGTTCTACTTACCAGCATTAAAACCGGGGAAAACAAAACATATGTATGCATGCATATATTTAATATATAGGTTATTCTCCTTCAAGTATTCCTAACCCATTTTCAGGAATCCAGCTTGCCTTTTAATATCTATCTTGATTGGGAAAACTGAATGCGGCTAAGATCTTTACCCAAAACTTAGAAAGTGGAGAGCTAAATATTAATGCTCTCATTTATCTATATTAAGCATACAAAATTGTGCTCTCGCATATTCCTACAGGCCATGAAATAGCATTGTGAAAATCTAAAAAGTGAGCCCAACAAGCTCACAACAAAAAATGGTAGGACAATTCTGGCACACTCAAATTTTGAAGCACATTTTACTTATGCTAAAATCTTACTTAAGAATGGAAAAAAATCTCAGAAATTAAATCTCAGGAAAACTCAATTTTTAGGCAAAAAATCCATAGGTTGCTTTTAAAAGCAAAAAGGTGCATTTCTGTGTTATAATAATGGTGACTTACTCTAAATGTGGCTGCTCTGTGAGCCTGTTAAAGACATGCTTTATATGGCATCTTTCAGGATGTCGCAAAGTGCTTTTACAGCCATTGCAGTACTTTTGAAATGCAGTCTCTGTTTTAATGTAGGAAATGCAGCAGCCAAATTGTACAGAAGAAGGTCCCAAAAACATTAAAGAGGTAATGAGAAAATAATCTGTTTCAGGATGTTGGTTGAGTGATAACTATCGACCAGGAGACAGGGAACAACTTTACTTTTCTTTGAAATAGTGCAATGAGATCTTTAACATCCACCTGAGAGGGTAGACGGCTCTCTGTTTGCTGATCCAAAAGACAGCACCACTGACAGAGCAACACTCCCTCAGTACCACAGTGGCTTGTCACCTTAGATGTGCTGCTCAAGTGGAATGCTCGGATGAGACTTGAATCCAGAACAACCTTCTGATTCAGAAGCAAGGCTGCTGCCAGTTGAAGCACAGCTGACATCTTAGCATGAAGATCATCTGTGATATCTACTGGATTTAATAAATATGTAGAGAAAATCTGATATGTGACATTAGATCAACAAAAGTAAAAAATATTAACGCTTATTAAATTTTATTACTTTATCTGATATCAGGATGAATTTGTCTTCATGTTCGGTCTGCCCTTTTATTCATTATAATTTGTCATTGTATAGCTATTACAGCAATTTAGGTCGAATGGTTCAAAGCATTTGAATCTCACAGTGAGTATGAACTTCATAATTCATCTAATGGAATCCTTTCAACACTCAAATTTAAAATTTAGACAACAAATTGAAACATGCTGCCATTCTCTTTGACAAGAAATGCATAAGACTCTGCGAGCTAAATTGGATGAAATCAGGCACAGGGATAATGATGTGCGATTAATCTGTGTCCATTGACTGCAATACTTCGTGGTGCCTGCTCATTTGAATGATTGCTGTGTGCTGTCTCCACTAACCACACTGTTAATTAGTCCCATGCATTAGTAAGCAGCCCAGCAACAGTTATAGCTAGCCTCCACATCTCAAACAGGATGTGAAATATGGCTAAAGCAGGTGCTGGCAACCGTGTAGGAAGTCAATCTGACCTAGAAAGCAGTGAATAGTGGCACAACATGCACAACAGTGGGCTGCAAGGTTTCCAACACTGCACTGGAGGCCTTGGTGGGGAAGTGGGAAGTAGGAGGGGTGTCCTATAACTACAGGAGGCCAGGAGACCCTTTAGGCATATGCTCATTAGGCCGTGGGAGCAGAGAGCTGAGCGGTCAATGCCAGGAGTCAAGCCCCATGAACCTGGATGTCTCCAGAAATTCAATTATTCAAGTGGTCAAGCTAAATTAATGTACCTTCAAATGCCATTTCCTACCAGCTGTACCAGTAGCCTGATTTACTGCTTAAATTACTCCCCCACCAAAACCAATGACACCTAGCAATAACCTCCACCAAGCAGGTCTCACAACTTTCATATGCTTCACCTCACCCTCACATATTTTGTAGTACCACAGATCTCACACCCAACATCTCACAGCTTGCGCATACAGTCAACTATCCATGATAGCCACATCAGCCAAACCGTTTCATGACACACTCAATGACACACTTTTCTTCTCTCTTGCAGAAGAATGTGTCACACAACTGGAGGCAACAAAGGTCAGACTCACAGGGCAACAGGTCCACCTGCATGTCCCAACCCCTATGGTGGAAACGGCATTCGTCATTACTAGAACGACCATTGCTGAGACCATAGCCGACGGCTTGGCTCAAACCACTGAAGGTGACAGTATCCTCAGATTGGCTGACAACTCTCGAGGGCGGGACCTCCTTCCACTGAGAAACGGAAGTTCTACTCTCAGGTAATAAAGGCCATCCTCACCATGTTATCATTGCGGGCAGCCTTATTTAAAGTTGTTTGCTTTCCAAATGTCTTTTGTTCCAGACGGGGGGGAGCGGTGGTGGTGAGCAAGGTGCACCCCCATAAAATTCAGCCCAATGTTTCGGGTCAATTTAGACTCTGTTCTGATGAGAGGTCATTGACCTGGAACATTAATTCTGTTTCTCTCAGGTTGTTATGAAAACTATACTTAACCTTGTTGAGAGCAGAGGTCAGGAACTTTAATTCCTGATGGACCTTGGAACTTTTGCGCATGCACAGACCAGGAGAAGGCTGCACAAGAGCAGTTCTGCAATTTTTATGTTTTTTTTGGGCCCAGTGCACCTGTGGAGGAGGAAAAAGCAACACCAAAACCTGGGTCAGATGACTGGCAACAGAGCGCCATTGTGTCCCAACAAAGGGGACAGGGAGGGATCCCAAAAGAAGAATCCCAGAGAGGGGACAGGGACAAGAAAAGTTCCCAAATCAGTTTAAAAAAGAGCAGAGAAATAGGCTCCAAACAGAAAAAGGGATGCGAAGAGCAGACTTTAAGTGTAGAAGGCAGCTGAAGGTTGGTGATTCCATACTGTTAGCATCTGGGGTAAAGGTACCCCTTTGGAGCAGTACTGTTTTGTTCGGCTTAATTGAAGATCTGAAGTTGTGCTTGTGAGTTGGTGCTTGAATGTTTACTTGGGAATCCAAGACAAGATTGAAACCCTGCGAGGTGGGCCATTGTTAATGCTGTCCAAGTTGGAGTGACTTTTGAAGAGAATTCCAAGGTTAGATTTTCAAAGGTGAAGACTGGAATCCCTCATGAGAGAGACAGAGTTTCAGTGAAATTGGTTAACTCACAGTGTTTACTTACATCTGGGTGAGTTGTTGAGAAATCATGGACTCTGTCTTGGTTGCATTTGGCATTTATTGTGCAGTGTGGTGTGTTCAACCACAGTTTGATTGTTAATTCACGTGTGCCTCATACTTAACCTGAATATTAGAGTATAAGAAGATATTGTAAATTGTTTTATCTTTCTGACCTTGTAAAGTTTAACTTTGTTCAAAACCCGTGGAATCTTGTGGTTTTATTCATCGAGCAAGTGTCTTGAATCTTAAACGTGTCTACTTTAAATAAAACCTTATTAATCCCTAACTGAATCTTACCAAAAACTTGCGAGAATGGTCAAGGCACAGATGCTGCCTTACCTGCTGAGTATTTCCAGCATTTCCTGTTTTTATTTCAGGTTTCCAGCAGCTGTAATATTTTGCTTTTGTCTGACATGATTCAAATTGCCAATTTAACTGGAGGGCAGCCACCAGTGAAGGCTGATTGTGATCACAAGGGACCCAAGTAAATTGAACGTTCATTTATTTTTACAATTTTCTCAACAGCGAGGAAAGGCAGGAATATTCCTCAATGGCTCATAAGGAAACTTTAGGCCTTCCTTGTCCAGGGTTTCCCTCCACTTCTCCTCATTACATTCCCCTCTAGACCCCCCACTTCCCATTTATCTTATGCCGGCGACATTTCCCATGGGTGTCTGACAGTGGCCTCCTGCTGCCAGAATTGCTGCTCCAACCTGCTGACCTCACCATTCCCAATAGGTTCCGATGGGATTCTCCTAGCAGGATGATAACGTGGCCTGGAGTAAAATGGCCCAGGCCTACTCTTGACACCTTTATGGGGGTTTCCCTCCTGCCTTGGCTTGTGCCTGCCATCCTCCTGCCACCCTATAAAATCAGGTTTAGATTTTTGATGGTGTCATTTTAATACCATTATTAAACCACTAGTTTGAAATGAGATAACGTAAAATCTGGTGTCCAATCCATTTAACACTGACCATCACAAACAGTCTCTTAATCAATATTTAGATACCAGTCAAATAGATTTTTGTTAAGATAGTGGCTGGTGCTGCTTATATGAAAAGATGGCTTCTTTTCTTGGTCAAGTTCCTCCTCTTCTCTCTTTGCCTCACCTGAAGGACTCAGCTCCTTGATTAGGTAAAGTTCCATGGGTACTAGGCTTCCCCTTATATCTTACACAAGTGGGAGTTATCCATTTATGAACCCCAAAAGACACTTAATTCCTGAGGCATCATAGCTAAGACTATACATACCGAACAATAAAATAATAGGCTTCCAGCGGAAGTGCTGAATTATGGCCAAAAAAAGGAACCCTGGCTGCCTTCCTCTCTCCATAGAGGCAGCAACCCTGCTGCCAACTCCAAGACCAGCTGACTCAGCAGACACCAGGCTATTCATCATGGGGTAAATTCATCATTGGTAACGTCTCAACAAGAAACTTTTCTCTTTCTCTCAAGTGCTAAGGAACACAAGCTCCAACAACTCATCGAAACCAACACTCATCTAGGACCCTCCACCCCTGCCTGTCTCTCCGTCCCCACCCCATCTTCCAATCCCAGCCCCAGCCGTGTATTCACTATACCCCTTGACCTTCCCCTCTCCGATGCTGAACGTTCAGTGCTCAGCAAAGGACTTAGTTTCATACCCCTACGCCCTCACCTCAATGAATTTCGGGCTCGGCATGATGCTGAACTCTTCTTCCGCCGTCTTTGTCTCCGGGCTCACTTCTTTGGGCACTAGTGCTCTCCCCGTTCAATGGATCCTTTCACCCAGCTCCAATATTCTCCCTCTACCTGGACCCCTCCCTCTGGATTCTTACCTTCTCTTGATCTTTTCATTGAGAGCTGTCGGCGCGACATTAGTCGTCTCAATTTCTCTGCTCCTCTCACCCATTCTAATCTCTCTCTCTGAACTTACTGCACTCCATTCTCTCAGGTCCAACCCTGACATTGTCATCAAACCCGCTGACAAGGGTGGTGCTGTTTTGTCTGGTGCACTGACCTCTACCTCGCGGAGGCTGAGCGTCAACTTGCAGACACTTCCTCCTACCTCTCCCTGGACCATGACCCCACCACTGAACATCAAGCCATTGTTTCCAGCACTGTCACTGACCTCATCTCCTCTGGGGATCTTCCTCCCACAGCTTCCAACCTGATAGTCGCCCAACCTCGGACAGCCCGCGTCTACCTCCTACCCAAAATCCACAAACAGAACTGTCCCGGTAGACCGATCGTGTCAGCTTGCTCCTGCCCCACAGAACTCATTTCTCGTTATCTTGACTCCCTTCTCTCTCCCCTTGTCCAGTCCCTTCCCACCTACATCCGTGATTCCTCTGATATCTTACGTCACATCAACAATTTCCAGTTCCCTGGCCCCAACCACTTCCTCTTCACCATGGACGTCCAATCCCTCTACTACTCCATCCCCCACCAGGATGGTCTGAGGGCCCTTAGCTTCTTCCTCGAACAGAGGCTCAAACAATCCCCATCCACCACTACTCTCCTCCGTCTGGCTGAACTTGTTCTCACACTGAACAATTTCTCCTTCAACTCCTCTCACTTCCTCCAAATAAAAGGTGTGGCTATGGGTACCCGCATGGGCCCCAGCTATGCCTATCTCTTTATGGGGTATGTGGAACATTCCTTGTTCCAGTCCTACTCCGGCCCCCTTCCACAACTCTTTCTCCGGTACATCGATGATTACTTCGGTGCTGCTTCATGCTCTCGTCGGGACTTGGAAATATTTATTAATTTTGCTTCCAATCTCCACCCCTCCATCATTTTCATGTGGTCCATCTCTGACACTTCCCTTCCCTTCCTTGACCTCTCTGTCTCAATCTCTGGTAATAGACTGTCCACCAATATCCATTACAAGCCTACCGACTCCCACAGCTACCTTGACTACAGCTCCTCACACCCTGCTTCCTGTAAGGACTCCATCCCATTCTCTCAGTTCCTTCGCCTCTGTCGCATCTGTTCCGATGATGCTACCTTCAAAAACAGTTCCTCTGACATGTCCTCTTTCTTCCTTAACCGAAGTTTTCTACCCACGGTCGTTGACAGGGCCCTCAACCGTGCCCGGCCCATCTCCCGCGCATCCGCCCTCATGCCTTCTCCTCCCTCCCAGAAACATGATAGGGTCCCCCTTGTCCTCACTTATCACCCCAACACCCTCCGCATTCAAAGGATCATCCTCCGCCATTTCCGCCAACTCCAGCATGATGCCACCACCAAACACATCTTCCCTTCACCCCCCCGTGGGCATTCCATAGGGATCGTTCCCTCCGGGACACCCTGGTCCACTCCTCCACCACGCCCTACTCCTCAACCCCCACCTATGGCACCATCCCATGCCCATGCAAAAGATGTAACACCTGCCCCTTCACTTCCTCTCTTCTCACCGTCCAAGGGCCCAAAGACTCATTTCAAGTGAAGCAGCATTTCACTTGCATTTCCCCCAACTTAGTCTACTGTATTCGTTGCTCCCAATGTGGTTTCCTCTACATTGGAGAGACCAAATGTAAACTGGGCAACCGCTTTGCAGAACACCTGCGGTCTGTCCGCAAGAATGACCCAAAGCTCCCTGTCGCTTGCCATTTTAACACTCCACCCTGCTCTCTTGCCCACATGTCTGTCCTTGGCTTGCTGCATTGTTCCAGTGAAGCCCAACGCAAACTGGAGGAACAACACCTCATCTTCTGACTAGGCACTTTACAGCCTTCCGGACTGAATATTGAATTCAACAACTTTAGGTCCTGAACTCCCTCCTCCATCCCCACCCCCTTTCTGTTTCTTCCCCCTTCTTTTTATTTTTTCCAATAAATTATATAGATTTTTCTTTTCCCACCTATTTCCATTATTTTTAAATATTTTTAAATCTTTTATGCTCCCCTCACCCCCACTAGAGCTATACCTTAATTCCCCAACCATCCATTCTTAATTAGCACATTCGTTTAGATATATATCACCAACTTCAACACCTATGTGTTCTTTTGTTCTGTTGTCTGTGACATCTTTTCATGATCTGCTTCTATTACTGCTTGCTTGTCCCTACAACCACACCCCCCCTCCACTTCTCTCCCCCCACCCAACCCCCCCACCCCCTGCCACACACACACACACACACACACACACACACACACACACTCCTTAAACCAGCTTATATTTCACCCCTTCCTTGGATTCACCTAGTTCTGTTGAAGGGTCATGAGGACTCGAAACATCAATTCTTTTCTTCTCTGCCGATGCTGAGTTTTTCCAGGTAATTCTGTTTTTGTATTCATCATGAGGCCTGTTTCAAACAATTTCAGATAAATGCTAAGTGCCCTGCATTTCTAATCTAAATAAAACTGTTCAAGCAATTATAAATTGAGGCTGAGAGATTTAAGGGGATTCATTTGAATGTGTTTTAAGATTTTGAAGGCATTTGAGTTAATAGATGTAATCTGGTTAGAATGCATGTAACAATTTTGTATGGAACAATTCACACAGGTTAGCAGAACTTCAAATAAAACAATCAATGTCATTACTTTTAGAAAGACAATTAATGACACCTCAGATACAGACAAATGGAAAAGCTCCTTGTTGTAGAAAGAGAGATTCAGCTTGAATCATACATAGAATGAGCCACAGAATCTTACCACTACTGTCCAGCAAAAAGTCATCCTGGGCGTAGCGATACTTTTCTGGACCACATGCAACAAAGACATCATCGTCCCCAAAAAAATCCTGCAGGCAAATGATCTGAAAAATAAAACATTAAACAGTAATCATCTGTTAGACAAATTGCATAAATCTCAAAATAGAAGTGCACTCTAATACTCTATTTTAATAACAGTGCCTTAATACACATAATAGGATAGTGTTAACTTTAAGAACCAAGATTGCTTGAAGGCTGATAAGTGCAATTCCAAGGACAAAAGGAGCTATTCATCTTAATTCTTCACCAGTCAAAACTGGAAGCAGCAAAGGAGGCCGTGATGATAAGTGTCCCCGCTGAAGCCTTTTTATTGTTGTTATAATCACACAGATATTTACTCAGTTGGTTGCTTCGAATTATTGCTTATGACAATAACTTACACTCACATGGCACCCTTAACATAGTCAAATGTTCCATATTACCTCTCAAAGGGACAGGCAGGAGTGCCAGCAGGAAAAGGGAGGAATGATTTGAAACGGCATTTTAAGTTGGAGAGGTACAGAAAGGTGGAAGAGGATCCAGACTGCAGAGTTATAAATGCAGAAAGTCTTGGCACCAATGGTGGGACAAAGGGAACAGAATGTAACATATTCCAAATTCAGAAGGGCAGCGGGGAGTGAGCTGGGTCCTAGGAGCTGAGGCAGTCCATGGACAGAATTGTACAGAAGATAAGCATCTTGAAATCAATTTATTAGAGGACGGGGAGTGGGGGTTGGCAACGACTACACTGATTGATAAACAAGACTTTGTACAATGAAGATACTGGAAATGGTTTTCAATGAGTTGGAGCTTGTTGCAGAGGGACAATCAGTTACTGCTGAAATTGTGCATCCCTATCTGATGCGATTACTGTTTAACAGGTTATAATATGTGTCCATTCTGTCACCTCTGGATCAGGCAATGCACTCATTGTTTTGTTGTTCAATACACCATTCAATAGGAGACTCACAGGGGAGAGAAACTGGATAAGGCCCATTAACGGGCACAGGAATTGTGATGCACGATTAACCTACATCCATTCATTATGACGTAGGCAGCATACAAGCTTCATGCTGCTACTCATAATGAGTCCAGCACTAATCACACTGCTGGGTGGCTGCACACCTCAGGACAGGGCCCCAAGTTCATATGAGATTAACATGACTTAAAGCCAGTCTGCACCTCTTAAAGGAGGTGCAAGCTTGATGCAGCTGGTAGTAGAAGTGGCTGGGGAAGAGTCTCTCAGCAGGAAGAAAGTGCAAATGCTGCGACAGGACAGAGAGTGCATTCCAGGGTTCGGGACACTGTGGCGCATAACCACTGGCAGTAAAATGGAGTCAATGTACACACTGTTCCTGGCTTAGGTTGAGGCAAGAGAAATGTTCCTAGAAGACCTTGGGTAGATGCAGCCTCCTGCCAAGCCCTCCTCCCTTTCCTCTGCAAACAACTTGGTCTCTTCTGTGCTCCCACTGCTCTACTCCCTCTCATGCTGGTAGTAAAAGGGGAATGGTAACTTCAGCACCCATGCTCTGACCAGAAACCTTGCAGTCACAACCAAGAACTCCTCCATGTACAACATCACTTCCTGTCAACTTCACCAACTTAATACAACTTAGCAAACCACCAAGCACTCTTACAAACTCAGAGTCAATAGAAATCAATCATTAACTACTGAAAGCTGCTGATTATTCCTTTAAATAGGTGGTGGTGGAGGGGTGGGGGGGGGGTGTCCTTCCTGTTGCTGAACACTTGCTCAGCTATGCATATTTAAGAAAGATTGTTAAGCTGGAATAGCAAAGTCAAAAATGGCAGCGCTGGCATAAAATCAACATTATACACTAACTGAGATCACAATCTGCTTACTCAGCATACTTCTGGTGCATGATCCTAACGCCAGTGCTGCTGACTATCCAAAATGGTGTCCAGCTGGAAGGGTGCACAGGGCACAGATGTTATTTTGGGATCAAAACAGCATCCATTGCACTGAAACTACATGTGCTACAGAGCTGAATTTTGCGGCTAGTATTTATTATCTAGGATAATAAGAAATAGGAACCGAAGTAGGCCATTCGGCCCCTTGAACCTGCTCCACCATTCAATAAGATCATGGCTGATATGATTGCGGCATCAACTGCACTTCCCTGCCTGCTCCACATAACCCTTGATCTCAAATTTCTGTCTAATGCAGCCTTCAATATATTCAATAATCAGTCTCCACTGCTCTCTGACCCTCTGAGAGAAGACATTCTTACTCATCTCAGTCTTAAATAGGAGATCCCATATTTTTAAACAGTGCCCCCTAGTTCTAGGTTCCTCCATGAGGGGAAACATTCTGTCAACATCCACCATGTCAAGCCTCCTCAGAATCTTATATGTTTCAAAAAGACCACCTCGCCTTCTTCTAAACTCCAATGAGTATAGGCCCAACTCACTCAACCTTTCCTCATAAGAACATAAGAACTAGGAGCAGGAGTAGGCAATTCAGCCTCTCGAGCCTGCCCCGCCATTTAATATGATCATGGCTGATCTCATTTCGGCCTCAACTCCAATTTCCCACCCACTCCCCATAATCTTTCAACCCGTTACTAATTAAAAATTTGTCCATCTCCTCCATAAATTTATTCGGTGTCTCAGCATCCACTACACTCTGGGGTAGTGAATTCCACAGATTCACGACCCTTTGAGAAAAGTAATTCCTCCTCATCGCTGATTTAAATCTACCACCCCTTAACTTTTCAAATGCCCCATTACTACTTCCTTAATAATGGATTCCAACAATTTCCCAACGACAAACGTTAAACTAACTGGTCTATAGTTTGCTACTTTCTGCCTCCCCCCTTTTTTGAATAAGGACGTTATATTAGCATTTTTCCAAACCTTTCCAGAATCCAGGGAATTTTGGAATATTATAGCCAATGCATCCACTATCTCTGCTGTCACTTCCTTTGAGACCCTGGGATGTAGGCCATCAGGTCCTGGGGGCTTGTCACCCTTTAATCCCAATAGTTTGCTCAGTACTTTTTCTTTAGTGATGGTGATTGTTCTAAGTTCCTCCTTCTCTATCCCCTCTGCATTACCTGTTACTATTGGGGTGGTGCTAGTGTCCTCCACCTTGAAAACTCAGGCAAAATATTGATTAAGCTTCTCTGCCATTTCTGCGTTCCCCACTATTAACTCTCCAGTCTCATTCTCCAAGGGACCAACGTTCACTTTAGCTACTGTCTTTCCTTTCATACACTTGTAGAAACTTTTGCTATCAATTTTTACATTTTGTGCTAGTTTTCTTTCATAATTTACATTTGTTCTTTTTATTATTTTTTTAGTGACCCTTTGTTGATCTTTAAAAGTTTCCCAATCTTCCAGCCTGCCACTGACCTTTGCAATTTGGTATGCCTTAGTTTTTGCCTTTATGTTATCTTTAACTTCCTTACTTAGCCATGGATGCTTTTTCCCTCTCTTACCATATTTCTTCCTCTTTGGAATATATTTTACTTGGGAGGAATTGAATATCTCCTTAAATATCTGCCACTGTTCATCAACTGTCCTACCTTGTAGTCTTCCTGCCCAGTCCACTAGGGCCAAATCTGCCCTCATGCCTATGTAGTTACCTTTGTTTAACTCCAGAACACTAGTGTGGGACTCAGGTTTCTCACTCTCAAACTGAACTTGAAATTCTAGCATGCTATGATCACTCTTCCCTAGAGGATCCTTTACTATGAGATTATTAATTAATCCCATCTCATTACACAAAACCAAATCCAGAAAAGCCTCATTGGTTCCACAACATATTGCTCCAAGAAACAATCTCTAATACACTCTATGAGCTCTCCCTCAAGGCTACCCATGCCAATTTGATTAGTCCAGTCTATATGCATATTAAAATCACCCATGATTATTGCCATGCCTTTCTTATATGCTCCCAGTATTTCCTGGTTTATACTATGCCCTACTGTTGAACTACTGTTTGGGGACTTACAGATTACTCCCACCAGGGACTTCTTTCCCTTGCTATTTCTTATTTCTATCCAGACTGACTATACGACTTGCTCTCCAGTGCCTATGTCATTCCTCACTATAGCACTGATCTCTTCCTTTACTAACAAAGCTGCACCACCTCTTTTTCCTTCCTGCCTATCCTTCTGAAACAGAGTACTCTTGCATATTCAACTCCCAAACCTGTTCTCCTCGTAACCACATCTCAGTAATCGCCACCAAATCATACCTATTTATCTCTATTTGCACTGTTAACTCATTAGTTTTATTCCGAATGCCACGCGCATTCAGATACAAAGTCTTTAAGTTTGCCCTATTGTCAATTTTTCCTACTCTTATGTGATTCTTTGGTGCAATATGGCATTCACATACTCTGTTCCTTCCTTTCATTTTTTGGTAACAATCAGTCTCATCACGAACCTGCACTCTTACCCTCTCCTTAAACTTTGACTTTTTATTTTTCCATGCAACTGAAGCTTCCCCTCCATTATTTAGTTTAAAGCCCTATCTACGACCCTAGTTATGCCAGGACACAGGTCCCAGCATGATTCAAATGGAGCTCGTCCAAACAGAATAGCTCCCTCTTTCCCCAGTACTGATGCCAATGTCCCATGAATTCGAACCCATTTCTCCCACACCAATCTTTGAGCCACACATTTACTTCTTTAATCTTATTGACCCTGTGCCAATCAGCTCGCCGTTCAGGTAATAATCTGCAGATTATTACCTTTTTGGTTCTGCTTTTTCATTTAGCCCCTAGTTGCTCGTATTCCCCCAGCAGAACCTCTTTCCTCGTTCTACAGATATCGTTGGTACCTACGTGGACCACGACTACTGGATCTTTCCCCTCCCACTCCAAGTTCCTCTGCAGCCCAGATGAGATATCCTTAACCCTGGCACCAGGTAGGCAACACAGCCTTCGAGACTCTTGATCCTCACTACAGAGAACAGTATCTATTCCCCTAACTATACTATCCCCGATTACAACTACACTCCTCTTTTCTCCCCCCACTTGAATGGCTCCCTGTACCATGGTGCTATGATCAGTTTGCTCATCCTCACTACAGTCCCTGCGCTCGTCCACACAGGGAGCAAGAATCTTGAACTTGTTGGATAAGGGCAAGGGCTGAGGCTCCTGCAGTGCTACTTCCTGGATCCCTCCACCTGCCTCACTCATAATCACACCCTCCTGTCCCTGGCCACTGGCGGAATTTAAGGTAGTTAATCTAAAGGGTGTCACTGTCCCCTGAAACACAGCGTCCAGGAACTCTCCCCCTCCCTAATGTGTCACAGTGTCCGAAGCTCAGACTCCAGCTCATCAACTCTGAGCCGGAGTTCCTTGAGCATCCAACATTTGCTACAGATGTGGTTACTAGGAACCACAATGGGGTCCACCTGCCCCTACATCATGCAGCTCCAACACATCGCCTGGTTCTGCATCTCTATTTTATTTAATTAGTTTTTCGATTTGTTTTTAAATTTCCTATTGGTCTTTAGTTTATCAATCTGTAAAATATTTCTCCTATTTACTTTTAATCTGAAAGCAAGTTAGAATAGAGATTCAAAATACACTTTTTAAAATTAACTGAAACACGCTTTCTCTGCTGAGTTGAAGCTGAAGTGTTAGGCCTCTGATCCTGGGTCCAGTAGTCACCTTTAATCTGAAAGCAATTTAGAAAAGGTAGTTCAAACTAGCAGTTACTCACCAACCAAAGAACTTATGGTTTTCCTGTGATGTCACTTTGTTTTTTCCACTCGGCGACAGTGACTGCAGAGGACAGTGACTGCAGACTACTTCATGGCGTCAATGACTGCAGAGGACACTCTTCCCAGACTGTTTCATGGCAACAGTGACCGCAGAGGCCACTCTTCCCAGACTTCATCACGGTGTTGGCGACTGTACAGAACACTCTTCCCAGATTGCTTCACAGTGATGGTGACTGCAGAGGACACTCTTCCCAGACTGTTTCACAGCGATGGTGATTGCAGAGGACACTCTTCCCAGATTGTTTCACGGCGACAGTGACTGCAGAGGACACTCTTCCTAGACTGTTTCACAGCGATGGTGATTGCAGAGGACACTCTTCCCAGATTGCTTCACGGCAATGGTGACTGTAGAGGACACTCTTCCCAGATAATCCCTTCATCCCAGGAATCAGCCTAGGGGACTTTCTCTGAAATGCTCCCAAAGCAAATATGACCCTCCTTAAGTAAGGGGACCCAAGACTGTATACAGTACTCTGGGTGTGGTCTCACTAATGTCCTGTACAGTTGTAGCAAGACTTCCCCACTTTTATATTCTATCCCCCTTGGAATCAAGGATTCCAATAAACATTCAATTTGCCTTCCTAATTACTTGCTGTACCTGCATGCAAGCTTTTTGTGATTCATTTGCAAGGACACCCAGATCCCACTGTACCTTAGCATTCTGTAGTCTCGCTCCAAATAAATAATGTTCAGCTTTTCTATTCCTCCTGCCGAAGAGGACAATCTTACATTTCCCACATCTTACGCCCATCTGCTAATTTTTTGCTCATTCACTTAACCTATCTAGATCCCTTTGCAGACTTTTTGTATCCTCCTCACAACTTGCTTCCCTGCCTATCTCCCTATCAAGGACTCAAAACCACATTTTCCACTTGTCTACTGACCAAATAGTGTTACTTTCCCAAGCAGAATCTTGTGACAGGTCAGTTAGTAAAGGGAAATTGAAATGCGATCTTAAATGCTAATCTTAAACCTGAGCTTAACCAACCTGATTCACTGATAGGATTTAGAAGGAAAGACCTGCTAATGGTGGAATTGAGGTTGTTGGGTTTTGGAGGTGCATGTTTGTGATGTGTGTCTCTGTAAATAAATGCTGGTTAAGGTAAAGATTAGGTTACCATAATCATTAGGCTGTCTGTTAGCTTTGGGTGAGGCACCCTGATAAGTGCACTCCTAGTTCTCAAGGGAAATGGTGACTTGAGGAGTCAAGTCAATTGTTTGTCAGGAAAATGAGGCTAGCGATTAGATAGCACTGTTTTTTGGTAGGGGAATCATGATTTCCAATGTGCCCATGCCCTTTCAGATCAAGGTGGGCAACAACCTGATGTAACTACCTCATCTGAATGATTGTAGTGAGGCTCCCGTGCTGTTCCCCTCTCCTGAACACTGTCTGTAGCCTTTGCACTCAGTAGGGGGAGTCAGACAGTTTTGTTTGCTTCTTAAAGGAAGGCTGCCTCTCTTAAAGAGTAGCTGCACTGAAGAAAATTTCTGCAATTTAAGATATCAGAAAGTTGAATAGCAGGGCAGACTGAGGGTTCCAAAGTGATGGATGTGACACTGGAGGCATCAGTGTGGAAATGGACAGAGAGTTACAATGGTTCTGTGAGGGGGCTTGGATGCCCTCAAGGACCACCCTTAGAAGGGGGTGGGAGTAGGTGATCAAAGAGATCAATTCCCCGAGTCTGGACCCGAGGACTTGGCATCAGTACCACAAGAGGTCTGATAACCTCATGCAGACAGTCAAGGTCAGCAAATGCATCTTCACATGACATCTCCTACCACCACACCACCAACCTCTTACACTCATCCAAGCAGCATACCCCCACTCACCCAACAGAACCCCTTCTACTCAGGACTTGTGTCTAATATTCAGTTACTCCATCTCACCCTCACATACCTACCAATGCTGCCAACCTCACACCCACCTCTTATGGCCCCCACATAGTTCCAGCAGGCACATGACCCAAACACAGTGCAACACAATCTCTGACATCTTGCCCTCTCTCTTGCATGACAAGTTAGCGTACAATAGAAGGGAGCAGAGTAGAACGGATGGGGGTAGCTGCATCTCCTGACCCCTCAGAGGAGATAGCTCTCAGCATCACAAAACAGGCTGTGACAGAGCCTGTGGCATCCAGCATCACTAAGAACATTCAGGATGATGGTATGTTCCTGCTTTATGCTCCTTCTCAACTTCCAGCATGGCCTAAACCTGCTATCTAACATGATGACAAAATTGCTGATGGTGTTACCACGTCATCTTGCTTCCCCACCCTACCTGCCCCCACCGCAACCTTTCCCGTCTGCGTTCCTGCTTTCAGACATCCAAGAACTGCCACCTGCCCAGCCACAACAACCCCAGGAGGAGGAGAGAAAGTAACAGCATAGTACAGACTTCATTGCACAGCCACCAGCTCAGACACTGTACTGCACATATCCTGGAAGCAAGTGTTAAGTTGAGATCTGAATATGGTGAATCATCTGGGAAGGAGTGGGCTATAACCAGAGCAAGAGTAAAGAATTATTCATTTTCCAGCCCACCAGAGAAGAGGTCACAGATGAGTTTTGCTGCAAAAAGATCAGATAAGGACTTTGATGGGGCAGCACAAAGGAGAACACTGATGAGGATGCACACCGGGATGCTGGGTGCATTGGTTGCCTGTTAAATAACCTCCTGTCACTGTCAAGGAGCATGGAGGAGTCCGTCTTGGCAGAGGCCATTGCACAGAGCTTGCCCTTTTTGTAGCCTCTGTTCCATCTCCCAGTCATCCTGCAAGCCCAGAGGCACTGCCACTGCTGCCACCTCTACCTGTAGCAGCCTTTGTGCAAACAGGTCATCTATTCCTCCTCCCTCACTTGTAAGGATGCAGCAATACTTTGCAGCAAATCCAGGAACTCAGCACAAAAAACCTCTGGAAACAATCCAGACTACTCCCAGGCAATTTGTAAGAGAAAAAGTTGTCACAAATTTTACCTCCAATTGGGTGCCTGATCCTTTAATGAACATGAGTGTGGTGCTCATCTTGCAGCCTCACACCACATCTTTGAGGAGTGATAAATTAACATGTACACAGGATCTACATGGACAAATTTGAAATCCTGACTTCAGGATTCCAACTAGCGAATTTGTGAAGTCAGCATAGCCAACTAGCTAATTTATGAAGTCAGGATAGCACCAATTCAAATCCTTCCACCGCACACAGACTCTCACAGTTCAACTTCAGCTGCAACAGCATGCAGGAAGCAGCCAATGGAGTATCATGGCCCCAAAACTGTGGTAAGCCTAGACAAGACCTGACCATGAAGGGAGCTTTTCTTGACCACAGCTGGAACACAACCACGGAACTGTGCTACCCAGAACTGGCTTAACATTGCTAGTCATTGCATATAGTGGTCTGCTAGTCATTGCATATAGTGGTCTGCTAGTCATTGCATATAGTGGTCTGCTAGTCATTGCATATAGTGGTCTGCTAGTCATTGCATATAGTAGTCTGCTAGTCATTGCATATAGTGGTCTGCTAAGTCACTTGAAAAGTAAAGGACCAACTTCATCAGTGGTAAACTGGGATTGACCAGATTCTAGGAATAACACCATTACCAAAGTGGCAAAAAAAACTGTAGCTGCCAGAAATTAAGGA
The DNA here is from genome assembly GCF_017639515.1 of Carcharodon carcharias. Lineage (NCBI taxonomy): Eukaryota > Metazoa > Chordata > Chondrichthyes > Lamniformes > Lamnidae > Carcharodon > Carcharodon carcharias. The sequence goes on along the minus strand of NC_054467.1, from coordinate 67,310,056 downwards.
GGGTTTCCTACTGAAGAATATTACAGAATCCCAGAATGGTTAAGCATAGAAGGAAGCCTTTTGGCCCATCTTGTCTGTGCTGGCTCACTGAAGGATCAATTCAACTAGTCCCATTCCCCCATAGCCCTGCATATTTGCCCTTTTTGGATAACAATCCAATTCCCTCTTGAATGCCTCGATTGATCCTGCCTCCAACACACTCTCAGGCAGTGGATTCCAGATCCTAACCACTCGCTGTATGAAAAGGTTTTTCTCATGTTGCCATTGCTTCTTTTGCCAATTATCTTAAATCTGTACCCTGTGGTTCTCAATCCTTCCACCAATAGGAACAGTTTTTCCCTATCAACTCTGTCTAGACCTTTCATGATCTTGAACAGCACAATCAAGTCTCCTCTCTACCTTCTCTTCTCCAAGGAAAACAATCCCAACTTCTTCAATCTATGTAACCAAAGCTCCTCTTCCCTGGAACCATTCTCCTGAATCTCTTCTTCACTCTCTTTAATGCCTTCACATCCTTCCTGAATCGTGGAACCCAGAACTGGACACAATACTCCAGTTGAGTCCGATCCAGTTTTCTTTGCAAGTTTGACATAACTTCCTTGCTTTTGTATTGAATGCCCCTATTAAAAATGTCTATAATGCTGTATGCTTTTTTAGCCATTCTGTCAATCTGTTCTGCCACTTCAATGGCTTATGCACATATACATCCAGATCCCTCTGCTCCTGCACCCCCTTTAGAATTGTACCCTTTATAAAGTCTCTCCGCGTTCTTCCTACCAGAATGAATCATTTCACAATTCTCTATATTAAATTGCATCTGCCACTTGTCCATCCAACCTACCAACCTGTCTTTGTCCTTCTGAAGTTCTACACCATAGTTCATATTATTCCAAGTTTTAATATCATCCACAAATTTTGAAATTGTGCCCTGTACACCATGGTCTCGGTCAATATATATCAGGAAGAGCAGGGGTCCTAACACCAGCCATTGGGAAACTCCACCTTCCTCCATTCTGAAAAACATCCATTAACCACTACTTTCTGTTTCCTGTCACTCAACCAATTTCATACTCACATTGCTGCTGTCCTTTTATTTCCTAAGCTCTAACTTTGCTCACAAGTCTATTCTACAGCACTTTATCAACTGCTTTTTGGAAGTCCATGCACACATCAACAGCATTCCCCCATTCAACCCTCTCTGTTACCTCATCAAAAAATTCCAGCAAATCAGTTGAACATGATTTGCTTTTTCAATTCTGCTCTGAACCCTCTTTATCAAGCCTGGTTCTTGGTTATATTGTCAACCTGACATCTGTCATGAGCACAATTTTTCTTCTTCATCTTAATCCCTTTATCTTTTGTCATCTATGGAGCTCTGAATAATGGCAATACAATTAATTAAAATAAAATTGGGTTAAAATTAGAAACATACATCAGTAATTTCAGCAAGGGTTCTTCCCATTCTAACTTTGGAAGAAGGCCCTTAGTAACCCCAGAGAATTCCTAAAGGCTGTTCATTCAGACCATTTCTCCAGGATCTCTATTGAATTATGGTGAGATCAGGAGAACCCTTGGAAATTATTGCTGTTAGATTGCTATAAAACATTACACAATGTAAGTACAAGTTTTAGTTGCAATGTGTTTAAATTGCTTTTATTCACAACGTTGATTCCTGCTTTTTCATGTGGTACAACTTTATTGGACTTTAACTAAAATGAGCATTTTTCTTTAAGATCATAGAAAGGGTTAAAGGAAGCAACGGGCAGAATTCTCCCATCCCCGCAGTGGGTTTCGTGATGGGTGGGAGCGGACAATCCAGCAGCAGGCAAAAAGTCGCAAATCCGCTGTCGTAAAAATAGCTTGCAATTCTCCTAATGGTAGGTTTATGGCGAGTCAGTTATCCCGTCAACTAGTGGTGTGAACGCCATTTGCATTCATTAACATGTCATGAATGCTCATTAAAACAGCTGCTCGCCTTGTCACACCTTTCAGTCTTGCATCACACCAGCGGGAAATTATGTCGGCCTCAAAACCGTTTGAAAACAGGTGGTGTGCACAATTCAGACCTCGATTCATTGGTAACTTTGAGGTGAGTGGAACATACATAGCCTACCTGCCATAGCGCTATGCTAGTCTTGATGCGATGAACGCCACTCTGCTGGGGGATGTAGGGTTGGACTGCTCCTTCTCTTTGCCCCACTGTACTGTGGTACTCATGCAGGCCTCCACTTTCAGAAACTAGCACTTCAACCAGGGGGTTGGGCTGTGAAGTGAGGGTGGAGTTGATGAACACGAGGGAAGCAATGGTGAGGGAAGGCTGTGGAATGGCAGTGAGGGAGAAGGGTAAACATGGGGACAGCCTTTCTGGGGTCACCCTCTAACCTCTTGTTGCCACAGAAGTGAGGAGGCTGCTTAGAAAGAAAAGAAGGAGCCCTCCTTGCGATGAAAGCCACTGAAAGCCAATGGCTTCATTAGAATTGTTAAAGGGCTACTCAGAACTCAAGTGGCTTCACATCACAGTTGCTGCATCTCAAGAGTAACATAGGACTGTTGAATTTGGGAATGCAGGCAATAGTGAAGGAGGTCCATCTGTATTATATATGGCATTCCATCAATGAAGGTCTGTCTCATGTTCACCAGATTTGACACTCTAAATGGGCCAAAGGACATCCAATCATTGACCATGAGCAACTGATTGGTCATTAATATGCCACATCAGAGACTGGAGTACAAAGCTAGTTTGGCTTGGCCTAAATAGGCAAGTGGTTATGGTACTGAATTTGTAACCCCAAGATCAAGAGTTCAAATCTCACAATGGCAAACTATGAAACAATGTAACTTCATCTGAAACAGATGGAAACGGGTTTGTACTCGAAAGAGTTACAGAGCTAGTTTGGGTCACTCATCTCACTGAAACTTTAGCATCCTATGCAGGGCTCAAGATGTTAAATATCAGCGATGCCATCTTGGTCACCTCGATGTGTGTGCTAGTATCTCAGGAACAAGGCGGCATCAGTCACCATGTAAGTAGGTCGGGAAAACCTACGGACCCTTACAGTTTCGAAATGTGTCATCTTCTGAGCTTCACTTTCTTGTCCTGAAATCATTAATGTCTTCAATTTTTCCTTCCAGAGAGAAGGCAAAAGCAGATACGGATCCAGGGCTCAGTGCTGCCTCTGTCCTACAAAAAACTCCAATGAATTGGTTAAACATGATTTTCGTTTCACAAAATTATGCTCTTCCCGATTGCCTTGAGCTCTTGTAAATGCACAGCTATAACCTCCTTAATAATCGATTCTAATAACTTTCCCACAGCAGACATCAAGCTAACTGGCCTATAGTTTCCTGTTTTCTGCCTTCCCCCCTTCTTGAATAGAAGGGTTATATTTGGTACTTCACTGTCTGACGGAAATGTTCTAGAATCTAGCAAATGTTGGAAAATTAACACCAGTGCATTGACTACCACATTAACCACCTCTTTTAAGACCCTAGGATGTAGTCCATCAGGACCCGGCGACTTGTCAGCCCGCAGCTCTATCAATTTGCTCAGTACCATTACCTTCGTGATTTCAATTTCACCAAGTTGCTTTCTCCTGTTCACTTCCTGATTTGCACTATTACTGGAATGTTTTTTGTATCCTTTATAGTAAACACAGGTGCAAAATATTTGTTCATTTCTTCTGCCATTTCCTTATTATCTACTATTAACTCCCCAATGTTACTCTCTAGAGGACCAACACTCACTTTACTTAATTCTTTTCCTTTTTACGTACCTGTAGAAATTCTTGCTGTCCGCTTTTACATTCCTAGCTAGCTTCCTCTCATACTCTAATTTCTTTCTCCTCATTAACCTTTTAGCCATTCTTTGCTGTTCTTTATATTCTGTCCAATCATCTGATCTGCCACTCATCTTTGCAGAGCTGTATGCTTCTTCCTGAAGTTTGATGCTTTCCTTAACTTCTTTAGTTAACCGTGGATGATGGGTCCTCCCCTTAGAATCTTTCTTTGCAGTAGGAATGTACATATTCTGAATACTCTGAAATATCCCCTTAAATGTCTGCCATTGCTTCTCTGTTGATCTTTCCTCTAGCCTAATTTCCCAGTTCACTTCAGCTAGCTCAGCTTTCATCCCCACATAGTTGCCCTTATTTAAGTTTAAGATACTAGTCTTAGACCCACTCTTCTCTCTTTCAAACTGGATGTAAAATTCAATCATAATGTGGTCACGGATACCTAGCGGTGCCTTTACCCTGAGGTTATTAATTAATCCTGTCACATTACACATGAGGATGTGACGAAGGAGGGGGAGGCAACTCCGCTCACAGCTCCAGTAGGAGGGACATGGCCAAACAGAGCAAGAACATGAACAGAAGGGTCAGGAGGAGAGACCCAGACAATGGGGGCCTTGTCAGACCTAGGGTTTATCATAGAAGAGTCTCCTATTTACAATTGTGTGAGAGGCAATGCCATGCACATCAGCGCTTGTCCCGAGCTCTGGTACATTATATATGTCTCATTCTTCATGAAGACCTGATGCCACGTGGAGTTGGAGGGTATCTCCAGCCAGTGGCTTTGAAGGTGACTCCAGCTCTAAATCTCTTGGCCTCTGGTTCTTTCCAAGGATCAACCGAGGAGCTATGTGGCATATCTTAGTCCGCAACACATCAAGCACGTATGGGGAATTGATAATAAAAAGTAGGGAGATGGCGGATGAACTAAACAGGTATTTTGCTTCAATCTTCATGAAAGATGACACAAGTAACATCCTGGATATAGCTGTAAATCAGGAAATGGAAGGGAGGGAGGAACCCGGGAAAATTACAATCATCAAGGAAGTGGTATTGAGCAAATTGTTGGGGCTGCGGGTTGACACATCTTCAGGTCTGGATGGACTTCACCCTAAGATCTTGAAAGAAGTGAGATAGTTGATGCACTGGTTTTAATTTTCCAAAATTCCCTAGATTCAGTGAAGGTTCCATTAGATTAGAAAATAGCAAATATAACTCCTTTATTCAAAAAGGGAGACAGAAAGCAGGTAACTATAGGCCCAGATAGCCAAACATCTGCCATAGGGAAAATGTTAGAAGCTATTATTAAAGATGTTACAGCAGGGCACTTAGAAAAATTCAAGGCCATCAGGCAGAGTCAACATGATTTTGTAAAAAGAAAATCACGTTTAACCAACTTATTGGAGTTCTTTGAAGGAGTCACATGTGCCATGGATAAAGGGGAACCGGTGGATGTACTGTACTTAGATTTCCAGAAGGCATTTGATAAAGTGCCACATCAAAGGTTATTGCAGAAAATGAAAGTTCATGGTATTGGGGGTAATATATTGGCATGGATAGAAGGTTGGTTAGCTAACAGGAAGCAGAGAGTTGGCATAAATGGGTCTTTTTCTGGCAGGATGTGACGATTGTGTCACAGGGATCGGTGCTGGGGCCTCAACTTTTTACAATGTATATAAATAACTTGGATGAAGGGACCAAAGGAATGGTTGCTAAATTAGCTGACAACATAAAGATAGGTAGGAAAGTGAATTGTGAAGAGGACATAAGGATGCTACAAAGTGACATAGATACATTAAGTGAGTGAGCAAAGATCTTGCAAATGAAGAATAATGTGGGCAAATGTGAAATTGTTCATTTTGGCAGGAAGAATTTTAAAAAATTATCTAAATGGTGAGAGTGCAGAGCTCTGAGATTCAGTGGGATCTGGGTGTCCTACTGCATGAATCACAAAAGGTACAGCAGGTAATTAGGAAAGCTAATAGAATGTTATCAATTATTGTGAAGGGGATTGATAACAGAAGTAGGGAGGTTATGCTTCAGTTGTACAGGGGATTGGTGAGACCACATCTGGAATATTCTGTACAGTACTGGTCTCCTGATTTAGACAAAGATGCAAATGCGTTAGAAGCAGTTCAGAGAAGGTTTACTAGACTAATAACAGGAATTGGTGGGTTGTCTTATGAGGAAAGGCTGGACAGGTTAGGCTTGTATCCACTGGAATTTAGAAAAGTAAGAGGTGGCTTAATTGCTTAATTAAACCTTTAAGATCCTGAAGATTCTTGACAAGGTGGATATGGAGAGGATGTTTTCTCTTGTGGGAGAATCTAGAACTAGGGGTCACTGTTTAAAAATAAGAGGTCGCTCCTTTAAGATAGAGATAAAGGGACATTTTTTCTCTCAGAGGGTTACCAAGTCTTTGGAACTCTCTTCCTCAAAAGGCACTGGAAGCAGAGTCTTTGAATATTTTTAAGGCAGAGCTAGATAAATTCTTAATTAACAAGGGGCTGAAAGGTTATTGGGGGTAGGCAGGAATATGGGGTTGAGGTTACATTCAGATCAGCCAAAATCTTATTGAACGGTGGAGTAGGCTTGAAGGGCTGAGTGGCCTATTCCTGCTCCTAATTTGTACGTTCGTATGATTCATAAAGGAGGTCACAAATGCCCTTTACAGGAAGGCCCATCATTTTGTCAAGTTTGCTCATGACGCAGATAGCCAGGCTATGGTATTCATTGGCTTCACCGCTATCTCAGGCTTCCCAAAAGTGCAGGGTGCAATAGACTACACCCATGTGGCTATATGGGGGTCCATGGCAGCAGGCCCTAATGTTTGTAAATCACAAGGGCTATCATTCTATCAATGCACAACTGGTGTGTGATCACTGGAAGCACATATTGCACGTTTGCGCACGGTACCCTGGGAGTTGCCATGACACGTACATCCTGAGATTTTCGAGGGGCCATTATGTCTGCAAGGATGGCTGCTTGGGGATAAAGAATACCCACTGAAACCCTGGCTGATGACACGAGTACGTCGCCCTCAGAGTCATTCTGAGGAGAGGTACAACGCTGCTCACAGCTCCACGCGGTCCCTTATACAGCAGACCACTGGGCTTCTGATGATGCGTTTTAGATGATTGGACTGCTCAGGTGGCTCACTACAATACATTCTCAAAAGGGTTTCCCGCATTGTGTTGTGCCCTTCACAATCTGGCAATGCGAGGAAGTGAACCCCTGCCAAAGGATGAGCTGGAGGAGGATGAAATCTCATTGAAGGATGAAGATCCAGAGGCCCAAGAAGCTCATGAGGCTGCAGGGGGTCAGTATGAGTGCGATCGTGCCATGGAGGAAGTAAGACGTGCCCGTGATATGTTAATTGCTGACAGGTTCTAGGAAGAGTAAAGTTAAGTGAGGGAATATAGAGACCTCTCTCTTAGCCTTCAACTCAGGGGATGTCCACCCACTTACAGCGAGAATGAGTCCTGAATTCACACTTGTGCGTTCTGACCTCATGAATCGCCAGGCCATGATCCTTGCTTTGGTCCGCGGGGCCTTGTGAGTGAGCCCACCTGGGAACTGAGAGTCCACTTAGGAACAAGAGCAATGCAAGAGAAGACTTGAAGTTAACACTGCTGCAACTGAAATATGGACATGTCTAGGGATCTCCTCCTCCCATGCATGTCTTTTCTTCTGCCACTACCACTAAGGAGACACAAATGCCACTAGACTATCAATGCTGATGAGCTGCTCTCACTCAATGGTGTTCGTTGACAAAGAAGGGTTAGGAATGGTTACATCACACACTTCCAATAACGATTTAAACACATCTCCCAGACCCACAGCAATGTGGTTGATTCTCAAATGCCCTCTGAACAAGGGCAATTAAGGATGGGCAATAAATGCTGGCCCCGAAAGTGTAGAGTCTCATTCCTTCAGGTTCTAAATTATTGTTGAAGATTTTCAAAATGCCAAATTTAATTTGCTTTTTAAAAATCGCACTATTCCTTTCCGTCTTTTATTCCCCCCTCGCTCTCTCTTTCTCTCTCTACCAAATCCTTTACTCCTTTTTTGTTTTCTCACTCCTTCCTCTATATGTTTTCTCAATCCTTAAATCTCAATGGTTAAATAGATATGCTGTCTGTTCCATTGTTCACCAAAATCCCAGATGCCCTGTTGCTCTCTCCCTTCCATTATCAGCTTGCTCCTCCAGCAAGAGACAGGGCAAAATATTTTTGAATTGAACAGAAGAGTGCAGGAAAATTTCTGCCTATCTGATGCCCCTCATTATTGGCTCTATTTTTTTTAAACAAAACCTCAACCTTTCTATGTTGCTATACATTCTTTAAGGAAAGTGAGGATAGTTTGCTGCAGCAGGATCTTTTTTCTCATTTCCTCTAAATTACATTCACAGCACCAGTCTGTCAGGAGCCTGCAGCAACTAATCTCATTTCAATATCATTAACACACAGCTGCAATCTATTCTCGATTTGAGAGTGGCAGAAGCATACTCTGATTGGTTAATAAAACCCCTGCCTGTCATTGAGCCAGAGGCCAATAAAAATGCTATACCAGCTGGAAACAATTTGCACAAAACAGGAAACCTGTTTTCTTGCAGTTGCAAGTGATAAAACTGACTAATATAACAATTCTGGCTGTAATCACCCCTATAAATGAACTTTGCGGGACTGAATGTTATAATAATCGGTTCCAGACAGAAGATGAGATGAGTTTTCTAATGGGCTTTGCTGCAGAGAACAATTAGAAACTCCTTCCCAGAAAAATTGGAGCAGCAGCCCCAGGGGCAGCTGAGAGGGGGAGTGGAAGTCCTACCTCTGTAACCGGGGATTTTATACTAATACCAACATAAAATGCTGCAAGATCGATCTTCAAGCGGGTTATGAATTCTACCTGAATCCTCTAATTTACTCACTGTAATTTAGCTATAATTTTTAAACCAACAACCTTATATTTATATAATAACAACCTGCATTTATAAAGCACCTTTCACAGAGGAAACCATCCCTATGCACTTCACAGAGCCAGAGTCAACAAAACTGGGCTAAACAAGAAGATATCAAGAGGATTGATCAAAAACTTGGTCAAAGAGGTGGATTTTAATAAAGATTTAAATGGAGAGGCAGAGTACTTTGGAGAAGGAATAACAGTTTATATTTATATAGCACATTCAACAAAATTAAATATTAAGCCACATAAGGTGATACTAATTAGGTCAGATGACCAAAGGCTGAGTCAAAGAGGTAAGTTTTAAGTAATGCCTTAAAGGAGGAAAGTGAGGCAGAGAGACAAAGAGGTGTAGAGACGGAATTCCAAGCTTAAATCCTATGCAGTGGAGGGTGTGGCCACCAACGGTGAAGTGATTAAACTCAGGGATACTTAAGAAGCCAGAAAAAATGGAGAGCAGAAATCTTGGAGGTTTGTGGGGTTGGAGGAGATTACTGAGATAGGGAGGGGCGAGGCTGTGGAGCGATTGAAAACAAGAATGCGAATTTTCAAATCAAGACGTTGTTTGACCAGGTGCCAATCTAGGTTAGTGAGCACAGGGGTTATTGCAAAAGGGGACTTGGTGTGAGTTAAGACACAGGTAGCAAAGTT